>NC_079211.1:49725902-50088402 GCF_029633865.1 Lampris incognitus | reverse complement strand
GCGTCATGTACTTTACCCGCTGAACGCAGAGTTCCCCAATGTGGAAAGGACGCGTACAATCTGCCGAAGACCGAGAGGACCAGGGAGTACTCCTTGGACCTTAAAGACAAGTAGATGTCTTCCACTCAGCTTTTCCCTTCATCCGGACGTGTTGACGATTTCCCGCCTGTGTTTCACTCGTGGTTTTCATCGCCTTGACTCGCTTCATTCGTCAGCCATCACCCGGGTTCCCGCCATGGATGTATTATAGACTGGATACACCACGGGGAACGCCCCCCCCCCCATTCATTCCTATGGAAGTCGCTCAATGGCGCATGAAGCCAGTGCTCAGTAGCGCATTTAATAGGGACCAAGCTCGGTACTGCACCTGGGGCCAAAAAGACTTTTTCACGTCCGCCAGCATGGGGAAACAGACAATAATTACGACGAAGGAAACTGTTTGTGGCTACTAACCAAAGTCGGAATCATCTCTGTATATCGTCAGGTTTTGACATCTGAGTGTTTCTTTCTGTTCTAATTCGCCATTTAATTCACCACCTACCTTTAGGAACCTACGTCTGGGCGCCGTTGATGTGCTCGATCTTGCCGGCCCCAGCCTGCATGCACGCGCGCCCAGCTGATCAGTCATTGATCACCATCCACGCTGATCAACGACCCTCCAGCGATCGCCACAGAGTGTATTCCAAGGTAAAATTCGAATATAGGCCATACAATGATGTCCATTAAAACAGATGTATATTAATTTCATATACATCTGTTGTTTAATATGGTATGTCAGCTAATTATGGTCTGTTTCTGACCAACGTCCTTGCCACCGCTGGGGCCAGCGCATTTACAAGCACATCCCACACATTCTTTCCGGCCCCAAACTGCAGTACTGAGCTTGGCCAGTAATCGCGCACTGACTTCAAGATGGCTGCCGGTTCGTGGGGGCTTGGTTCCAACTCATGGTCTGTGTGTAACAATAACCAATGCACCTGCTATTTTATTTTACTGCGTGACGTAGTCAAGTGAAACGGCCATTTGTTTTTGGTCACCACGCTCCCAAGCATCGACTCAGGCCTGCAACGTTTTATTTTGAAAAAAGAGACATTCTTTTGTTTGTTTTTTGCAGTATTGAGGGTGTGTGTGAGAGTGTGTGTGGGCCTTTTGGGTAGGAGGTATATAGGTAACGAAATAAGAAAAGTGTTTAAAGTCAAATGGGATTTAATTAGAAAGCCCATTATCAAAAGGTCAATACATTTAAGTGATGTGAAGTATCTTGTCCTTTGAAGAATTGTTATTTTTTATTATTGATTTACATATTTGTTTTTTACATTTACTAAATTCATAATTTGCATTTAAAGTACTGTGTGTGTCATGTTTACATTTCATGAAGGTGTATTTTGGGTTAGAAGTATAAATACTGATTAAAGAAATTGTTCATGAGGGAACAAATACTTTAAAACATAATTCTTAGTAGGATTAAACAAAAGTAGTATATCTATATTCCTGCTAAGTGGAGGCACCGTTGCCAATTAAAACTTCATTTTTGTATAAAAGAAAAAGGGTTAGCTTAGGAATTTCATTTATTGTGCACAGGTTAGCACGGCAGCCATTTGTTAGAAGTACCCCAGGGCCCCGCCCATCGTACTACAACCCCCAGGTATACAGTGAAAACTATATAGCTACGTGGGACGGGTGTTACACAGAGATTTGTTCAATGAGTTTGATGTGTGGGTTTGTTGATCACTTCAGAATATTGTTAATCGTTTATCCGTATGCTATATCGTGCTTATTTACATTTTCGAAAAAAAAATCATCATTCATTCATTTAAAATCTTAGGAAATTTAGCTTCCCCATACCTGATGCCATAGCACCTTCTCAGCAGATATTCATTGATATTTTCCATCTGTTGTACAGCAAACATAGTGTACATCACTGTCCTCGTTCTGACACTTCATTTAAACTCGGGCCTTTGCAAAGTAAAATGACTTGTATGTTTGTTTTACATGTCAGTGGTCTTAGATTTACGGTACTTTTATGATAACAATACTAATAATTACTTGTGCTTACGCTTTTCTTTATCTTTTTTTAAGATAATGATGTTTTGTTAGTGGTGCATGACTATTCCAAAAATCAATATCTGCTAAAAGTAAAAGACTTCATGGAATTACAGGGAAACTTCTTATAAAATGACAGTAATAGATGTTAATTATGTAAAGATAATTACTATTTTTGGCAGTTTGTTGTCAACCTGACAGTACTTTCATGTTTTTCAACAGACATTATCTGGCGCAGTGCACATTTAATAAACACCAGAAAATAGGCGTCCTGATGGCGCCCCCCTCCAAGTTATGGGTCGTTTCCGAGGAGAGTGAGGAGCGTCGTGTGTTTGAGGAGGAGGATCCCACCACCCTCTTCCTCGATGAGGAGCCAGCAGCGGCGCATCGTTGCCCGCTTGACGACCAGTCACAGCAGCCTGACCACAAGCCTGAAGGCAAGAAACATAAGAAAAAGCCCCCTAAGACTCGTCAGCTCCACCAACCTGACAGTCAAGGGAAAAAGCCTGAAGGCCTGCAAATCACTGTGCAGGGAGGCAGGAGACCGGTGAGTCGTGCTACACCTGAACAGTGCTGCTTTAAAGTGAGGACACCACTTTATACACAAGTTTGATGCCAACTGACCTTGTTCTGGTTTATTCTGTTTTGAAGTGTACAATGAGACAGCAGGAGACAAGGAGAGAAAGACCTTTCACCTCCGGAGAGCGAGAAAAGACCTGGAGTAGAGAGAAAGACTACAGGAGGGAGAGACCCAGTTCTCCTGCTCTTGCGGAGAAAAAGAGGAGTGAAGAAGTGAATCGGCTGGAATACCAGGTGAAGTTTTTGGCTGGACAATTCGACTACACCTGCGATAAAACTGTGTTGCTGCAGAGGGGTCTCCAGGAGAAGGAGGCCAGCTACAGGAGGTTGTGTGAGGAAAAGGAGCTTATCCTCAAAGAGAAGGACAAACACCTGTATGAAAACGAGGTCCTTCATAGTGACTCTCTCTCAAGAGAGGCAGAGATCCTCAAAGCACTCACAGATAAGGATGCCAGCACCAGGATCTGGGAGGAGGAAAAAGAGACTCTTCTCAACAGCAATGATATCCTCCTACGGGTATGATCTCCTATTTTAAAATGTTATTGCTCACTGTTAAGACTTTAAATGGTCTTGCTCCTACATATATTTCTGATTTATTGGCTTGGCATATGCCCGCTCCACCATTAAGACCTGCAGATGGAGCCCTGCTGGTGATTCCAGGTCTGGGTTTGTGATAAAGGGTTATGGGGCTTTTGCTGTTAGAGCCCCCACATTTTGGACCTCTCTTCCTGCTGAACTAAGACAAACCAAGTCTCTAGCTTCTTTTAACTCTCGTCTTGAAACTTTTCTTTTGTGAAAGCTTTTACAGATGTGTGATATTTGTTTTTATCTATTTATATATACTGTTTTATTTTTACTCTTACTTATTTGGGCTTACTCTTATTTTTGCCTTGTCTGGTTAGAAAAGTGCTATATAAATAGGTATTATTATCATTATTATCATTATTACTACAGCAGGTGGAGGTCTTGAAAAAAGACGCCGTCCTCTGGGAGTGTGAGGTTCTTGAACGGCATGCTGCAGAGAAAGAGGAGGCGTTCGCAGCGGTCGAGAAATACTTCACCTCCAGGTTCTCTTCGCTGAAGGAGGAAACTGAACAGAGGATGGCAGCCTCCCTCCACCAGGTGGAGGAACAATTTAAGACCCACCGCGACCAGTGGCAGCAGGAGAAAGCTGGTCTCCTCAAAACCATGGAGGAGACCAAGCTTGCCCTGCCCCCAAGCTCAGGAGGAGATACAGCTGCTGAAAAGGAGCAGTGAGGAGCAGGAGCAGAGATGGGCAGGTCTTTTGAGTGAGAAGGAGGAGGAAAATGTGCCATCAACATGTTCTACGGCGTCAACATCTAAGGCTGATAAGAAAAATGAAAAGGAGCTGGCAAAGAAGAGGAAGGATGAACTTAAACTCCTCACCAAGAGGGAGAAGGAAGATAAGAAGCTGTTGGCCAAAATGGAGAAAGAGCAGAAGAAGGAGCTCAAATGTTTGACCAAGTTAGAGAAGGCAAAGAAGAGGAAGGGGTGCTTTAGTTTTTTCTTCTAAACTAAACTGAGCACACCATCACAGCCTGTCAGCTACAAAAAATAAAAAAAAAAATCATAAAAAATAAATATATACACACACACACACACACACACTATATGTACAAAAGTATTGGGACACCTGGCCATTACACCTACAGGAGCTTTTATGACATCCCATTCTAACTCCATAGGCATTAATATGGAGTTGGTCCCCCCTTTGCAGCTATAACAGCTTCCACTCTTCTGGGAAGGTTTTCCACAAGATTTTGGAGTGTCGCCGGTAATTTTTGCCCATTCATCCAGAAGAGCATTTGTGAGGTCAGGCACTGATGTTGGATGAGAAGACCTGGCTTACAATCTCCGTTCTAGTTCATCCCAAAGGTGTTGGATGGGGTTGAGGTCAGGGCTCTGTGCAGGCCAGTCAAGTTCTTCCATATCAAACTCACCCAACCATGTCTTAATGGACCTTGCTTTGTGCACTGGGACACAGTTCTGCTGGAACAGAAGAGGGCCCTCCCCAAACTGTTCCCACAAAGTTGGAGGCATAGAATTGTCCCAAATGTGTTGGTATGCTGGAACTAAGGGGCCTAGCCCAACCCTTGAAAATTCTATGCCTCCAACTTTGTGGGAACAATTTGGGGAGGGCCCTCTTCTGTTCCAGCACGACTGTGCCCCAGTGCACAAAGCAAGGTCCATTAAGACATGGTTGGGTGAGTTTGGTGTGGAAGAACTTGACTGGCCCACACAGAGCCCTGACCTCAAGCCCATCCAACACCTTTGGGATGATCTAGAACGGAGATTGTTAGCCAGGTCTTCTCGTCCAAACATCAGTGCCTGACCTCACAAACGCTCTTCTGGATGAATGGGCAAAAATTCCTACAGACACACTCCAAAATCCTGTGGAAAGCCTTCCCAGAAGAGTGGAAGCTGTTATAGCTGCAGGGGGGGGGGGCAACTCCATATTAATACCTATGGAGTTAGAATGGGATGTCATGAAAGCTCCTGTAGGTGTAATGGCCAGGTGTCCCAATACTTTTCTACATATAGTGCGTGTGTGTGTGTTTGTGTGTGTGTGTATAATTAAAAATATATAAATAAATGATATGAAATATCGTCAACATAATGAATGATTTTAGACTTGTTCTTGTTTTCATGTGACGGGTGTGATTTTATCTATCAGGGATTGTTAATTTTCTCTCTAAAGTGCAGTAAGATTTATTCCACATGGTTTCCAGCTGATCCTGTATTTACCAGACCATCCAGACAGTTGCTTATCATACTATAATGGAAGGAACTCTGTCTGTGTCTGTCTGCCCTTCAGTCTTCTCGACAACCGCTCATCCGATCGACTTCACACTCGCTGGGTGTGTTGCTGAGGATCCACGGAAGTGCAGTGTCGAGTGAAGTTGTTTGAATGAGCGGTTTGACAACATCAAAGGACACAAACACACACACACACACACACACACACACACATACATACATACACACATACAGACACGCATTCATACAGACAGACGTTTTTCCTGTGGCGACCAGACAAACAGCGCCACCCTGCCACTGCAATAGTGGTGGCTTCTGCCACATCTGTCAGGGGGGCACTTGTTGCAATGATGGCTAAGGTGACCCCCCCCCAATGGGTAAGTTAACCTAAGTCACCAAACTAACTTGACATTGTCACATTGCATTGTACCATTTATTTTTTCTGGTCACCTCAAGTAGCAATACCACCAGTACACCACTAGATGGAAACATAAGACAAGGACTGGCCCTGAGCCTAAATACTGTACAATATTTGTGGACTCCTACATACAGCAGTTCATTGTAAATGTATTGAAAAAATTAGTTTGGCTCTCCAACGACTGAACAATCCCCTGTTGTCATCAACATGGGCCCAATATGCTACGGGCCTTCTACAGAGACACAACCGAGAGCATCCTGACTGGATGCTCCACCGCCTGGCATGGGAACTGTACTGCCCACAACCACAAAACCCTGTAGAGGGTTGTGTGGACGGTCCGGGACAACAGCAGATGTGAGTTTCCCTCCATCCAGGACATATACAACGATGTTGTGTCAGCAAAGCCCGTAGGATTATCAAAGACCCCAGCCCCCCCAACTATGGACTGTTCCAGCTGCTACCATCAGGCGAGCGGTACCGCAGCCTCAAAGCCCGGACCAGTAGGCTCCAGAACAGCTTTTACCACCAAGAAACCAGGCTTTTGAACAAAGACCATTAAAGACACTAAGCCTGGTGCTGGACTGACTGGTACTGACCTATGGTCTTCAGCAGATCATCAGTTTACACACACACACACACACACACACACACTATTTATTGTTATTGCTGCTGTTTTGTTGTGTTTTGTTGTTATTGTGTCGTTGTTGTTGCTGTAGTGTTGAGGAGCTGAAACACAAGAATTTTACTCTCTTGTACTTGTATAATGAGACGTAACAAATCAAGAGTCTTGAACCAACAGATAAACTGTCACCTCTGTTTGGCCTCATAATCAGCTATGAATGTGGACACACACCTGCTTTACCCTTCATCACATATCAGTGAGTCAGGTCTTCACTCTCACAGTCATCTGCCTCAGTCTTCATCACAAAGCCTTGCTTTCTTGACAGCAAGACTGACTCCAACACTCCACAAACCCCCACCTCCCAGAGGAGGTGGTGGCTGTTCAGAAGGGTGGTGTTTTGGGGCAGAGTGGATTAGATCTGCCCCCAGTAACTGAGTTTCATTCCAATAAGGAACCAGTAAAATGTTCAATTCCTCACCTTTATTACAAATGACCTTTCATGAAAACCGGTTCAGAATGAAGCGTGTTAAAGTGGACTCTGAAGACCGTCTCCCTCCTGAGACACTAAGGAGAAAAGGACTTGTAGCGACTGGCTGGACAGAGGGACCGAGCTGGGAAAGAGGTGCAGCAGATAAGGGCGATCAAGGATGGAGATGGAAATGTGCTGACAAGCGAGGAGAGTGTGTTGAGGAGGTGGAAGGAGTACTTTGAGGAGCTGATGAATGAAGACATGTGTACTTATTGTGTAATAATACACAATTTATATAGAAAATACAAACAGCTGAGTGGGTGAGCAGCTGTAATGTGCAGTAAGTGGGGTTCAGTATTTACTGCACATAAACACTCATTTCATAATCCTGTTGTGTTATAAGACGTCACATGTGATGAAAACAGCTCAACACCACCTGGCAGTGAACCACCGCCTCCAACACCATCAACAAGCACTGGAACCAGAAGGTAAACACACTTCACACAACACAACACAGGCCACCTGTGATTGTGCTGCCCAGTTACACATATGCTGCTTTGCTTTTTGTGCTGCACATGACTGCATCTCCACCCCATGCTGCTCCTTTCTCACTTAACAGTCCTGCTACACACGTCTCCTCCACCACACTGTCCAGCTGTTTGTGGATATTGTCTTGTGTGGTGTTTTCACTCTGTGGTCATGGAGACACACTACTTCATCTAACTGTGTACATGTACACAGCTGCTGATGACAATAAAGTGGAGTTTGAACAGACCACAGAGCTGCAGATGAGTCCAAATAGACTTTCACACAACAAAGCTCCACCTTGCTGCTGCACCACATGAACTCTGCATTTTAATAGTGTGTCTGTCCCACAGGGAACAGGAAGAACATGGAGAAACGGGACGACAAGTTCCTCCAGCACAGCCAGAAGATGAACGAGTCACTCTTAAACACAATGGAGCGCACAACCAATGCTGCACTGAGCCTCATGGACCCACGTGGACCTGCAACAGAAACACAGCAGCAGGGACTTCACACAGGTTCAGCCAACACGTGTGTGTGTGTGTGTGTTCATGGTGGTTCAGGTGTTCTGCATTGATAAATTATACACAAATATAAAAAAATACAAGTTGTTTAATATGTTTAATTCAATACAATAAAAAACTGAATAACAATTGAATATTTTAGCCATTTTATTTATGTAGCACATTTTATTACAAGTAAGCTCAATGTGCTTTACATTAGAAGACAACATATCAAATATAGGCATAAAGCTTACATAAACATAGGGAACATAAACAATGTAAATATAAGAATATAAGCATGAGTAAAATGCAGAAACTGATCAATGAAGCATACACCCAACACACATTAAACACACCACACAACTATTACAACCCCAAAACACACATCTTTGGTCACACTGTCTGTATTTGTGTGTTTGTGTGTGTGTGTGTGTGTGTTCAGAGTGATCTATCATGTCAGCAGGTGTGTTTGGGCAGGAGTGTGAGTGTTCCTCCAGGACACAGGAGGCATCTCTACCTCCTCTAGCTAACACGCACACACTGAGTAGTCAGGTGAACACAACACAAACCCAACATGGAGAGGTTCAGTGAATGTGGAGGTGAAGGTGTGGAGGTGTTCAGTGTGTCAAAGGAGACTCTGTAGAAGGACAGAGTTCCAGCAGACCAGTCCAGATACACCCCTACTCTGTCAGAGGAGGAGGAGATACACATCCCTGTTCCTCTTTTATTATGCCAGACACTGTATCTATCACTACAGCAGAACAGACTCCAGGATGTTTCATTCCATCCAAGCAGACAGTCATCACCTCCTCCTCTCCTTCTGATTCCTCTGTAAGTCACTCCTATATAAACCTCTCCTTCCCACTGTACCTCCATGTAACAGCGGTCAGTCAGACTCTCTCTACATAGAACCTGTCTCCAGGAGTCAAACCTGTCTGGATGATCAGGATACGACTGCTCCTCTCTCCCCCATGTCACCTTTTTGTTGTCCTCAGACAGAAGGAGGTCTCTGTGTGCTGTGTTTGGGTCCAGTGTGAATTCACAGGCATCTGATGGAGACAACAATACACAATACAGCAGCGGTTGTTGATCTAATGTTCCTCTTCTGTTTGGTTTGTGTTGATTTAGTCACAGGTTGGACCTCATCTATCAATATGTTCATAAATGTGTAAGTTCCCTCGTATCATGTTATGAATGATACTGCCGCTGTATTTATCACATGTTCTGAGGCATGGGCGACATTACGGGGGGGCAAGGGGGGCATTGCCCCTCCAACTCACAAAGAATAATTAAAATAATATATCACATAATGTAATTTAAAAATATACAAATATTATTTGCTGTAATTACACCTACGAGTCGCTGGGGGCAATGTAACGATATGAAGCGAACCATGTTATCTAGCTTTGGTAGGCTAATTGAAAATGTCCAAACGCGGTAACATGTTGTTAAGTTATTTTCCAAAGAAATCAGGCTGAAGAGAATGAAAATGAAGAATCGCGTCAGGACGATGATGTGTCTCTCACAGAGACAGGCAACATTTCAGAGCGACCTCTGCGAGAAGTGGACAATGCAAAGATGCAGGTTCAGCAGCGAGAAGCAGGCAATGCCATGGTGTTACAACCTGCAGCTCCAGATCCTATTCTTGGTGTAGGAAACTGTTTGGATTTCGTGGAGAACGCCCCCTACCAACCAACCTATTCCGTTATTCCCAGCAGCAACAGGAGGGAGGAGATTTGGAAAGGAATGGTATGTTACCTACCTACCGTGGCTTGAGTACAGCCCCGGGGGCCCGCCGCTGATCGGCCATTCTGTTACTCATGCCGCGCATGTAGTGTTGCTGGCCACAACAAAGAAGAAACGTTTCGAACGGCGGGATTTGGAAACTGGAAGAAGGCATTTGGAAAAATTCAGCGACCATCAAAAATGCAACGCACACATTTCTGCAGCTACGAAGCTGTCCGCTTACATAAATTCATTAAAAACTGGCAGCGTTGCTTCCCAAATCAGTACAGAACATAGCAAGGTAAAAAAAGTAAATGTGTTAAAGTTTTGTCACTTATTTAAAATACAAATTTGACATTGAAACCGCATGTTTTGTTTATTGTACAATAGTTGTACTTTTACATTGATACAATTATGTGATTAAAAAAAAAATCTTTGCCCCCCCAATTTTGGGACCCAAATGTCGCCCATGTTCTGAGGTATGAAGTTTCCATCGTACTCTTGTGTGTATTATGATGAACACCAATCATTCATAAACTGGAAGCACGTCACATGACCTTATTTATCATGAATTAACATAACTGTTCCTTGTTCAGTCCACCTCTGAGATAATGGACTGTACTAATATAGTCTGAATATTAGTCTTAATACTGGTCTTAATAGTGGTCTTAATATTGGTCTTAATATTAGTCTTAATAGTGGACTTAACAGTGGTCTCCATAGTCTTAACAGTGGTCTTAATATAGTCTTAATAGTGGTCTTGATAGTGGTCTTAACATTAGTATTAATATAGCTTTAATAGTGGTCTTAATAGTGGTCTTAACAGTGGTCTTCATATTAGTCTTCATAGTGGTCTTGATATTAGTCTTAAAATTAGCCTTAATAGTGGTCTTAATATTAGTCTTAATAGTGGTCTTGACATTAGTATTAATATAGCTTTAATAGTGGTCTTAATATTAGTCTTAATAGTGGTCTTAACAGTGGTCTTTATAGTCTTAATAGTGGTCTCAATATTCGTCTTAATAGAGGACTTAACAGTGGTGTTAATATCAGTATTAATAGTGGTCTTAATAGACTTTAACAGCAGGGCTCTGGTGAATCAGAATAAACTCAAAAGTCACTCGTCATTCTCAGGGGAAAAAATCATAAATCCGTCCTGTCCCTGAAAAGACGCTCTTGTCAAATCCTCTATAACACAAGGTCGGCCCATTTAACATGTGGACTTTACAGTATTGTGTCCCTTTAAATCTTCTTCAGTCATTAAATGAATATTACACAAGGAACAATCACAGGAAGTCTTTCCAGTAGTCTATTAATCATTCTAAACATTTTATCTCACTTCAATACTGTTTGCAAACATGTTTTTCTCAAGTCTTTTGTTCATCTTTCTTCATATCTCCATATTAGAGGACAAAGTCTGTTCAAATAAGACTATTTAATAAATAAAAGTGAAAGTTTCTGCATAAAAGTAGAAATGTGGAGTAGACACACATCTTACGTGTGGTCTCAGGTTTTCATACATTTCTGTCAGATGGGTGAAAAAGTTGATAAATCCACTTTTCATGTAGAAACCTCAGTATGAAGGAACCACACACACATTAGTGCTGAAGTTCCTTGATAAATGAGACCTAATGACTGTTAATTTCTCAGCAGTGTGATGATGACACATCATGTCCACCATCCTCTTCATCCCCAGTAGGATGTGAATGAATGGATGTCCCACACTGCTGTGTGGATGCACTTTCCATCTAAACAGCTGAATGTGATCTGCTTTGTTCTCATGAAGAAACTAAACACACACTTACACTTCCTCACACCTGGTGTCAACCTGCACACTCCAGCATGGTCCAGCCTGGGGATGGAGGAGAGACATAGTCACACCAGCACATCCTCCATCTAATAAACCTCCATCCAGTATCAGTCCTGTCCACTGTTACAGAAGAACCAGTCTGATGCAGCTTCAGAGTAGGAGGAGAAAATCCTTGTAGAAGCTACAGGGATTTTCTCCTCCTACTCAGTTGTATGATGAGTGAGTGTTATCCAGGCTGTCCATACCTGAGAGAGTCCAGTCTCCAGTGTGGATCCTCCAGTCCAGCAGAGAGCAGCTTCCCTCCTGACTCTCCTGGCTGGTTGTAGCTCAGGTCCAGCTCTCTCAGATGGGAGGGGTTGGAGCTCAGAGCTGAGAGCAGAGAAGAACAACCTTCCTCTGTGACCAGACAGCCCGACAGCCTGAACACACACACACACACACACACACACACACACACACACACACACACACAAATTACTTTCTTTCAGCTGTTGATGTGTAAGAATGTCTCATGAAACATGTTCAACATAATCAGGTTCCTGAATAAGTTTCAGCTTCACTAAACCAAACAATAATAATGGATTATATTTTTAGGGTTTTATCTGGACACCCAAAGCACTTCACAGAGAAGGGGGGAAACTCACCTCAACCACCACCAATGTGTAGCACCACCTGGATGATGCACGGCAGCCATTTTGCAACAGAACGCTCACCACACATCAGCTTGAGGTGGAGAGGGAGGAACCATTGAGCCAATCATACTGGGGGATGATTAGGTGGCCAGATGGAGAGAGCCAGGCTGGGGAATTTGCTAGAACACCGGGGACCCCCAACTCTTTGCTGTAAGTGTCATGGGGTCTTTAATGACCACAGTGAGTCAGGACCTCAGTTTTAACGTCTCATCTCCTACACCACGGTGTCCCCATCACTGCACTGGGGCATTGGCTTTTTTTTTTAAGGCTCAGAGGGGAGACTGCCCCCTACTGGCCCACCAACACCAAATCCAGCAGCAACTCAGTTTTTGGCGTTGGTGCAAGTAGATTTTAAACCTAGGTGCAATGGTGCCACTTGCAATATTACCGTGTTTTTGTAATCATGTGAAAACCAGTAAGAGGAGAACTTGTGTGTGAATGAGTGGGCTTGGTGTATGTGTGTGTGTGTGTGTGATAAAGAGGAGTTACTGCGAGGCTCTCGTGACATGACCAAAAAAAAGACAAAACAGCATTTGGGGGGGGGGATAGCATGCGTGCAGGCCCCCTCCCACAATGCTGCCCCACAACAACAGCCTGAAGTGCACACTGTGCAGGGCAGGTGCACGGCGTGACAGCTGACACGCTTAAAAAGAAGACCGGCAAAAAACCAGCGGACTCCATGTAGCTCTCATTCATGACTGATGGCCACACGGACGTGTCAGCCAAGGAATGGAGATTGTGTATGCACGGATCCTGCAGCAGAGGAGGCCGCTGAATGTTTTGATGGGCCACGTGGAAGTCCAGCACCCAAATGCTCAAGGTATGTAAGGACTCCGACTCCGGTCTGGCTCGTTGTACTCGCACACAGAACACACAACCTCCAGAAATACACACTAGGAATGACTATATACAGGGGAAACCGTTTCTGTGACATGTAAACAGGATAGAGTGCAAAGAAGTGAAGGAGTGATGGTAAATACTGTAACAAGCGTTACTGTACAGTCAGTAGGGGGTTATGTACAGTATAATACAGATGGTTCACACATGAGAGGCACATATTTATTGCACCCATTACTAAAACATTTATTTGTAGGTACAGTGAGTATTTTACTGCTCCAGGGTTATTACAGTGCAACAGTGAGTTTGATGCCAAGGAGGCTGTACAGACGTGGTTCAGTCAGGGTAAAAGAGCTAGAAGGCCCGATTACAAGGGTTGGGTAGAGCCTCCTAGTGGCCCTCAGGGGGATGTGCTCTAAACTACAGGGAAGGCGAGGGGAGGCATACTGCATGAGTTCAGTGTTGACTTGTGTTGTTGTGGTTCTGGTGCTGTAATGACAGTAATGTTACTGACCACATACCTTATGTTTACATTTATAAATGTTATATTTGGTGCCTATGTTTACAAAAAGCACTTTCGAGTTTATGTTTCATTTAACTTATTGTTTTTTTGCTCTTAAGCACTTACCTCCCTTGGTGACATTTAAAATAAAACACCATATTGTTATTTCTGTAAGTGGTCTATTTATTACCAAAGCATTTATCAGTAATACAGTTAAGACGGGAAAATATCCATATGTCGCGTTGTGTGTCGATTTAAGTGGTGCTCCTAAAATTTTCAGTAAGGCGCAGCAGTGCTCCTAGTGGAAAAAGTTATTCTGGAGCCCTGTGGTATCACGACGGTGGTCAACAACTTCCTCTGTCAACTCAGGTCACATGATCAGACTAGGGTGCATGTTGGTATGCACACTTTTCTTTGTTATTCTTTACAGTAGCTGCAACCCTAGTGGTATGAAGAGGTCTTGGATACAAATCAAGACTAAACATAAAACATGATCCAAAGTGGTCAGGATTCCCTGTCCTTATTCTTTCAGTGGTGTGAATGTGTGCTGCTGTACAACACATTAACACTGTATATGATTTGCACCAAACTGAACAAAAATAAAAATAAAAAAGTGAAATAAAAAGGACAGGAGGACATCCATCTCTGCCAGAAGATCCTCCAGTAAAGAAGTTGTCCATCTCTAATAATGAGGGGTGGTCTAACATGGTGGGGGTCCAGAAAGGTATGTGTTGTGGCCCTGCTGCTGGCAGCTCTAAGCAGACCTCTCTGACTGCAGATAGTCTATGTAAATAATCTTAACCAGTGCAGTATTTTTCAGGTGAAAACAGAGTTACACTGCAAACTGAAACAAGAAATATGAATTATAAATATGTAGTTGGAATATGGTCAGAAGGAAGGCCTTGCTATGCCTGTTAGACTATTTCACTTTTTTCTCTGAAAACCAAACTGTATTGATTTGTAATGTGTTGACATGACCTCTTTGCTGGTGTATGTGCTCATGGAAAGCAGTTGACAGGAAGTAGAAAGTAGAACCAGAGCTTGTTACTACAACTGGTCTGTAATTCCTCCAGTCAGAGAAAAGACCACCCAGGTTAGGAGGTACTGACTGCCATTAAAGTGGATGTAAATGAGGACTGAAGTGGTCCCGTGTTGTGGAGGTTTAGGAATACTGACCTGAGAGTTTCCAGTCTACATTGTGGACTCCCCAGTCCAGCAGAGAGCAGCTTCACTCCTGAATCCTGCAGATCATTGTTACTCAGGTCCAGCTCTCTCACACCAGAGGAGTTGGAGCTGAGAACTGAGGACACAACTTCACAGCTTCTGTCTGACAGATTACAGTAACTCAACCTGAATGGACACACACATACACACACACACACACACACACACACACACACACACACACACACACACACACACACACACAAACACAGATTACTTTCTTTCAGCTGTTGATGTGTAAGAGTGTCTCATGAAACATGTTCAACATAATCAGGTTCCTGAATAAGTTTCAGCTTCACTAAACCAAACAATAATAATGGATTATATTTTTAGGGTTTTATCTGGACACCCAAAGCACTTCAGAGAAGGGGGGAAACTCACCTCAACCACCACCAATGTGTAGCACCACCTGGATGATGCACGGCAGCCATTTTGCAACAGAACGCTCACCACACATCAGCTTGAGGTGGAGAGGGAGGAACCATTGAGCCAATCATACTGGGGGATGATGAGGTGGCCAGATGGAGAGAGCCAGGCTGGGGAATTTGCCAGAACACCAGGGGACCCCCTACTCTTTGCTGTAGGTGCCATGATATCTTAAATGACCACAGTGAGTCAGGACCTCGGTTTTAACATCTCATCAGAAGGATGACATCTCCTACACCACTGTGTCCCCATCACTGCACTGGGGCATTGGCTTTTTTTTTTAAAGAGCAGGGGAACCAAATTGACAGATTTGGTTCAAAATACTTTATAAATGTGGGAGATGTATTGCTGTTGACATGTTAAAATGTGTTGAACCATGTATAGAACTGATTTGTGGAGTTAGACTGTTTTGGGGTATTTTTCCCGTTTTCCTTTCTTTATTTTTTGGCCGGCTTCCTTGGTGGTGTCGCCGTCTTCCTTTCGGTACCACGCTGCCAGAGTCTGAAACCGGTGGACGCTGCAGATTTTTATATGTTTTTGAAGCTTTGTTTTATATACTTCGCAACATTTTTAATCATACAGAATTGGCTGGGTGGTTACTGATATGTTTTCTTGGGGGTATGGGTATCCCAAAACACAGATGTGAGCTCACTTACCCGCCGCATTAAGGCCCAGAGGGGAGACTGCCCCCTACTGGTCCACCAACACCAAATCCAGCAGCAACTCCGTTTTCTCGGGAGGTCTGCAATCCAAGTACTAGCCAAGCCCACACCTGCTTAGCTTGTGTCACTGGGCAGAGCCAGGGTTCATGTTGGTATGGCTGCCAGCAAACCAACCCAACCTGAGTTAACTGGTACGGGGCTCCAGAGTGCCACCATTTAGTCACATTTTGCACCTACTTTTGGCATCGGTGCGAGTAAATATTAAACCTAGGTACAATGGTGCCACTTGCAATATTACCATGTTTTTGTAATCATGTGAAAACCAGTAAGAGAACTTGTGTGTGAATGAGTGGGCTTGGCGTATGTGTATGTGTGTGTGTGTGTGTGTGCACGTGTGTGAGAGAGAGGAATTACTACGAGGCTCTCATGACGTGACCAAAACAAAGACAAAACAGCATTGTGGGGGGGGAATAGCACACGGGACCCCTCCCCCCCACAATGCTGCCCCACAACAACAGGCTGAAGCACACACTGTGCAGGGCAGGTGCACGGCTGGAAGTTCAGCGTCTCTGCAAACGGCGTTTGAAAGGCAGCATCTGCAAATGGTTCTGCAGAAGAGGCGGAAATGAAAATAAAACTCAGTGCAGCGTACTACACCGCCAGAGAAGAGCTGCCACTCACCAAATTCAAGGGTCGCATGGACTTATTAAAAAAGAACGGAGCTGAAGTTAACCCCACGTACAGCAACGGCACGGCACGTGCCCAGTTTATTGGAGTGACAGCTGACACGCTTAAAAAGAAGATTGTCAAAAAACCAGCAGACTCCATGTAGCTCTAATTCATGACTGATGGCCACACGGACGTGTCAGCCAAGGAATGGAGATTGTGTATGCACGGAATCTGCAGCAGAGGAGGCCGGTGAATGTTTTGATGGGCCACGTGGAAGGCCAGCACCCAAATGCTCAAGGTATGTAAGGACTCTGACTCCGGTCTGGCTCGTTGTACTCGCACACAGAACACACAACCTCCAGAAATACACACTAGGAATGACTATATACAGGGGGAACCGTTTCTGTGACATGTAAACAGGATAGAGTGCAAAGAAGTGAAGGAGTGATGGTAAATACTGTAACAAGCGTTACTGTACATTCAGTAGGGGGGTATGTACAGTATAATACAGCTTGTTCACACATGAGAGGCACATATTTATTGCACCCATTACTAAAACATTTATTTGTAGGTACAGTGAGTATTTTACTGCTCCAGGGTTATTGCAGTGCCACAGTGAGTTTGATGCCAAGGAGGCTGTACAGACGTGGTTCAGTCAGGGTAAAAGATATAGAAGGCCCAATTACAAGGGTTGGGTAGAGCCTCCTAGTGGTCCTCAGGGGGATGTGCTCTAAACTACAGGGAAGGCGAGGGGAGGCATACTGCATGAGTTCAGTGTTGACTTGTGTTGTTGTGGTTCTGGTGCTGTAATGACAGTAATGTTACTGACCACATACCTTATGTTTGCATTTATAAATGTTATATTTGGTGCCTATGTTTACAAAAAGCACTTTCGGGTTTACATTTTATCTAACTTGTTGTTTTTTGCTCTTAAGCACTACCTCCCTTGGTGACATTTAAAATAAAACAGTGTATTGTTATTTCTGTAAGTGGTCTATTTATTACCAAAGCATTTATCAGTAATACAGTAAGACGGGAAAATACCCATATGTCGCGTTGTGTGTCGATTCAAGTGGTGCTCCTAAAATTTTCAGTAAGGAGCAGCAGTGCTCCTAGAGGAAAAAGTTAGTCTGGAGCCCTGTGGTATCACGACGGTGGTCAACAACTTCCTCTGTCAACTCAGGTCACATGATCAGACTAGGGTCCATGTTGGTATGCACACTTTTCTTTGTTATTCTTTACAGTAGCTGCAACCCCAGTTGTATGAAGAGGTCTTGGATACAAATCAAGACTAAATATAAAACATGATCCGAAGTGGTCAGTATTCCCTGTCCTTATTCTTTCAGTGGTGTGAATGTGTGCTACTGTACAACACATTAACACTTTATATGATTTGCACCAAACTGAATAAAAATAGAAATTAAAAAAAGTGAAGTAAAAAGGACAGGAGGGCATCCATCTCTGCCAGAAAATCCTCCAGTAAAGAAGTTGTCCATCTCTAATAATGAGGGGTGGTCTAACATGGTGGGGGTCCAGAAAGGTGTGTGTTGTGGCCCTGCTGCTGGCAGCTCCAAGCAGACCTCTCTGACAGCAGATAGTCTATGTAAATGAGAGTTTATGCTTTACAGCTGTGATGTGAGCACAAGTTGGCTGAATGTACTGACCATCTGCAGTTTTGAGGGAAATGCTGATATTAATGAGCCAACACACAGTCATGAAGCCCCACAGAGAGGTATCAAACCCAGCAGTGAACAAGGACCACATAGCTTTATAGATCATGTGATGAACACACATCATATAGATGATGTCATTAACACACTGGCATGTTTTGTTCTTAGGGGGGTACAGTGATGAGGACACATTGTGTGCTCAGAGCTGCAGAGGTCAATGCATCCTTTTGTGTTGTCATAGTAGAGACATGAGTGTGAACACACTGCCAGAGGAAGTGATGCCTCCTTCACTCCTACAGTGTGTCTGTAACAGGAAGATGAAGTCGCTGTTCACCCCAGAACCTGTGGCCTGTACCTCCACATTTAAAAGACAGACAGAACCACTAAAACATGAACCTCTACACAGGGTTACCACCTCACATTCATGTGTCCATACAAGCACATGTGTATTTAAGTTGTGTTTGATACACTACAATATAACCTTAACCAGTGTTGTAGTCGAGTCACTAAACCTCGAGTCCGTGTCGAGTCTCGAGTCCCCAGTGATCGAGTCCAAGTCCAAGTCCGAGTCACCAAAGAAAAGTCGAGTCGAGTCCGAGTCGAGTCCCCATTACCTGAGTCCGAGTCGAGTCCCTATTACCCTAGTCCGAGTCCGAGTCATCAAGGTTGAGTCTGAGTTGAGTTCCAAGATGGCTCCAGTGATCCACTCGGGCACAGTCAAAGATCTGACATACAAATAAAAAAAGGTCTACATTAAACAAAAATAACACAGCTGTCACCATTTCAAAGGGAGTTTAATTACTTTGTAACACGATAGCCAAACAAATGCACACCCACACACTCGCACACATGCACGCGCAAGCATGCGCGCACACACACATTTTAGAACAGTCTGAATTTCTTTGACATTCTGAACATTGGATGTGCTTCAAAACACCTTGATAGCTGTGAATAGCATGATATTAGCAAATGGTGGAAACAGTATACAGAAGTAAGTTCCACAGCATACAATACATTCATAAAAACTAGTCAAAAGACATTGTCTCTCAGGAATAGTTAGGAACAAAAGGCTGGTGGCACTAGTTTTAAGCATACACGTTGCATTTCAAAAACATAAGATCTGACAGCATGGAACTACTCAACCTTGCACGGTGAGGCCTCATCAAAATGCCTCCATGACTAAATACCCTTTCAATGGGCGCACTGGAGGCAGGGATAGAGAATACCTGTGTGGCAATCTGATAGAGGGTAGGGAATTTGGATTTGTTTTGCTGCCAAAACCTGAGGCACAGGACTGAGTCAGAGTCCTGCTCAGCGATCAAGTTGAGGTATGTAGTCAACTGAGCCTGGCCAGACGGCTTCTTCTCGGTGGAGGAGGGAGTCCTCCTATAGTGGGGGAACATTCTCAACTGCTTCTCAGGAGGAGACTCTGAAAGTTCACCTTCCCCTGGTCCTGTTGCTTCCGCTGCATCTGCTGTTGATACCGCTTGCTTGTCACCCTCTGCCTTTATATACTCTAAAATGAGAGGGGGGCATGGGGGACTCATTACAAATATGTTATTGACTAGGCCTACATGACAAATGACATGTCTATGTGCTTTATTGTAACACCTTCAATGATATAAACATCACAACAATCAAATAGTTAATCACTTAACTAACGTTAATCAAAACATTTCTCACCTTTGATCTCAGTCTTCAGCACATCTTTGATGTCACTGTCCAGCTGCACATCATGTTCTAGCCACTGGAAGCCAAATGCTGGGTCCAACACAGATGCTATGACATAGGCATTGGTGAAAGGAAATTTGGCGGGGCCTCTTCCTTCAGCTGGCTCACATCCTGGTATCTTGACTGCACTGAAAACCTCTGCAAACCTTGTTTTCAAGGAGCTCTCCAGAGCTCTCACCAGAGGCCCACAGTATCTGGCTTTTCCTCTTATTTCCTGCAGGTGACAGCGCAGAGTGAGGACACAGGGCACAATCACACTGACGGTGACAGTAGTCTCACCCTGAGTTAGGTTGGTTGCCTCTAAGAACGGATCAAGAACTTCGATCAGTTCTTTAAGCTGAGCATACTCTCGCGGGGATAAGATAAGGCTTTTGTGCCCCTCTGATTCCAACACACTGGACAGCTTTTGCATGTCTAAATGCAAATAAGCCTTCACCTGCTTCAGATTGGAATTCCATCGTGTGGCATTCGCTGTTGGAATTGTTGCATCACCAAAACACGCTTCAAAGCAGTCTTTAAACGAGGTGCCACTGTGGAGGAGGTTGGCTGCACGGGATAGCTTTGCTAGGGTGCTTGACAGCCCACTGGTGTCTTTCAGACCATCTTTAATGACCAACTGCAGTGAATGTGTGAAGCATGATAGTCTCTGCATCTTACAGTTCTCAGCCAAAGTGTCATTGACTGTCTGTTGATCTTCTGGCATCAGGTCTTGCCATATTTCATCATCCTCCTCAAATGTGCTGGGATCATGAGCTTCAGCATCACAAGGATCCTCTAGGGGAAAGCTGGCCTGGAAAGCTTTTCTCATGTTGGATGCATTGTCAGTTATGACAAAGTTGATCTTGTCCTTTATCAGGTATTCTTCAGCACAGCATTCAAACAGCATTGCAATCTTCTCTCCTGAGTGTTTCCCATGCACTCTTTTGCAGGAAAGAAGATATGACTGAAGGCTGAGTTCTTGTTTTTTTTATCCATTGCCACTGTGTGCTGTCACTCCAAGGAATGACTGCATCTTTCGATCACTCCAAATGTCTGTGGTAACAGCAACACTCGATGCTTCTGCCAGCTGGTTCTTTATCTGTTCTTTCTTGACTTCCACCATTCCTGGAATGGTCACAGAGGAAATTGTGGATCTTGCTATGGGCCGGTACTGAGGGTCCAGGACATGCAGGAAGTGCTTGAAGTCCTCGTTGTCAATGATGGAGAGTGGCAAGCAGCACTTAATGATTAGATCTTTTACAAGGGCATCACTTATAGCCTTCTGACGTGGATGTTTGAGGTCGTACATCCTTTGCTGTCCATCATTTAAAAATGATGTGATAGTCTTCTGACCTGGAGCAGCTGGCATCACATCTGAAGCAGTGGAGGCACGGTATTCTTGGAACCTAGGGGAAGACAGGATACACACTTTAGCTTGCTGATGCCAAACTGTTTCAAGTAATCTTTCTTACAGCAAAAAATGTGTAACGTTATAGCTATAACAATATGCAATAACAATACAAATGTTACACATTATACACATAGTTGTTTGAACCATAACCAGTTAAGTTACATATTTAGTTATCTATATAACTAACATTACCATATTAGTAGATTAACTAATGTAAGCTCGCTGGATAAATGAAAAGTATGAGAAAAGATACATAATTTATGAGACTAACAGGACAGGGATTAATTAGCAAAACCCAGTCATTTAATTATTGATTTAAGTATGTTACATGCTACCTAGCTGAGCTTTAACTCTCTATCCTCCGTGAGTCTGTATGTTTATTCTGTATGGGTCAGGGAGGGTGTGATTTTGTTAGAAGACAGAGCCAGTTCATAGTACTGTTCAAAAGCTACGTCGCGCGTGTCTATTTTTAGAATTTGGCACACCCAATGCTGCATATATGCAAAGAAAATATCCCCATATTTACAGTAGCCTGTGCGGTGTCACCAATCACCATACGGTTCGCTAGTTTTCGGTACATCGGGGGGGAAATGCCACATCCGTCAAATCTTGTACAGTCTCCAGCTCTCAAGAAAACCAGTGGCGGCATCCACATTAGCTTTCTTCAATTAGTCCATTTAGCGAGTAATAGCCTACAATTATTTTTATTTGCATTGTAAAGTTATGCACATTTTATCAACATTATTTGTGGATGCATATAGGCTAGACTTCTTCCTTCTCCGCACTTGGAGAATATTCATGGCGGAGACCTGCAATGTGCGGATTTGTTATTGCTAGTTAAGATTAGTGCTAACATGGTAGTTCAGAGTGGTGTGTTTTTTCCGTTTAGTGTATGCTACTTGGTAATTAGCTAAATGATAAATAGGAAAAATCAGTTTTAATCTCCCTATAACATGAAGACGCTGCGTGTTACTTACCAATTCATCATTAGTGAGATCGATGGCACGCTCGTACCGAAAGCGAACCGTACTGTGACTTTTCTGTGCAATGCTGCATTAGCATTCTAACAGTAACGTTACTTAACTTACCTATACAATCTCACTTGGTTCTAGTGATATGATATACCCGCCACACCACCTAACCCAACATCTTGGACCAGTGGTTGAGTTACTTCAGAGGCTATTGTTACCGTAGCTAGATAGCTAGCTAGCTAACGTTAACTGATCACCAACCATATCATCAACTGACTGCATATCACTTACTTTTCTGGGTGAATCCTTGACAGATGTCTGTTGAAGTTTGAGGTTGTCCCGGTCTTCTCCTCAATAGTTCGTTTACATATCGAACATCTAGCAGTGATCTTGCTGGAATTTGTTGTAAAATCTGTGTAAGCAAAGAGCACAATTCGGGGCGTCTCTTTAGGCATCTTCGCGCTACTGAACATGACGGTATGCACGCCACGTGAATCCACATGTAGGTGGAACACACGTGCCTGCCCTTACACGAAATTGAATAATGTTACAGTATTAATATAGCTATCAATATATTTTAATAGGGCCTATTATTTTAAAAAAATCTAACAAAAACAGTCTTTATCAATTAAAAAGTCAGAGTCCGGGTCTCCAACTTCCGAGTCCGAATGCAGTAAATTCGCGAGTCCGAGTCCAAGTCCGAGTCATCAGTGCTCAAGTCCAAGTCGAGTCACGAGTCATGAAAATCAGGACTCGAGTCGGACTCGAGTCCGAGTCCTAGACTCGAGTACTACAACACTGACCTTAACCAGTGCAGTATTTTTCAGGTGAAAACAGTTACACTGCAAACTGAAACAAGAAATATGAATTATAAATATGTAGTTGGAATATGGTCAGAAGGAAGGCCTTGCTATGCCTGTTAGACTATTTCACCTTTTTCTCTGAAAACCAAACTGTATTTATTTGTAATGTGTTGACATGACCTCTTTGCTGGTGTATGAGCTCATGGAAAGCAGTTGATAGGAAGTAGAAAGTAGAACCAGAGCTTGTTACTACAACTGGTCTGTAATTCCTCCAGTCAGAGAAAAGACCACCCAGGTTAGGATGTACTGACTGCCATTTAAGTGGATGTAAATGAGGACTGAAGTGGTCCTGTGTTGTAGAGGTTTAGGAATACTGACCTGAGAGTTTCCAGTCTACATTGTGGACTCCCCAGTCCAGCAGAGAGCAGCTTCACTCCTGAATCCTGCAGATCATTGTTACTCAGGTCCAGCTCTCTCAAACTAGAGGAGTTGGAGCTGAGAACTGAGGACACAACTACACAGCTTCTGTCTGACAGATTACAGGAACTCAACCTGAATGGACACACACACACACACACACACACACACACACACACACACACACACACACACACACACACAAATATATCATTCTATTACATTGTAATGGCATTAATACTTTTGATTTTACTACCCGTTTTCATCATTACAACAGTTTGGACAATAGTACTCTATTATAGTACTCATCTAAACATGGAAATGACAAAATGTTACTACTACGAGAATACCATTACTGCTGTTACTTTTACTACTAGTCCTACTATAACTGCGAAGGCTATTTGTTATAATACAATTTGTACTACTACTACAACTATTGTGACTACTAATACTATTGTTACTACTAGACTAGTACTACTGCTACTACTGTGACTGCTAATACGATTGTTACTACTAGACTAGTACTACTGCTACTACTACTATTACTGCTTTTACTACTGCTGCTAATTCCACTACTACCTGCTTCTTTTATGATTACCTCTATATACAACTATTACAACTACTGTTTTAATAGTTTTAATTATTCTATAATTTTAATGTCTTTAATACTTTTGATTTTAGAACCTGTAACCCCAATAACAGTTTCAATAATCAGTGTAATAAAACAATATTTTATAATCAATGAAAAAATAATAATACATAATAGATTTAATCCTTTAAAAGCCCTAATCCATATACTTACAGAGCTGTATTGGAGGTTTTGACCACTGGCAGCAGCCTCAGAAGACCCTCCTCTGAAGCAGAGTATTTCCTCAGGTCAAACACGACCAGCTCCTCTTCTGAAGACAGTAAGATGAAGACCAGAGCTGACCACTGAGCAGCAGAGAGTCGGTCTGTGGAGAGTCTTCCTGATGTCAGGTACTGTTGGATCTCCTCCACTAGAGAATGGTCATTCAGTTCATTCAGACAGTGGAACAGATTGATGCTTCTCTCTGGAGAGAGATCCTCCCTGATCTTCTTCTGGATGTACAGGACTGTTTGCTGATTGGTCCGTGACTTACTTCCTGTCTTTCCCAGCAGGCCTCGTAGGAGATTCTGATTGGGTTCCAGTGAGAGGCCCAGGAGGAAGCGCAGGAACAAGTCCAGATGTCCGTTTGGACTCTCTAACGCTTTGTCCACTGCTCTCTGGTAGAGGTCTGGTTTTTCACATTTGTCTCCACGTGGTTTAGACCTGCAGGAGGTTGACTGTGTTGCTGACAGCAGATTGACTCCATCATTGATGAATGAGAGAAAGACATAAAGAGCAGCCAGAAACTCTTGAATGCTCAGATGGACAAAGCAGAAGACCTTGTCCTGGTACAGCCCACACTCCTCTTTAAAGATCTGTGTGAACACTCCTGAATATACTGAGGCTGCTCTGATATCTATGCCACACTCTGTCAGGTCTGCTTCATAGAAGATCAGGTTGCCTTTCTCCAGCTGTTCAAAGGCCAGTTTTCCCAGAGACTCAATCATCTTCCTGCTCTCTGTATTCCAGTGTGGCTCTGTTTCAGATCTCCCATGATACTTCACAGTCCCCTGGATGGACTGAACCACAAGGAAGTGGATGTACATCTCAGTCAGGGTCTTGGGCATCTCTCCTCTCTCATCTGTTCTCAACACGTGATCCAGAACTGTAGCAGTGATCCAACAGAAGACTGGGATGTGACACATGATGTGGAGGCTTCGTGAAGTCTTGATGTGTGAGATGATTCTCCTGGTCTGCTTCTCATCTCTGAATCTCTTCTTGAAGTACTCCTCCTTCTGTGGATCAGTGAACCCTCTCACATCCGTCACCATGTCAACCCACTCTGGAGGGATCTGGTTGGCTGCTGCAGGTCGTGTGGTTATCCAGAGGCGAGCAGAGGGAAGCAGTTTCCCCTTGATGAGGTTTGTCAGCAGCACGTCCACTGAGGTGGACTTTGTGACATCAGTCCAGATCTCATTGTTCTGGAAGTCCAGAGGAAGTCGACACTCATCCAGACCATCAAAGATGAACACAACTTGGAACTCGTCAAAGCTGCAGATTCCTGCTTCTTTGGTTTCAATAAAGAAGTGATGAAGAAGTCCCACCAAGCTGAACTTTTTATCTTTCAGCACATTCAGCTCTCTGAACGTGAATGGAAATGTGAAGTGTATATTGTGGTTGGTTTTGTCTTCAGCCCAGTCCAGAGTGAACTTCTGTGTTAAGACTGTTTTCCCGATGCCAGCCACTCCCCTTGTCATCAGTGTTCTGATTGGTTTATCTTGTCCAGGTAAGGGTTTAAAGATGTCTTCACATTTGATCGGTGTTTCTGGTCTCGCTGGTTTCCTGGATGCTGTTTCAATCTGTCTGACCTCGTGTTCATTACTGACCTCTCCACTCCCTCCCTCTGCGATGTAGAGCTCTGTGTAGACCTGATTCAGAAGTGTTGACTCTCCTGGTTTAGCAACACCCTCAAACAAACACTGAAACTTCTCCTTCAGAGTTGCTTTGAGGTTACTCCAGCACAAGGGAACAGGGGTTTCTGAATAAACAAACCAGGGAATCAGTGAGTGGATGTTACTGTAAATGTGAGAAACAGAAACTTTACCAAACTCCATAGTATTAATTCAGCTCATCACTGGTGGATGGACAAGCAGGTTTTATTTAAAACAAACAATGAAGACATGTATAAAATTTATATAAAGGGTAGATTTATCCAAATACATTTCCACAAACAACATGTACATTAATAATAATTGATTTCTACTGTAATAATATTTTGATGGTTGCTGTCTCATCTCTTGTAGTAACCGTGTATTAGATAGGAGATCTTTACTGGGATTATGGTGACAGTGATGACGTCTTAAAGAGGTTCTCTCTGGTATTATTGTTCTGATGTGAACCAATGTCATCAGCATTTTACACCCACATTAACCAATCAATAGTTTAACCAGATTATCCATTAGATTTCTTTTCATTTACCATCCAAATGGAAACTGTCTGAACCTCCTGTGATAAATCTACATTTTCAGCAGGGTTTGAAAACAATTCCACCTCCCACTTTGCCTCTATTGACCCTTTACATGGTGTTGAGGCTTTTGAATAAAGATTCTCTTACTGCTCTCCAGAGAGTCAGCCAGCTCCTCCTGCTTCATACTCCTCAGGAAGTGCAGTGTGATCTTCAGAAGTGCCTCTCTGGGACTCCTCCTCTGCTCCTCCTCCTCCTCCCTCTGTCTCTCTAAGCACTCTGGGTAAGCTGGACTCAGATCCTTCTGGAACCTCTTCAGCTCCTTCTTCACAAAAGTGACAATGTTCTCCTCAAGCAGCTAGAAATGAATCAGTATGTGAATTAAACTTTCATGTTAAACTCATGGAACAAAACATCAGGCCCATCTGTCACTGATTAAAACCCACTGATGTAAACAGTGGAGCATGAAGACCATTATGACCAGAATGGTTTGTTTTTCATTACATTGTAGGTGAAGTAAAAGGTGTTGATGTACATTTACACACCATAAATATGGAGTCCAGGTCTGTTTGATGCTCCTGGACAGACTGACCACTGAGAACCTCTGACCTCTCCTGGTGGTCTCTGTGGAGAACACATGACGTGTTAGGTCTCTAGATATCAACACACACACAAACACACACACACACACACACATGACCGCAGCGTTTGGCAGATTGGGATACCTTTTATTTGATTGAGTGGGTAAAAATGCCTCTGATAAACATAATTATTATTACATACATACACCGGACGGACAGAGAAACTTTCTACTAAACAGTAAAAAAACAAAAGGGCTATTTTTGGGTGGGTTCAGGGCTGTGATTGGGCTATTCAAATCTGGCAACACACACACACACACACACACACAGGAGGTTGAGGCCTATCTCAGCAGTCGTTAGACGGCAGGCGGGGAGACACCCTGGACAGGCCGCCAATCAATCACAGGGCCGACACACACACACACACACACACACACACACACAGGAGGTTGAGGTGTTGTGTCCTGATGGATGCAGGTAGAAACAGAAGGTGAACACCACTGTAAATACTGATGTGATTATTAGATGAGATGTTTTGAGAGAAGAAACTAAACCAACAGAAGGTTCAGACCAATTCTATGTGTCATGACTTGTTACCTCTGTCTGTTCAGTAGAGTTTGATAACAACCAAACCATCTGTTCATATCAGCTGTTTAATTCTGACCTCTGCTCAGTAGAGTGGTGTCCATCTTTGAAAAAAATAGGTAGAATCATAGACCGGTCACTCTTGATGGACACACAGCTGGGTACAGGGGAGTCTGGTCTCTCCTGATGGATCCTGCTAAAAACAGAGAAAGACTATTTAACAAGACTTGTTTTGAAGATGTATTAAGTAGGTATGGGTCAGAATAGTCGACTACTGTGTCAACTTTTTTATCTTTAGATGTAAGGTTTTTTATCTTGTGTCAATCAATCAAACTTTATTTGAATAACACCTTTCATACAGGTTAGTGACGTTCAAAGTGCCTCACAGATGACTGACAAGCCGATAAGAGATCAATTTGAGACAACTTGAGACTAATGACAATAGATTTGAATAAAACTAGACAAATAAAGTAGGTAAATTAGTTTAAACAAACAAGACAAAACAAAACAAAGACAAAATCGATAAGATGGATAAAAATATATTATAATATTAATAATAAAATAACAGAACATAAATACAATCAAGTAAGTGAATAAGTAAATAAGTAGCTTGTTGATTGTTTTTATTATGATGTTCCCGATGGATCTGACTAGTTTTTCTTAATCTCTTGAAGTAATTAAATATATCATCCAGATATATGTAGATTAGTCCTACGTCAGTTTGGCAAATCACTGTTTTGAGGAGGAATCGCTGGTCGTTAGTAAGCGACGTGTTACTTGTAGTGACACGTTATGGTCCAAATTAAATTATGTTGCAAATAAAACAGATTAAAGATATAACAATTTGTACACATGCATCTCTTTACTGTGAACCAGTGTAGGCCTAAATAACAATCATAGGTCTTCACTGAATCAAGTGGGTCCAGGAAAAGTAGAGCCTAATTAATAGGGCTTCCTTGAGACCAACTAGTCGACTATTCACTCAGACAACCTCCCGACTAGTCGACTTGGAACAAACTGAGTTCACCATCTTTCTGCCTGTTATAGCAGCCCTTCACATAATGCGTAATATAAGAATGTAAATAGGAAAACGGTTATTTTGTTGCACTGTCACAAGTTGAACACTGGATGGCAAAGTGATGGTGATAGGCAGCTGTTTTAAAGTCACAGGTTAAAGGAAGTATTGTAAAGGATCATAGATATCAGGAATAACTCAGTTCTTACCAAAAAGAAGACAATTTAATATTGGAACAAAGACAAAAGTCATTTTGAAATATTTTGGATCACTTTGCCTTCACCAATTCACCACATCAACACAATAAATATTGTCAATAATCAGCATGCTGTGATAAATGGGAACACACACCCAAAGAGAACATCTCAGTTGGACATTGTTATTGGACACGTGAAAAGAACAGTATTATCCCTCCAACGCAAGAGAGTAATAACAACTTTGGGTTTAACTGATAGTCACTATACATGTGACCATAGACCTCACCTCTGTTCAGTAGAGTGGTGTCCATCTTTGAAATGAATAGGTAGATGCATAGGCTGGTCACTCTTGATGGACACAGCTGGGTACAGGGGAGTCTGGTCTCTCTTGCTGGACTGGACTTAAACACAACACAAACAGACCTCTGACTCTGAATGACGATGTCATGACGACATCACTGCTGAGCTCTGAGATGGAGACCAGTCATGGACAGTTAGAGATCCTTATCTTACCTCTTAGCTTTGGTCTGGCTGTCATGTTCCCCAGACAGAGTGGTTTTAGAGGGAGGACCTCCCTCCTCTCTCCCCTCAGACACATTCATAGCAGAGTGTAGACCTTCACACAGACACACACAACATGCTGTGTTAGCTGGACACATTCCTTATCATAAGATTTTCATTAGAGGATCAGTTATTTGTAGGCTTGTAATCATTCATATTAGTAACATGTCACATACACACTGAGTGTATAAAATACTAGAACCACCTGCTGTCTGCATCTAACAGCCTGACCAGAAACATCCAGAAAGAAGGATTTGGAGCCTTGTGGACCATCGAGACCTGGATTGTTTAACAGGTGGATGTCTTAAAGGGAGTGGACCTCAGTGTTGGAAGGCAGCAGTGTTTTTTTTACACTCAGTAGATGAACAGTAGATAAAATGTACTTCAGTCAAACTTATCCATGCTGTCAGAGCAGTTGTGAGACTTTCTGCTTAACTCACCAACAGAATGAGGAGAGACAACACACTATAACCTGTTGGCTGCTGTTGGTTCTGTCTGGGTACCACTGAGAGGAAAACACATAAAACATTCTCATGAAATGTTCATCTCAACACCAAAGTAAGACAGAAATGCTGGAAATCATGACGCAATGAATGCCAATGAATATTCAGATCTGAAAGCAACAAATAAACATTTGGAAAGATTTTACCACCGTCATCTGGTACAACTCCACTATACAGTTATACAATACAAAGTAATAGGAGGGAGACGAGTCATCATACATTTAATATGTTTCCTGGTAGGATTGTTACCTGGTGAACTCAGGTCCACATCAAGTCAAACAGACCTTCTGTCTTCATCTGTAGAGGACACACAGAGAGAAGATGCTTCTTATTCTCTTTGGTGGGTCCTGGATGTCTGTGGACATTTGATCACATCCTCATAACTTCAGTATCAACGTCTAGAAATGTCAGAATGACATCAGACCAGTCTAACCAGTCTAACCTGTGGTCAGGTCTAGTCTGTGTCAGACAAACCACATGTCAGGTGGTTTAGTTTATCTGTGTCCACTAGATAGAGGATAAGAATCACATCTTGGACAGTGGACTGAAGAAAAGCCTCAAAACTCAGAAATGAAAGTGAGGTGGAGAAACCTTTATCAATTTAAAATTCAGTAGCTGAGGTAGAAAGTCAGTGGTTATGAAAATCTGTCTACAATGACACAAAATCACAGCTACAGTACAGAATATAATACATAATAATAAAGTCTATTACTGAGGAGAAACCAGAGCAACAGTAAACTCTCATGTTTCTGTGTTGACAGATCTGGTTTGATAAATGGTTTGCTGTTGTTTCATACATTGTTTTGTCTGATATATGAACATAGTCAACATGTCTATGGAGTCTGTGCAGGACTGCTGAGCACGCTGCTGCTGCTGTAGAGGAATCATTAATGGTGGGTCGGACTTAACAGTGACTTAATACACATACTGAAGAATTTCGGTAAACTTACTACTATAATCCATTACATGAATAATGTGGTAGTTGAAATTGTGTACGCAAAATTTTCACAGCATGGACAGAAATTGATATGTAATGCTGGATCGGGGGCGGGCATGAAATGTAAAAGCATCAAATTGACATTTTAAAACACTTCATCACAGTTGTCCTTTACAAGTACACCATAGTCACTGAGTAGTAAAATACAAAGGACCTGACAGTAGTTTATTCATCTAGTAGTGTCTGGATAATGCTGCCTGGTGAAATCCTTACCTGGTGAATTAACATCCAGAAACAGGTCTGTGCTGACGGTGGGATACAGGACGGGGCGTTCAGACTGGATCCCGATGTTGGACTGCAGGCTCCATCCCGATGGCCCTGATGAAACTTACAGTCAGTCAGGAAGTGCACACAGGAATGTGTCCTAACAGGATCCTGGTTCTATGAGGGAAGTTAGGAGCCAAACATGAGCCAGTGCTGACAACATGTGACTTGACACTTTCACATTTCAACACTGACAGAAATCCACTGTCCCATAACTGACAAGTGTCCTGACTGACTTTTAGCTGATGATGAAGGTTCAACAGGAATATCTCAGTCTGTCGGGTAGAGGGGCGGACAGTAAGGACTGTGTTTGGACTTCCCTCCAACACAGTATGACATACATGTAGGTTATCTTTCTCATTCCTACCACCGTAGTTTTACTGAATTTAATTACTAATTATTAAATGGCTTATAGTTAGACTAGAATTGTCTTATGAAAAAAAAACATATATATATATAAAACAAAACCACACAACTACCACAGCATCATTCAACTGTGTTTACCACCACACTGAGCAGAGGCTGAATAAAAAACAAGTGTGGGTTTCATTTGGAAATGATGCCAAAGTCTCAGAGCCAGTCTGACAGTGTTGTTTTACTGGTCTGTTGTTGGCACACCGCCAAAGCAGAAACACAACCTGAAATACCTTATACATCCTTTGATGTTGTCCAAGATTTAAAATGCTGGTCTGCTCAGCCCATCTGACGGAAACAGCAGATGGTTGTAGTGTTTTTACACTGACTTTAATGTGACGTGTTGCTTCTGTTCATAATCACCACTGATCCTCCAGTAGAAAGCTTATTAGACTGTAACTCAGCCTGTGTGTGTGTGTGTGTTTTTTTTTCCACCTGCCAAGTTCAATACAACAGGTTGGTCCTATGAAAAAGAGTCTCCAGCCTAAAAGCAAGTTGCATGTGTGTGACTGTAGTTTCTAGTAGAGTCTAAGGGTCAATCCTGCTCTCAACAGACCACCAGTGTCCCAGATAGTCCTGTAATAACTTGTTCATCCTCCAGGTAATTGTAGTTTTTATATTGCTCAGCAGCAGTCACTGCTAGAACAGACGTGTGTGGGCTTACAGATTAATAAGAAAAGCACATTAAGTCTTGCATTGGATATGACCCTTTCTATTCCTTTAACTCAGGACACACAGTGATGCAGGATGCTGCAGGTTATGAGATGAGGGCAGCACTGACCCTTTATGTAATACTAGACTAGACCATTATTAAATGGTGAACCCTCAAATCCTACAGAATAATAACTAGCAACGGAGTTATAAATGTCAACATAAATACTAATTAAATTCTAAAAGTATGAAATTAAACTAAATCATGATTAAAATGCATCAAAATAAATGAATATAAAACCATAGGAAGCCTTCATGGGCAAAAGAAAACAGAAACTTCTAATGAGGTGGTGTTGCATCAGAAACACATTTTACATCAGGTGGTGTTGTGCTGCTGCTGCTGCTGCTGCTGCTGGTGAGGAGAAGGAGGAGGATGGTCTTGGAGTGGAGCTGTCTTGTCTGTTTTCAATCTGTGTGCAACTGCAAAAACGCTTTAGAGAGACATGGGTTTCTCTTCCTCACACTCCCTCTTCATCACCAGCCAACCATGTGAGACGGATTATACTTAGAGCAAGAACCTGCACCATGTCTGTGGTTTGTCCAGGTTTAAGCAGCATATCTGAGAGCTAAGTCCCTCCCATATGCTGACTGGAGACAGGAACAGCAATCTTTACACTGGCTCCTTTGCTCCACCACGTCAGAGAGGAAAGAGGCTCAACTAACCAGGCGATGCTACGGATGGTGACACACTTGTTGTCTGTCAAACCATCTCACTGCAGTGACTCCTTCAGATGAGCAGCGATCAAAAGCTCCCTGTCCCTTCTGGACAAGCTCCTTATCAGACATCTGAGGAGCTCCACCTGTGAGGGCTGATGTCACAATGCCAACGCACTTTACACCTAGGCTCGGATCAGGTCTCTGGACCAAATCAAAGTGGGTGAAGTAATTTTCACAGAAGATCACTAGGATTTGGCTCTTGAATGGTTTTGCATAAGCCCATCACCACTTTGGCCCCAAGGGTTAATGCCTGTCCCTCCTCACTCAGGGTAGCACTGACTAATGTGAAGGCCCCTTGATACAGTCAGTCAGGGATGATGCCAGAGGACCTGGCCCTGCAAGACAATCTGACTCCCAACTTGTTAAAAGTTTATTTGCAATGTACGGTCACAGAGAGCCTGCCCTTCTTCCTTTATATGTCCCCATGACCCATCCACAGTCTGCTTGTATTCAGGAGGGACCAGACGACACGGCTGACGGAGCATCTAAGAAAGGGGACAGACTTTGTAAAATCTGTCACTGCTGCCACCATATTGGCTATTATCATCGAAAAGTATGAACAAACACAACAGTCAAAACACCTTCAATGGCGTATCTGTAACCAAGCTGAAGTGTGACCCTGGTTTCCAGTAGTCATCAATGGCTGGGAAGGACAACACAACCATGTACAGGAGTATCACCAAGAAGTCTTCAGTCTCTCATTTTAACTGCTCTCCCGACTCCTGGGCAGAATACAGGTTGATATGGTAATCCATCCGGTCTGCGAGGAGCACCTTTCAATATCGAGAAGGAGCCTTTGCAGCTTCTAGGGCTTCAAACCCACTGAATCCGGAGAAAGGGATGATTCAGTATCCTCACCCCTCCACAATCTTTACCTTCATGTATTCCCATGTTTTTTTTATCCTGACTGAGAAACAGGGAAGTCCTCTGGCTGTCCCACTGAGATGGTTTTCAGTGTTTTTCCACATTTCTTTTCCTTCTTGTCAGGAGGTGATGAAGAAGTGCTTGGTGGGGCCTCATCTGTCTCACGCAAAGACTCAGAAGAAGAGCTGTCATTCAGTTCTGCTAGTGTGGGCTTATAATCAGGATCCTCCATTTTATCCTCATCACCCAGATCCTCAGCATCGGACCATGAAGCTTTTCAGGTACCAGAGCCAGAAAACAGCACGTCTGTGAACCATAAAGGACGCTGGCTTCCGCCTATTTGTATTGAGACAGAAAGCAAGACACCATGACAGCTTTATTATTTTACTTTCAGCTTTGTTTGACTGGACTGAGTATAACTTTAATGCAGTCATATTTAACTAGAGGGGAAAATCACAAAGAAACAATTAACTTTATAACACCATCATGAAATAACACTAGCATATATGGTGTTTACAACGATGAACTGTGAAAAAGGAACTTTCGGTTTCAAAGAGTGTGAAACCACTCTGCCCCCTGGTGGATTGTTTTGGCATAACACCCCAACCGAGTCAAGTCAAGTCAGTTTAATTTGTAAAGCCCAATATCACAAATTACACATTTGCCTCCAGAGGCTTTACAGCAACACAACATCCTGTGCTTGGGGGTTTCTCAGCCAGGCTTAGTTAGTTAGGGTGAACATGTGTCTCAACAAGATGTGGTGAGTTAAACTGTGGACGACCAGCTGGCTGAGGAACTCGTTAAAGGCTGAAGAGCCCCACTGCAATGTACACAAGCAAGAAGAAAGAAGCATAAAACACAGGATGGGTGATTTGTCCACAAACTCATACAAACCAACATCGTTCAGTGTCCACTGTCAAACTGCTTTTGTTGGCATACCAGAAAAATGTATTTTAAAAAAAATTATAGTAAGAATAAAACATCTTAAAAAGTTTAAATTACTTCATAACATCATTCATTCATTATCCAAACCGCTTACCCTGCTCTCAGGGTCACGGGGATGCTGGAGCCTATCCCAGCAGTCATTGGGCGGCAGGTGGGGAGACACCCTGGACAGGACGCCAGTCCATCTCTCACACACACACACACACACACACACACACACACACACACACACACACACACACACACACACACACACACACCGGGGACAAGTCCGCATGGCCGACTCAGCTGACCTGCACGTCTGTGGCCTGTGGGAGGAAAGCATAACATCATAACGTGTTTTACTAAAATACAAATGAAGTGTAAAGTGGAACGGTGTGAGGAGATTATCAACGTCCCTCCTGATGAACCCCGAGGACAGGAAAATACAGTCCTTACAGCGGACTGCTGAGGACATGAGCTTGGTAGACATCTTACAGAGCCAACACATGGAGGTCACCATTTACACTCCATTACATGTTGTATTTCATAAGAAGACACAAAAACCTGACTAGGACTTCATTAAGATGACTTGAATGGACATTCAAGTCAAGTTTAAGAGAAATATACTGTCCCAGCCGTACACTCCTCCAATGCCTCCAGCAGGAGACCTGCAGTAACACAGCCATCAACTGTCTCCATGTCTACTGACCAACACAGGACTGCACCAGACACAACAACCAGGATCAACCTTCTGTTGACCTCTAATGACACGCAAACCTGCATGTCAGCAGGTCTGCAAGGAAAAAGACAAACTGTAAACCATCATAAAGTTCACCTGGGCCTCCGGGTAGCGTAGCGGTCTACCCTGTTGCCTACCAACACAGGGCTCGCTGGTTCGAATCCCTGTGTTACCTCCAGCTTGGTCGGGCGTCCCTACAGACACAATTGGCCGTGTCTGTGGGTGGGAAGCCGGATGTTGGTGCATGTCCTGGTCGCTGCACTGGCGCCTCCTCTGGTCAGTGGGGGTGCCTGTTCAGGGGGGAGGGGGAACTGGGGGGAATAGCGTGATCCTCCCACACGCTACATTCCCCTGGTGAAACTCCTCACTGTCAGGTGAAAAGATGGTGACTCCACATGTATCGGGGGCAAGTCTGTAGGCTGCAGCCCTCCCCGGACCGGCAGGGGGGGGGGGGCAGCGACCGGGATGGCTCGGAAAATAAGGTAACTGGGCAAATACAATAGAGGAGAAAATGGGGGGGGGGGGCATTTACCTGAACAGTGTCAAACAACTAACAAATCCTAAACTGTAAAACCAAACCAACAAGTGAAGAAATTGATATTTAGTTTGACTTTTGTAACCTCAAGCATTATGTAGTTCCCAAGATGTATTCTGCCACTTATTCAGCTTGTGTCTTCCTACTGTGTGTGCTGTTTTCTGCACACAATCTTCATCTGAATCAAATATATTAAGACTTATATTCAAAATTAAAACCAGCATCATTGTCCTACCAGACTGTTTCACCTGCTCGTCTTCATGCTGACACAACAGGAAGCTGTTGCTGACATTCATAATCACCACTGACCCTGATAGAAAGCTTATCAGAATGAAACTCAGCTGTGTGTTGTCTTTGAATAAAGGTCTTTACTATGAATGTGTCTGAGGAGAGACAGGAGGGAGGTCCTACCTCTAAAACCACTCTGTCTGGAGGACATGACAGCCAGACCAAAGCTAAGAGGTGAGATGAGGACCTCTAACTGTCCACGACTGGTCTCCATCTCACAGCTCAGCAGTGACGTCATCGTGACATCATCAGTCAGAGTCAAAGGTCTGTTTGCGTTGTGTTGAAGCCCAGTCCATCAGGAGAGACCAGACCCCCCTGTACCCAGCTGTGTGTCCATCAAGAGTGACCGGTCTAAGAGTCCGTACCTTAACTTTGAGATGGTCCCCACTCTTAGACAACGTTTAGTGGTTATGCTATTATATATTACTATATGGCATTATGATGAATAACACTATCAAATATACCAGCAAACAAAAAGGCAACTTTGTCTTTCTCAGTACAGACACTGATGTATTTACTGTGTCCTGGTCTTGTCTCTGAAAGGGTCCAGGAAGAGAGAGCAGACTCCTCTGTGTCCAGCTGTGGGTCCATGAAGAGTGGCCGGTCTGTTGATCCACCTCCAAATGATAAAATCAAAACCACTCAAGTGAGAAAAGGTAGAATTTGTAGTTACCTCAAGTTTTTTTTGTATCGCCCAAATTCACAAGGTTGTCCTTAAGAGCTTTATGGGGTGCCGCTTGTAAAAAGCTGCACCTTCTGTTTTCCTGCTCAGTTTTTGCAAATTTAGCAATGACAAAGTTAAATAAATAAATAGATAGATAGATAAATGTAGTTTTTAACTGTCACTTTGTTAAACATCTCAAGAAAATCATGTAAACTATTGTAATGTCTTTTTAAAGAGTAATGATCTGCATTAAAGCAATATTATAAAATTAGATATTATATCAATGTAAATGTTAAATATAAATGTTAAATATAAACTTTAAATGTTGAATATAAATGTTAAATATTAGATATAAATGTTAAATATAAAATATGAATATAAACTTTAATTGTTAAATATAAATATTAAATATAAATGTTGATGTTTGTGTGCACACTTCGGCATCAAACTTGTGAGAGAAGGGAAAGAAATGTAGCGTGGTGTGATGCTACTTTCCACCTGTAGATAACAATACAGCAAGATGAACTATTTGTGACAGAAAGTGCCACACAGCAGCAACACGAGTCACCTCTTCAAACATTTAAAAACAACACCCCTGAAAGTTATGAGGCTGGACAGAAACAAGAAGATGCCCATATATCCAAGTGTCCTGCACCACCCTCCATCCCACACAAGATGTTGCAGGAGACTTTTCAGAGAGGCAAAGCACATCCAGGTAGCACCCTTATTAGTTATACCGGGGCAGCATGGTGGCCCAGTGGACAGCGCTGCTGCCTCACAGCAAGAAGGTCCTAGGTTCGAACCCCAGGCCATCCCAGGTCCTTTCTGTGTGGAGTTTGCATGTTCTCCCCGTGTCTGTGTGGGTTTCCTCCCACCATCAAAAAGACCTGCATGTTAGGGTTAATACTCCTGCCTGTGCCCCTGAGCAAGCCAACAGAAAGAAGAACTGGAGTTGGTCCCCAGGCGCTGCAGCTAGCTGCCCACTGCTCCTATACAATAGGAGGGGTTACATGCAGAGAACACATTCGTTGTAAAAATACACTGCAACACAATGACAGTGGCTTTCTTCTTCTAGTTATTACCTCTGCCAACAAGGCACAAGACATTGTCTGCTCTGAATCAACTTGTCTTCCCAATCAGCAGATTTCTCTCAGAACTGGATGGAGGATGATATAAATCTGCCACTCTTCATGATGCTCTTCTTTTATTCATATAACTGTTATCTGTTATCCCTTTTTTAATGGGAAACCTGAACCCTTGTTAGATGATTTCCAAAGAGCCTGAGACGAGGGGTGGGACGATATGACAATGTCATTTCGTGATTATCCTGGCTACAATAACTGTGATTCACAACATTATCCTGGGGCGGCAAGGTGGCCCAGTGGTTAGTGTGGTCACCTCACTGCAAGAAGGTCCTGGGTTCGAGCCCCAGGGTAGTCCCACCTTGGGGGTCATCCCGGGTCGTCCTCTGTGTGGAGTTTGCATGTTCTCCCCGTGTCTGCGTGGGTTTCCTCCGGGTGTTCTGGTTTCCTCCCACAGTCCAAAGACCTGTAGGTCAGGTGGATCAGCCATACTAAATTGTCCCTAGGTGTGTGTAGGGGGGGGGGGGCATGTGATGTAATGGCGGCCTGTCCAGGGTGTCTCCCCACCTGCGGCCCCATGACTGCTGGGATAAGCTCCAGCATCCCCGCGACCCTGAGCAGGATATGCGGTTTGGATAATGGATGGATGGAATATTATCCTGATCACCATCAAAATATGCTTCCAACTCTTCAAATGGCCCTAAAACACACTTGAGTCACTTGACCTTAGATCTTGTTAAGAAACAGATCATTTTATTGCATCACAGATGGGACACACATCTTGTTGGCTGGACCGGCCAGCGGGGACAGCCCTACAAACGCGAATGTCCCTGACTGACTGACTGAGTGAGCATCGTTAGTGAGTGACGGACAGTGATCAGTCTCACACACTGGGCCTCTGGATCAGCTGACCAACGACGGTTCCAGCTCGCGGCAACCATGACACGACTGAGTGGTGGGCCGACCAAGCAGGTGAGTGGTAAATGTTGCAGGTGTCAGACTGAGAGCCCATGAACAGATAAGCTTCCGGTAGAAACAGGATGCCGAGGAGACAGGCCACACGTGCTTCTGTTCAATGCAGCTCCGCTCAGCACCAACTTTATTTACCGACACGCAAAACCTCTTTATTTCCCTTCCTGCGTTTTGTTTTCCCTATTCCATCTTAATACGAACATGCACAACAACAACAACAACACTAAATACATAAGCCAGGTACAACCTTTTTCCTAGTCAAGTAAAACACGTTGGTCCTCATCATCTGTCAGTTCGGTACGCAGGAGCTGGAAACCTGCAACGTCTCATATTTCATAGTACTGATAATGTTTCAGAATAGATCAAACTATACCACCAACACCACTCATTTGGAACAAGCTGCTACACCGAGATTAACAGTACGAACCCAAAATGAAATGTACTGGAGCAACAGAACCAGAACATACAGGTTTCTCATTCAGACCTCAACGGAACGTTTACAGCCGGCGCCATTTTGGCTCACCCGACACAAAGGAGACCGTGTCTCTCTACTTGTCCACAAAACCATATAAATGTCCTCATTACTCTTACAACATTGGACCAACTGTTCATTTTAATGCTAAACAACATGTGTATGTCGCCATACAAATGTTTAAACCCCCACCAACCTGTAGAAACAGGAGAGGACCGAGACAGGCCTCACACGCCGTGCTGTTCAATGCGGCTCCGCTCAGCAGAACGAAGAAGCAACGAGAGTCCGCACGCAAAGAGGGGAAGCGCCACACTGCCCCCTGCTGGCAACACCGAGAGGCTCTACGTGTCCTATACGCCCATTTCACACCGCGGCCATCTTGGATTAAAAAAAAGACCGAGCGGTGGGAATTTAGCCACGCCCCCTTCTTACTTCATTGAAAACACTGCAGGAAGCAACATGTCGTACTGCTGTGTACCATCCTAAATTCAACTGACACATTAAGATGCCATATGGCTAAATGTTTACTCCTCCTGCTATTATTGCAACAGACATTATGTACATGTAGGCCTACTGTATGCATTGAGCTGCAGAGGTTGCATGTACATTTAACGTTACTGTATGCATTGAGCTGCAGAGGTTGCACCATGTACAGCCAGTTAAATAATATTGGGGTGACCAGTTTCACTGTGACTAAAACATTAGAAGGGAGACAGAAGTTTGACGTTGAAAAATGTTTGCTCCTGTTTTTAGTCGCATTTGGTGACTTAATAGCGGAAGAAGATGAAGAGGAACATGAAGAGGAACATGAGGGAGATAGGTGAGTTGTTACTGTCAGTACAATACAATTTTTCAAACACGTAGATTACTACATTGTATAATATGTATATATATATATACATGTATGTGTGTGTGTGTGTGTGTGTGTGTGTGTGTGTGTATATATATATTCACTAATCTTTCAATAGTGGATAGCTCTGTTCTGACACATCATCTTGATAACAGGAAAATGTGTGGATTTATATTGCTTCCCACATGTATGACATATCCTCATGTGTCCAGTGAGGTTTGGGCGACTCTACCTGATCATGACTACGACGTGAAGCCCCTTTCTGTGGAAGACCAGCTTGACGCAGTAAAGAAACGCATCGCTTTCCTGGAGGACGAAAATAAAAAGCTGAAAAGTGAGCGTTTTGGTCTAGAACGCTTCCAGTGTGCGCCCAATCTGATCAGGTTTTACACTGGTTTTAAGGATTAGCACACCCTCAAAGCACTCTTCCTAGCTTTACAGCCTACTGCAGAGTCCATGGTGCGATGGACTCAAATGCGAAGGAACAGCCATAACCTAGAACACATTTCTGTGTCTGGCTTCCATGCAGAGCATTTATCGCTGATTGATCAGTTTTTCCTGTTCTTGTGCCGTGTGAGGCAGGGCTTTTTTGCTCTGGATTTATATGTACGATTCAATGTGTCACCGGCCACAGTCAGCAGGAACTGTACGATGTGGGCCAACTATTTGCTCTTTATGTTAGGGACCCTCCCAATATGGCCTAGTAGAGCAGCAGTAGACGAGCTAATGCCACCAGTATTCAGGGAATTCTACCCAAACACAAGAGTGACACTATACTGCACAGAGATCCGCATCGAGACAGCTTGTTCGAAGGTTTTGAACACCATGACATACTCCCTTTTTAAAAGTAACACTACGCTGAAATCCCTAATTGGGATCACTCCCTCAGGGTCAGTTAGCCTGGTAAGTAATCTATACACAGGATTTATTTCTGATAAGGAGATAACTAAAAGGTCAGGTGTTCTGGACCTCTTAGAGTCAGGTGATGAGGTCATGGCCGATAAGGGCTTCCTTATCAAAGACCTGCTCGATGAAATAGATGTAAAACTTGCCATCCCTGCATTTTTAGGCCCAAGTGGACAGTTTAGCTGTGATGAGCTCACAGACACACAGAGTATTGCTGGCTTGAGAATACACGTCGAACGGTCAATAAGACGCATAAAGGAGTACCACATTTTTGATGGAGTCATACCCCTTTCCCTAAGTGGAACAATCAACCAACTGTGGACTGTGTGTGCTCTCCTAACAAATTTTCAGGGACCATTGTTTTAAACTTTTGTTAAATTCAGCTGACAAGAAAATAGTGCACACAAACCTTAGATAGATTGAAACATATTTAACTTCATTTCAGTACAGTCCCATTTTTTAGCCCACACCTTGAGATGAGCAATCACTATCTTAGTTTAGTAAACAATTGATGATCTGAGTTAGTAGCCAGTTCCAGTTTATTGCTACAACAGAATGACAGTTGACCGAACATATTTTAGTTTAAAATGAACCAACAGTTTTGTTAAAGTTAAAGGACAAAGAATGAAAATATTGTAGATGGGACAATCTAATGTATAAATATTGAATACACAGTACAAAAATGAAATGTATCTTATTGTTTATTTTATTGTGGTTAAACAGCTTCTTTGAATACAGCCCTGTGTGTGTGTCTCTCCTCACTGGCACAGGAGAGGCAGAAAGTACTCGAAAAAGAAAAGATCCAGCTTAGTTTTCATATTGTGGTAAATGACAGTAGGTGCTCAAGGTTGGTAGTCCAAACCATGTTTGCTGCTGGCCCCGGCTGCATTGATTTCCGATTGAGTAAGAAGGGGGCGTGGCTAAATTCCCACCACTTGGTTTTTTTAAAATCCAAAATGGCCACGGCGTGAAATGGGCGTATTGGGACAGGGCCTTTGATTGGGCTGTGGTTGCTTGGTCACAGACCTGTTGCGCCCTCTATTGGTCGGTCAGTGATAGAATTATAGTTCAAAATGGTCACTCACGGGCTTTCAACGTTGGCAAGTGATGGTCCTGCTGCTGTTCAAGCAATATATATTTTGCACTGAGTAATTTTTAAGATTTTGGCTCATTTTGTCAATGTTGCATGAATTATGAGGGTTTTTTGTGATTACATTTGCTATTCTATCTAGCTCGATTTTGGTCTCAAAATGCACCAAATTGATGCATTTAAATTATCAATATTGAAACATTTCCTTCCGGGGGAGCATGCCCCCAGACCCCCTTAGGTAATTCCAGGCCCATCCATAATTGGCCTGGCCCACCCAAAACTGAAATCCTGGAGCCGTGCCTGCCATGACCTGGATGAATGAGAACATTCACAGACATCTTTTTTAGTAATGATTTTCATTTAAAGATTGTGTCTTTCGTCATTGATTTTTTTTTTGTTGGTCTTAGTAAGTGCTGTTAGCCAACATCACCCTCTTAAAACTCATTTTGGAGTCTAGATGGACAGTTAATTTTGAAAATGCATCTCCCTTCATTCATTGTTTTTTCCTCTCTCAGCTATCATCTTGGTATGTTGGTTGCACTGCCCTTTTCCTGATTAAAACGATGGACCAACTATTGCTAAGGTTTGGGAATGCTGTATCATTGAATGATGACAATAGCAGGCACTCCCTGACCTTGAGGAAGGGCCCGCATAAACACACAACACAGCTTCACACTCGCACAATGGAAGCAGTGCCAACAATAACAACATCAACGACGGCAACATGAGACGCTGCATTAATTAAAACAATAAATTAATCATTTGTTTGAATGTGATGATGTGAGCACATCGTGTGTGCGAAAAAAATGCTGCATGTACAGCATCAGATTTATGTAGCGCTTATACTCACATTCAGCGAGGGGGCATGCTGCGTGTCATTCTGTCAGCATTCTGCACCATCCAGCCTTCCTTATGCTATTCGTTCCTATTATAATAGGAACGAATAGCATAAGGAAGGCTGGATGGTCTGCTAGGCCATCCATGTCTGATGATGGAGCTGAGAGTCTGCAGAGTTGTGTCAGTTGCTGTGTGTTCTTTCAACTCCAACAGCCGGGAAGAAGAGATGTAGTTGACCGTCATGGCATCAAAGCTGTCCTCCTCTTCAGCTTCCTGAGCAGTTGAGCTTCTGGGAGCTCGAGACAGTGTGTCAGCCACATACATAAGTTTGCCGCTTTTGTATACCAGTGTGAGGTCATACTTTTGCAGTCTTGTTGGAGCTGCATGTATAGGCTTCTTTAGTATGGTGACTAGGGGTTGATGGTCTGTTTCTGTGGTCACTGACTTGCCATAGATATAGTCATTGAATTTTGAGCATGCAAAAACTACTGCTAGCAGCTCCTTCTCAATCTGTGAGTATCTAGTTTCAGTGTCAGTCAATGTGCATGAAGCATAGGCTACAGGTTTTCCTCCCTGCAGACATGCAGCACCAAGTCCATGCTGTGAAGCATTGCATGTGAGCGTCACTGGTTTACTGACATCATAGTATGACAGAACTGGTGGGCTAGACGCGTGTGTGTGCTGCTCGTGCCATGTCCATGCTGTGTCCTTGTGTGTTAGTTGTCGTAGTTAGTTGGGAATGAACTTTCCAAGGTAGTTAACCATCCCGAGAAATCTTTGTAAAGCTGGAACATCTGTTGATGTTGGCATTTCACTGATCGCTTTTGTTTTGGAGGGGTCTGCCTTGAGGCCTTCACTGGAGAAAACATGACCATCATAGCTGACCTGGTTCAGCCAGAACCTGCACTTGAGAGGATTGAGTCTCAAGTTCACCTCTCTGGCACGGTTAAGCACTTTTCTCAAGTTAGCATCATGTTCTTCCACAATCTTACCACCAATGAGTATGTCATCCACTATGATTGCACAGGGATATCCAGCAAAAATCTGTTCCATGGAGCACTGGAAGACCTCACTGGCTGAGTTGAGTCTGAAGGGCATTCGCAGAAATCTGTAACGACCAAAACTGGTGCTGAAAGTGGTTAACATTGAGGATTTGTGATCAAGAGGAATCTGCCAAAATTAAATTTTTTGTATCTAGAACTGAAAATACAGTTGCATTTGACATGTGTGCAGTCACTTCCTCTACAGTGCGCATGGGGTGATGTGGTCTTTTTAGAGCAGAGTTAAGGTCTCTTGGATTTATGCATATTCTGATTTCTTGCTTGTCCTTTTTGTGTGTAGCAACCATTGATGACACCCAGTCAGTTGGCTCAGATACTGGGGTGATGACACCTAATTCCTGCATTCTGTTCAATTTAGCTTTGACTCTGTCTTTCATAGCCACAGGAATGTGATGTGCAGGACAAACAACAGCTCTCACCTCTGGATCAAGTGTCATGGAGTAAGTCACAGGTAGTTTCCCAAGCTCATCTGAAAAGAGGTCGCTGTATTCAGCATAAATTTGCTGCGACAGATCATCATCAGTAGGACCTAACTGATGAACATCTTTGCTGAATGAGACAAGTCCCATCTCTCTACATGCACGTAGACCAAGCAGTGGCAAAACATCCTCATGAACAATGAAGAACGGAAATGTGTGTGTTTGTCCCTCTAGATGACACTGCAGCCGAACAAGAACAACAGTTTTAATTTTGCTGCCCCCATATGCAACAAGGTTTCTGGGTTTCACATTTACTTCAAATTGTTCCTTTCTCTCTATCTGTTCAAATGTCCGAATTGACAGGACATTGCACTTAGCACCGGTCGGCCATGGTTAGTCTACTCAGAGTCTGCCAATGCCGTCTTCTGTTTCTGTTGTAAGTTGTTTGGAACTGACAAAGGGATCTTCACTACTGGTTTTTCAAACTGGGTCAAGTTATCAACGAGACTGACTGAACACGAGAATTATCGTTCTCCTCTTGAGAACTTTTCAAAGTGGGAAACTCTGGAATTCGCTCTGGCTGCTGGTACAACGATTGACAGCCACCAGCAAGCAGAGCTTCTCAGTGAGAGACAACGGTGGCATGAAGTGCTTAGCAGAATGTTGGATTGCATCATGTTTCTTGCATTACAAAACCTTGCATTTAGAGGAAGTGTCGATCGCCTTTACCAAGAAAACAATGGCAATTTTCTTAAGCTTGTGGAATTTTTGGCCAAATATGATGCGCCATTAGCACGACATGTCAATCATTCCAAGACTACCCACTACCTCAGCAAAAACATTCAACATGTGTTCATTGGACTACTAGCTGAGGCAGTGTTGGAAAACATCGTGCAGAAGGTCAAAACAGGTGGATATTACAGCATCATGATGGACTGCACACCAGATGTGTCGGTCTGGGCACCTGGTGGGTCTGGGCACCTGTTTAGGGGGAGGGGGAACTGGGGGGAATAGCTTTACCCTCCCACGCACTACCTTCCGCTGGTGAAACTCCTCACTGTCAGGTGAAAAGAAGCAGCTGGCGACTCCATATTTATGGGAGGAGGCATGTGGTAGTGTGCAGCCCTCCCCGGATTGGCAGAGGGGGTGGAGCAGCGACCGGGATGGCTCAGAAGAGTGGGGTAATTGGACGGGTACAACTGGGAAGAACAAAGGGGGAAAGTTTGTGATCATTCTTAATCGGTGCGAGCTCAGTGCAGCTTTGTCCTGCTGATGATATCACTCACTTGTGTGTTGTGTGTTTCATGGTATGATGTTGTATTGTATTGTATTGTATTGTATTGTATTGTATTGTGGTGTATTGTATTGTATTGTATTGTGGTGCATGGTTTTGTGGGGTATATAATGTTGTATAGTATGTATTGTTGTGTATTTTAGTGCTATTGTATTGTGTTGTGGTGTACCACATCTGTTTTTTTTTTTGTGTTGACCTGCCGAGGGACAACGGATGTAAATTAGCAGTATTGCTACAATCCGGCATGTTTACATGTGTATCTGCCATACCAATGTTCATTACAGTTTTTCTCAGTGGCTCTGGTGCATTTCTCACATAACTATTAACATTTGCACAACAGTTAGTTCAGCCTCCACAACATTTAGTCATTTGTGCACATCATAGTAGCAGTTTCTCATTCCTTCCAACAAATTGCAAATGCTTTTGGACATGCATCAATTGCTTTCATACAACTCTCTGCTGTTTTATAACATTATCATTTGTTTATGTCATGTCAGTCAAAATGAACTATACTTGTGAATGCTGAGTAGTCATTCCCTATAAAACTAATAGTCCTCATTTCATTGCTTGAGTCATTACATACAAAAATGTTGAACTAGTTGTCAAAATCTGTCAAGCAAATTTTATACATTTTTTATCTTTTTTCCCCCCTGAAAATGTCTCCTAAATTGAACAATTTCTCTCAGGTGAACCTCAGCTTTCACTGATGAGAAGGGGTGTGTGAAGCATTAGTTGCAACCAATGATAAGCCACTTCTCCACCGTCACTCAGAGCTGAATCCCATGAACCCCCACTTTACAAGCATATATGAACCAAGCAGGACATAGTGTGTACCATTTCTACAATACTGTGACACAGAAATGGACGGTCAGCCTCGTGGAAGAGGGGTGAGGATGCGGGGAGGAAGGGGAAGGGCACAAAACAGGGGAAGAGGAAGAAGAGGCCAAGTACATAGGCGGATTCCTGATGAAATCAGGGCTACAATTGTGGATCATGTTGTCAGTCACGGCCTCACAATGGCTGAGGCTGGTGGAAGGGTGCAGCCAAATGTTGGGAGAGCCACTGTAAATTCAATTATTCCGACGTGTCGTCGAGAGAACCGGTGTGTGTATAATGGACAGTAATTCAGCACTAAACAAGCTGCACTGCACTATTGTCATTGTGTCATACATGAAGCTTGCAGTGGGACCAGAACTTGTCACTTTTTACATTTTACATTTAGACTTACAGCTTTACTGCAGCACAGATGTAGTGTATTGTAGTGTACAGTAGTGCTACAGGAAAGATTTGCCATATTTACTGTAATTTTACTCTGCACCACATAGGGTTGCAAGACAACCTTGCAGAGGTGGAAGAGGGCCCCTTTTTACTCCGCATCAAGAGGAAGCCATTTGTGCACTGGTGACTGCAAACAATGCCATAAGGTTGAGAGAGATAGAAAGTGATGTTATAGAGGATGACAACATCTTTGGGAATATTGAATCCGTTTCAGTCGCTACAACTGACAGAGTGCTCAGGAGAAATTAAATGCGCACGAAACAATTGTACAAGGTGCCATTTGAACGGAGCAGCGACAGAGTGAAGGAGCTCCGTCACCAGTATGTACAGGTAAAACATGGATGTGTTCTATGCACACTCTAATGTTCAGTGCTGCAAACTGTTTAGTTTGTGTAGTGCCATGCACTACACTTACATGGCAGTTCTGTGTATGTGTATCCACAGTGCATACTGTACAATATGTTGTCCAAAATGCATTATGTCACACAGGAAGAGTTGTTATAGTTTTTCTCGCTCCCTCTTCTGTGATGAAGCATGTGCTGGAGCTGGAGGCCAGGGAACCGCTGCACACATTCATATACCTTGATGAGGCGGGTTTCAATCTGGCAAAAGGTAGAAGGCGTGGAAGGAATCACATTGGACAGAGAGCAACCACTGATGTCCCAGGCCAACGAGGAGGGAATATTACTATGTGTGCAGCCATCTCAGAAAACGGCGTCCTCACCCATATCCCCCGTCTTGGTCCATACAACACACAACATCTGCTGACTTTTGTAGACACTCTTTACAGGGACATAATCCCTGAGAATGAGAGGGGTCTAACTGGAGACCATCTGAACAAGTGTGTTGTTGTTTGGGATAATGTGCGTTTTCACCCTTCCGATGTGGTCAGGCAGTGGTTTGCAGCACATGACAGGATGCTGGTGGAATATCTCCCTCCCTACTCACCATTCCTAAATCCAATAGAGGAGTTTTTCTCTTCCTGGAGGTGGAAGGTATATGACCGGCATCCACATACCTAAATGGCCCTGCTAGCGGCCATGGATGCAGCATGTGATGACATCACAGCAGAGTCCTGCAGAGGGTGGATTCGCCACTCGAGGAGACACTGTCCTCGCTGCATTGCAAGAGAGGATATTGGCTGTGATGGAGATGAAACGATGTGGCCAGACAGAGAGGAAGGTCTGGATGTGCATGAATGGTTTACAGTACTGTCTGTGTATGTTGTATGTTCAGTTCCAATATGTACTGCAACATCGTTTACAGTTGTGCACAGCTCTGCCCAAAGGGAGTTTATGTTTGTTGTAAATAAGGGTGTATTTTTTCTTTTGCACAATGCTGTGAACAAAGTAGAATTGTAAAGAGCATATGCAGTAAAAATGTGAAACATACATATTCAGTGTCTTGTACTCAGTTACCTCACTAAATACAGTAATGTGTGACTTTACTGTAGTTTTCAAATGGCTTTGTAAATAGTATATAGTGCTGTCTTGAGCATTTTCAGGTAGTGTCACCAAGATCTGACTTTTCTGCACTGGAAAACATTTACAGAGTAAACTGTCATAATGAAAACATGACAAAGCCATTTGACTCTCTTGTTCATACACAATGGTGTCAGGACTTCTCATCTTGATGACACTGACACTTTCACTGACATGAATACTTGCTTTTGAGGAATGAACTATCCATTTTGAGCAAGTGACACGCTTTTGCAGGTTATCAACTAGGTTTTGCAGTTTGTACTAAATGTTTTGAGAAATGCATTAACTGTTGTGCAAATGTACATAGTGATGTGAGAAATGCACCAAAGCCACTGAGAAAAACTGTAATAAGAAGAGATAGATAGATAGATAGATAGATAGATAGATAGATAGATAGATAGATAGATGGATAGATGGATAGATAGATAAAGACAGACAGATAGATATTGTAACAGTCCCCTCTGTCTTGGAAAGGAGTCTTAAAGTTGGTGGAAGAACTTGTTTGTATTGTAGATCTGAATTAGGAGTAATTCCAAAACATGATGCAGTTCACATTGGTCAGGAGATGGTAAAAAAGAAAGAAAGATGTGTGATGAAATTTGTCCAAACCAAGATTGGAGTGAAATGTGTCGTCGCTCAGCAAAGAAGTTTCTCTGCAAAACAGCATCAGTTCTATGAGATAACTGTTGTCCACTAAAGTTTCTCTAACCCTGTGAGGGTTTCTAGTCCCTCTACTCCCAGTTTACTGTCTAAACCTGCAGAATAAAACAGGAGCTCAAAAACTAGGAACTCATTTACATACAAGGTGAAGGACAAGTTTATCTAATCTCCCAGAGAAAAGTGTTGCATTGCAAATCATGAAATCAAACTAGCGATGAATTGTCATGACATGAAAATATATATTGATGAAGGATAAATATTAATTGAAGATATATTGCACAAGAAATGTTTTGTGAATAAAATAAAGTATTGCATTTCAGTGAATGTGTATTGCACACACTACTGATAGTAGTAGTGTTGTGCCGTTAACATTAACTTGCACAAAGAGATGCCAAGGAAAGCAGTTTGATAGTTTGGTATTAGTGTATTAGTGTTGCTTACAGATGCTTAAAGTCTGGCTTTGGCCTAAACCTTGGAGGGAGGCTAAGCTAATGGCATTTGAGTTTTCACTGATTTTCCTCATTACTGTGATCTTTCTTTCCCTAATGCTCAGGTTGCCAAAGTAGAAAATGAAATGGAAATTGAAAAGCCTCCTGCTTTTTTCTAGTTTGGGGACTCTCTGCAGATAGCCCGGGCTGTATTTCTAACACTTGGCAGATGTGGGAGTCTATCTCCAATTTAAATCCCTTCATCTCAACTCACCCTTAGACCTCCATGTAGGCAAGGTGTGCAGACAAAGAGCAAGTTCACCTTTCCCTGTTTGATGGGCCCATGTAAGCCCCAAATCACAGTAAAATACAGAATTATAAATTGTATATTTAAAGGGACATTTCACTTTTCATAATGTGCCCGTCTATGAAATATTGATGATCTGCATTGTCTGCTAAAACTTGACTTTGGTGTAACTCATATTTACAGACACAAGGTTGTTTCATGCTCAGAGAGCCAGTCCTGCAGTTACTACATGGACCAGTAAGCACTTTAAACACTTCATCCTTAGGCGGCACTAACAGATAATAATTTGATCTATATGTACAAGGAGTACGTTTCATTGAGCAAATACAGCAAAGTTAGTTTGATTGCATGGTGCTGTATTTACTGTTCTCCTGTATTGACACCTTGTCGTGGTGGAGAAGCTTGCATGTACCAATGATCCCAAGAGCTATGCCGTTCGGCGCTTGGCTCCTGATAGGGTCATCCAAGGCAGATAGGTCAAGGAGGAGGGTCCAGTCGAAGTGTGATCCAACAAAGACCTCAACGGTGGAACTGGTGGAAGATGTCTCCAGGTCACAACGGCAGTGAAGGTGGATGAAGGCTGCAACAGAGGGTGGTCCCCAATCATCTAGTTTCTCTATACCATTGGACTCTGGCCACCTCCTGCCAAGGATCGTGTGGTGGCACATCAGCCACTCCACGTAAAAAGCTGTCATGTGCAGGTGTCCTCCCATTATGCGGCTTCTCTACACCTACCTGACGACCCAGAGGGACCCAGAGGGAGGACGGTTATACTGGACCCTGAGTGGCCGCTGATGATGAGTCACTGAGCCGTGTGTTGTTTTTGAGAGCAGTCATCCTTTACTGTATGGGGTCTCTCTCTCAAACATATGCAAAGTAAATACAGCTTGGAAAGACGTGATTGGTTGTTGTCTGAACATTTTGTGGTTCTTTATAACTTTGACGCGTGCATAAAGGCTACATGATTCTGCCCCGCTTCGTTCAGGTCATATGGCCATTGGACTAACAAGCCCAAGTGGGTTTTTACATGAAGAATATCCTAGATTAGCACTCTTTTCCTAAGATATTGTATGAGTATTGGCTTTTCTGCTATCACAGCTGTCGAAGCTCACTCTGGAATTGACACCAAATAACTGTGTCTCTACTAAGAGGGCATGTTTACCTGACTTTTTACAGTCCAAGTCTCTGGCTTCTCCCCCACCTGCTGCCAAAAACACTTGGTTTAGTTTCGTGGATTGTGTTGAGGACACAGTGATTTGCATTGTCCCAGGCAACATTTAGTTTTAATTTTTAACTTCCAAAAATTCACAGTATGCAAATCATATTTACAAGTTCATATTTGAAGTCGTCCTTTGAAGTTTCACCGGTGGTGAAAAGGGGAAACAGAAACATCTATAGAATCAGAACGCGTAAATATAAGTTACACAACTCATGAAACTACGTGTGTAGGCTACAAAATAGTGAGCTTAAGATCTAGGACGATAACACTTTGGACATTCACGTGTAAAAAGATCCTTGAAAAAAGAAAAAAGATTTACCTTGGAAACTGGGCAGCAAGGTGGCACAGTGGTTAGCGTGGTCGCCTCACAGCAAGAAGGTCCTGGGTTCGAGCCCCGGGGTTGTCCAACCTTGGGGGTCGTCCTCTGTGTGGAGTTTGCATGTTCTCCCGTGTCTGTGTGGGTTTCCTCGGGGGCTCCGGTTTCCTCCCACAGTCCAAAGTCATGCAGGTCAGGTGAATTGGCCGTACTAAATTGTCCCTAGTGATGGCCTGGTGGCCTGTCCAGGGTGTCTCCCCGCCTGCGGCCCCATGACAGCTTGGATACGCTGCAGCATCCCCATCACCCTGGAAACAGGATAAGCGGTTTGGATAATGGACCGGCTCCTTGGAACCTTTTGTCTGTTCTGATTCTACTGCATTTCTGTCTTACACGTTTTCATTTGAGAGGTTTCCAGTTTAAACTGGACCTTTTGGATTTACAGCTGTGTTGTGAGGGGAACTCATGTGGATTCCAGAGCAGTAGGAGGTCTTTCTGCAGTGACACTGCTGCTCCCCTTAACAGGCCCGAGTCCTCCACCTCACACCTTTATGTTTAGAACAGGATTCATTATCATTTCTCTTCCTTGGGTTTCTCTTTTAACGGACACTTTTGTATAAGGGCATATTGTGGGTATCAGTGTGAGGTCCAGTACCCACTTGAACACTACCCACGTATGAGTCTTCAGGGGGTGTGTTTTGTAAGGTCTTTTGTAGAGACAACTTTCTTTAGAGTGTCTCCTGAATGCAAACAGGCTCCGGGATTTTGGGTGTAGAGAGTTGCACAGAGATCGAACCCGCGGGTTCCATAGCTCCATGGTCAAACACACAAAGTGCACAAGATGTACTACAAGATATGACTTTGTAAGACCTGCAGTGCCGGGCTGCTGATCTCCCCCCTTCTCAGCAAGGTTGTATGTTTGCAGCCTCCTTTCTTTCTGCTTCTCTCTGCAGACTTACAGACTGTCTGTCTCGACGCCTCCAAAGCTCAGTGCAGGACTTCTTCTCTGTTTCTGAAACACTACACGTGTTCACGCCATCACATTGCCAGACCTCACACACACACACACACACACACACACACACACACACACACACACACACACACATACACACATACACACACACACACACACACACACACACATACACACACACATACACGCACACACACACACACACACACAGACACACACAAACACATATACACACACATATACGCGCACACACACATATACACACACACGTACACACACACACACATGCACACACACATGCACACACATTCACACACACATGCAGACGCACACACACATATACACACACACACGCACACACACACATACACACACACATGCACACATATACACACACACATGCACACATATACACACACATACATACACACATTCACACACACACACACACATGCACACACGCACACACACACATACACACATATACACACACGCACACACACACACACACACATATACACACGCACACACACACACATACACACACATGCACACACACGCACGCACACGCACGCACGCACACACACACACACACACACACACACACACACACACACACACACACACACACACACACACACACACACACACACACACACAGGGGAATATAGAAGTCCATATGGTTAACATATCAAAGAGTCCGGAGCGCGTGTTCAGGAGGAGCGGGTCTTACTGGCGCCCCCCTCAGGTCGTCCATATTTGAGCGACCACAATTTTAGAGGAAATAAAGGCGAACAAAGACCCTCTGTTGTCCTGCACGTTAGCAGCGTGTATGACAACGCAGCAAGGGTGTTAAAGACGCGCGAGTCCACGATAAGAAAGGGGCTAATTAAACATGAGAGCTGATTTGGCCATTCTGAGATGGCCACAAGTTGTCTTTAGTGGCTTTATTGTCGTTTACAAGCCTCATTTTTCAACCAGTTCCACGGCGTCGCGTGATTGACAGCCAGCCGAGCCAAGCTTTTTTCTTTTTTTCTCTTTTTGAGTGACAGCGTTCTGGAACCTGACCCCCCGCGGCGTTGTGGAATCCACGGTGTATATAAGAGCGCGCAGCGGCCGCGGACAGTCATTCCATGTTTGACTGCGAAGAGAAGAGGTTGTATGAGATTGACAGAAGAGCGAGAAAGGAAAGAAAGCGCAAGAGAAACGTTACAACACGAGATCTGGTTTGAACCAAGACTCCCGCCAGCCCAAACCCAACCGGCAGGTAGAACCAGGCCAAGCCTGGTACCAGGTGAGCCACATTTGGAGATGCTTCTTGTACTGATACCGACACACTTCGTGTTTGTCACTGATCGTTGAAATGATGGAAACGCATTTAATCATAGGCGGCGCTGTTGAGAGGCTAGGGGGCGGTATTCCCCCTGTTAATTAAGGTGTAGGGCTAATGGGACATTTGTTTGTAATTTTGAGTCAAAGGCTCACAGCTGAACGAGGTTCCTTGAATGGTATTTTAGCAAGATGTGGACTTTCTTATTTCTAAGTGCCAGTCCAGTGTTGGGTTGAGGTTTTGTTTGTTTTGTTTTCATGAAAATATAAGTGTGTTCATCCTCCTACTCCTTTTCAAACATGTAACAAATTAGCTGATGCATACACATGTAGCCCCGTCTAAAAACCTGACATTTCAGACAAATATATATGACTTCATAACGTTTAAAACAGTATTTCATTAAAATCAGTTAAGACGAATGTTTAATACAGTTCATGTGAATAAAAACAAAAGAAAAAGAAAAGGAAGTCAGGACTCTTCTGAGGATGTTGCCCCCTTATCAATCACTGGATGAAGAAGTGCCAATAAATGGAACCGCTGAAGACACTGATGTGGACCAAGGAACTCACACATCCCCCAACACTACTTTGAGAGAGACTCCGGTGATCAGAAAGTCACTTAGAGGGAAGAAACCAGCCATTCGTTTAACATATGATCAAGCTGGATAACCTGCTGAGGAGCCTGTAACCATTGTGCATCAAGGCATGGTTACTCAGTTGAGCCTTAGCTCCCAAGACAGAGAAGTAACTAAATCAGTCAGAGACTATGAACGTGTCAAAGAGCTGTCCTTGCTACAGAACAACACATCCAGAGACAGAAAACACCCATCCAACCTTGGTATGAGAGCCTGAGTCTGATGAGGACATCTAGGACTTTTAGAAGGGGGAGGGGGTAGCCCAGTCTAAAAACCTGACATTTCAGACAAACACATATGACTTAATAACGTTTAAAAAAGTATTTCATTAAAATCAGTTAAGATGAATGTTTAATACAGTTCATGTGAATAGAAAAAGAAAAAGAAAAGCAATATAGGCTGATAAATGTCATTGCGTTACGTTCATTGTAGTGTCAATAAAGTTGATGGAGATTTAAATAGTTTGTTTGGCTATACAAACCAAGGGGAAACGTGGACAGGTCACAAACTAACTCTTGGCAGTATTTGGTTGTCTGTCGTGATATTGTGTTAATTGCATTGGTTGTTGCCAACTTAAAGCCAATCAGAATGGCGGAGGGGCGGAAAACTCTAGTTGACCCCGTAGGTCCGGTTCAGGGGTTGAGTCAGACGACAAGCAGACAGCTGTGTGAAGGACGTAGTGAAAACAGCAAGAGAGAGAGAGAGCGGAGCGTCATGTACTTTACTCGCTCAATGCAGAGTTCCCCAATGTGGAATGGACGCGTACAATCTGCCGAAGACCGAAAGGACCAGGGAGTACTCCTTGGACCTTAAGGACAAGTAGATGTCTTCCACTCAGCTTTTCCCTTCATCCGGACATGTTGACGATTTCCCGCCTGTGTTTCCCTCGTGGTTTTCATCGCCTTGACTCGCTTCATTCGTCAGCCATCACCCTGGTTCCCACCATGGATGTATCATAGACTGGATACACCACGGGGAACGCCCCCCCCATTCATTCCTATGGAAGTCGCTCAATGGCGCATGAAGCCAGTGCTCAGTAGCGCATTTAATAGGGACCAAGCTCGGTACTGCACCTGGGGCCAAAAAGACTTTTTCACGTCCGCCAGCATGGGGAAAGAGACAATAATTACGAGGAAAGAAACTGTTTGTGGCTACTAACCAAAGTCGGAATCATCTCTGTATATCGTCAGGTTTTGACATCTGAGTGTTTTTTTCTTTTTTAATTCGCCATTTAATTCACCACCTACCTCTAGGAACCTATTTAGGAACCTTCGTCTGGGCGCCGTTGATGTGCTCGATCTTGCCGGCCCCAGCCTGCATGCACGCGCTCCCAGCTGATCAGTCATTGATCACCATCCACGCTGATCACCGACCCTCCAGCGATCGCCACAGAGTGTATTCCAAGGTAAAATTCGAATATAGGCTATACAATGATGTCAATTAAAACAGGTGTATATTAATTTAATATACATCTGTTGGTTAATATGGTATGTCAGCTAATTATGGTCTGTTTCTGACCAACGTCCTTGCCACCGCTGGGGCCAGCGCGTTCACAAGCACATCCCACACATTCTTTCCGGCCCCAAACTGCAGTACTGAGTTTGGCCAGTAATCGCGCACTGACTTCAAGATGGCTGCCGGTTCGTGGGGGCTTGGTTCCAACTCATGGTCTGTGTGTAACAATAACCAATGCACCTGCTATTTTATTTTGCTGCGTGACGTTGTCAAGTGAAACGGCCATTTGTTTTTGGTCACCACGCTCCCAAGCATCGACTCAGGCCTGCAACGTTTTATTTTGAAAAAAGATTCTTTTGTTTGTTTTTTGCAGTATTGAGGGTGTGTGTGAGAGTGTGTGTGGGCCCTTTGGGTAGGAGGTATATAGGTAACGAAATAAGAAAAGTGTTTAAAGTCAAATGGAATTTAATTAGAAAGCCCATTATCAAAAGGTCAATACATTTAAGCGATGTGAAGTATCTTGTCCTTTGAAGAATTGTTATTTTTTATTATTGATTTAGATATTTGTTTGTTACATTTACTAAATTCATAATTTGCATTTAAAGTACTGTGTGTGTCATGTTTACATTTCATGAAGGTGTATTTTGGGTTAGAAGTATAAATACTGATTAATGAAATTGTTCATGAGGGAACAAATACTTTAAAACATAATTCTTAGTAGGATTAAACAAAAGTAGTATATCTATATTCCTGCTAAGTGGAGGCACCGTCGCCAATTAAAATTCATTTTGTATAAAAGAAAAAGGGTTAGTTTAGGAATTTCATTTATTGTGCACAGGTTAGCAGGACAGCCATTTGTTAAAAGTACCCAGGGCCCCGCCCATCGTACTACAAACCCCAGGTATACAGTGAAAACTATATAGCTACGTGGGACGGGTGTTACACAGAGATTTGTTCACTGAGTTTGATGTGTGGGTTTGTTGATCACTTCAGAATATTGTTAATCGTTTATCTGTATGCTATATCGTGCTTATTTACATTTTCGAAAAAAAATCATCATTCATTCATTTAAAGTCTTAGGAAATTTAGCTTCTCCATACCTGATGCCGTAGCACCTTCTCAGCATATTCATTGATATTTTCCATCTGTTGTACAGCAACCATAGTGTACATCACTGTCCTCGTTCTGACACTTCATTTAAACTCGGGCCTTTGCAAAGTAAAATGACTTGTATGTTTGTTTTACATGTTAGTGGTCTTAGATTTACGGTACTTTTATGATAACAATACTAGTAATTACCTGTACTTAAGCTTTTCTTTATCTTTTTTTAAGATAATGATGTTTTTTTAGTGGTGCATGACTATTCCAAAAATCAATATCTGCTAAAAGTAAAAGACTTCATGGAATTACAGGGAATCTTCTTGTAAATGACAGTAATAGATGTTAATTATGTAAAGATAATTACCCTTTTTGGCAGTTTGTTGTCAACCTGACAGTACTTTCATGTTTTTCAACAGACATTTTCTGGCGCAGTGCACATTTAATAAACACCAGAAAATAGGCGTCCTGATGGCGCCCCCCTCCAAGTTATGGGTTGTTTCCGAGGAGAGTGAGGAGTGTCGTGTGTTTGAGGAGGAGGATCCCACCACCCTCTTCCTTGATGAGGAGCCGGCGGCGGCGCATCGTTGCCCGCTTGACGACCAGTCACAGCAGCCTGACCACAAGCCTGAAGGCAAGAAACATAAGAAAAAGCCCCCTAAGACTTGTCAGCTCCACCAACCTGACAGTCAAGGAAAAAAGCCTGAAGGCCTGCAAATCACTGTGCAGGGAGGCAGCAGACCGGTGAGCCACGCTACACCTGAACAGTGCTGCTTTAAAGTGAGGACACCACTTTATACACAAGTTTGATGCCAACTGACCTTGTTCTGGTTTATTCGGTTTTTAAGTGTACAATGAGACAGCAGGAGACAAGGAGAGAGAGCCCTTTCACCTCCGGAGAGCGAGAAAAGACCTGGAGTAGAACGAAAGACTACAGGAAGGAGAGACCCAGTTCTCCTGTTCTTGCGGAGAAAAAGAGGAGTGAAGAAGTGAATCGGCTGGAATACCAGGTGAAGTTTTTGGCTGGACAACTCGACTACACCCGCGATAAAACTGTTTTGCTGCAGAGGGGTCTCCAGGAGAAGGAGGCCAGCTACAGGAGGTTGTGTGAGGAAAAAGAGCTTCTCCTCAAAGAGAAGGGCAAACTCCTGTATGAAAACGAGGTCCTCCATAGTGACTCTCTCTCAAGAGAGGCGGAGATCCTCAAAGCACTCGCAGATAAGGATGCCAGCACCAGGATCTGGGAGGAGGAAAAAGAGACTCTTCTCAACAACAATGATATCCTCCTACAGGTATGATCTCCTGTTTTAAAATGTTATTGCTCACTGTTAAGACTTTAAATGGTCTTGCTCCTACATACATTTCTGATTTATTGGCTTGGCATATGCCCGCTCCACCATTAAGACCTGCAGATGGAGCCCTGCTGGTGATTCCAGGTCTGGGTTTGTGATAAAGGGTTATGGGGCTTTTGCTGTTAGAGCCCCCACACTTTGGACCTCTCTTCCTGCTGAACTAAGACAAACCAAGTCTCTAGCTTCTTTTAACTCTTGTCTTGAAACTTTTCTTTTGTGAAAGCTTTTACAGATGTGTGATATTTGTTTTTATCTATTTATATATACTGTTTTATTTTTACTCTTACTTATTTGGGCTTACTCTTATTTTTGCTTTGTCTGGTTTTATTTCTTTATAAAGTGCTTTGCAACTTTGTCTTAGAAAAGTGCTATATAAATAGGTATTATTATTATTATTATCATTATTACTACAGCAGGTGGAGGTCTTGAAAAAAGACGCCGTCCTCTGGGAGTGTGAGGTACTTGAACGGCATGCTGCAGAGAAAGAGGAGGCGTTGGTAGCGGTCGAGAAATACTTCACCTCCAGGTTCTCTTCGCTGAAGGAGGAAACTGAACAGAGGATGGTAGCCTCCCTCCACCAGGTGGAGGAACAATTTAAGACCCACCATGACCAGTGGCAGCAGGAGAAAGCTGGTCTCCTCAAAACCACAGAGGAGACCAAGCTTGCCCTGCTCCAAGCTCAGGAGGAGATACAGCTGCTGAAAAGGAGCAGTGAGGAGCAGGAGCAGAGATGGGCAGCTCTTTTGAGTGAGAAGGAAGAGGAAAATGTGCCATTAACATGTTCTACGGCATCAACATCTAAGGCCGATAAGAAAAATGAAAAAGAGCTGGCAAAGAAGAGGAAGGATGAACTTAAACTCCTCGCCAAGAGGGAGAAGGAAGAAAAGAAGCTCTTGGCCAAAACAGAGAAAGAGCAGAAGAAGGAGCTCAAATGTTTGACCAAGATAGAGAAGACAAAGAAGAAGAAGGGGTGCTTTAGTTTTTTCTTCTAAACTAAACTGAGCACACCATCACAGCCTGCCAGCTACAAAAAAAAAAAAAAACTAAAAAAATAATCATAAAAAAATAAATATATATATATACACACACACACATATACACACACACACACACACACACACACACACACACACACACACTATATGTACAAAAGTATTGGGACAGCTGGCCATTACACCTACAGGAGCTTTCATGATATCCTATTCTAACTCCATAGGCATTAATATGGAGTTGGTCACCCCTTTGCAGCTATAACAGCTTCCACTCTTTTGGGAAGGCTTTCCACAAGATTTTGGAGTGTCGCTGGTAATTTTTGCCCATTCATCCAGAAGTGCATTTGTGAGGTCAGGCACTGATGTTGGATGAGAAGACCTGGCTCGCAATCTCCATTCTAGTTCATCCCAAAGGTGTTGGATGGGGTTGAGGTCAGGACTCTGTGCAGGCCAGTAAATTTCTTCCACACCAAACTCACCCAACCATGCCTTAATGGACCTTGCTTTGTGCACTGGGGCACAGTCATGCTGGAACAGAAGAGGGTCCTCCCCAAACTATTCCCACAAAGTTGAAGGCATAGAATCGTCCCAATGTGTTGGTATGCTGGAACTAAGGGGCCTAGCCCAACCCCTGAAAATTCTATGCCTCCAACTTTGTGGGAACAATTTGGGGAGGGCCCTCTTCTGTTCCTGCATGACTGTGCCCCAGTGCACAAAGCAAGGTCCATTAAGACATGGTTGGGTGAGTTTGGTGTGGAAGGACTTGACTGGCCTGCACAGAGGCCTGACCTCAACCCCATCCAACACCTTTGGGATGAACTAGAACGGAGATTGCGAGCCAGGTCTTCTCGTCCAACATCAGTGCCTGACCTCACAAATGCTCTTCTGGATGAATGGGCAAAAATTCCCACAGACACACTCCAAAATCTTGTGGAAAGCCTTCCCAGAAGAGTGGAAGCTGTTATAGCTGCAAGGGGGGGGGGGGCAACTCCATATTAATGTCTATGGAGTTAGAATGGGATGTCATAAAAGCTCCTGTAGGTGTAATGGCCAGGTGTCCCAATACTTTTCTACATATAGTGTGTGTGTGTGTGTGTGTGTTTGTGTGATATGAAATATCATCAACATAATGAATGATTTTAGACTTGTTCTTGTTTTCATGTGACGGGTGTGATTTTATCTATCAGGGATTGTTAATTTTCTCTCTAAAGTGCAGTAAGATTTATTCCACATGGTTTCCAGCTGATCGTGTATTTACCAGACCATACAGACAGTTGCTTATCATACTATAATGGAAGGAACTCTGTCTGTGTCTGTCTGTCCTTCAGTCTTCCAGACAACCGTTCATCCGATCGACTTCACACTCGCTGGGTGTGTTGCTGAGGACCCACAGAAGTGCAGTGTCGAGTGAGGTTGTTTGGATGAGCGGTTTGACAACATCGAAGGACATACACACACACACACACACACACACATACATACATACATACATACATACATACATACATACATACACACATACAGACACGCATTCATACAGACAGATGTTTTTCCCGTGGCGACCAGACGAACAGCGCCACCCTGCCTCTGCAACAGTGGTGGCTCCTGCCACATCTGTCAGGGGGGCAATTGTTGCAATGATGGCTAAGGTGACCCTCCCCTCAATGGGGAAATTAACCCAAGTCAGCAAACTAACTTAACATTGTCACATTGCATTGTACCATTTATTTTTTCTGGTCACCTCAAGTAGCAATACCAGCAGTCAACCACTAGATGGTAACATAAGACAAGGACTGGCCCTGAGCATAAATACTGTACAATATTTGTGGACACCTACATACAGCAGTTCATTGTAAATGCCTTGAAAAAATTAGTTTGGCTCTACAACGACTGAACAATCCCCTGTTGTCATCAACATGGGCCCAAGATGCTACGGGCCTTCTACAGAGACACAACCGAGAGCATCCTGACTGGATGCTCCACCGCCTGGCATGGGAACTGTACTGCCCACAACCACAAAACCCTGCAGAGGGTTGTGTGGACGGTCCGGGACACCAGTAGATGTGAGTTTCCCTCCATCCAGGACATATACAACGATGTTGTGTCAGCAAATCCCGTAGGATTATCAAAGACCCCAGCCCCCCCAACTATGGACTGTTCCAGCTGCTACCGTCAGGCGAGCGGTACCGCAGCCTCAAAGCCCGGACCAGTAGGCTGCAGAACAGCTTTTACCACCAAGCAACCAGGCTTTTGAACAAAGACCATTAAAGACACTAAGCCTGGTGCCGGACTGACTGGTACTGACCTATGGTCTTCAGCAGATCATCAGTTTACACACACAGACACAGCACCTTACATACGCCACACACTATTTATTGTTATTAATGCTTTTTTGTTTTGTTGTTATTGTGTTGTTGTTGTTGCTGCAGTGTTGAGGAGCTGAAACACAAGAATGTGACTCTCTTGTACTTGTATAATGAGACGTAACAAATAAAGAGTCTTGAACCAACAGATAAACTGTCATCTATCATCTATCTAAACCTCATAATCAGCTATGAAGTTGGACACACACCTGCTTTACCCTTCATCACATATCAGTGAGTCAGGTCTTCACTCTCACAATCATCTGACTCAGTCTTCATCACACAGCCTTGCTTTCTTGACAGTAAGACTGACTCCAACACTCCACAAACCCTCACCTCCCAGAGGAGGTTGTGGCTGTTCATAAGGGTGGAGTTTTGGGGCAGAGCGGATTAGATCTGCCCCCAGTAACTGAGTTTCAATCCAATAAGGAACCAGTAAAATGTTCAATTCCTCACCTTTATAACAAATGACCTTTCATGAAAACCGGTTCAGAATCAAGCATGTTACAGTGGACTCTGACACTAAGGAAGGAGAAAGGGACTTGTACTGACTGGCTAACAGAGGGACCGAGCTGGGAAGGAGGTGCAGCAGGTAAGAGCGATCAAGGATGGAGATGGAAATGTGCTGACAAGCGAGGAGAGTGTGTTGAGAAGGTGGAAGGAGTACTTTGAGGGGCTGATGAATGAAGAAAATGACAGAGAGAGCGAGAGAGACAGACAGAGAAAGAGAGACATAGAGAGAGAGACAGAAAGAGAGTGAGAGCGAGAAAGAGAGACAGAGACAGGCAGAGAAAGAGATAGCGAGAGAACAACAGACAGAGACAGACAGACAGACAGAGAGTGAGAGAGAGAGAATGGGAAGAATAAGGTTTCATGCCATGAAAGAGCACCACGGATGTGATGTTTCTTTGAGAATGTTGATGAGAAGTATAGATGAAGTCAGAAGGAGTTACACTGTGTCTTTGTAGATTTAGAGAAAGCATATGACAGGGTGCCGAGAGAAGAGGTGTAGTATTGTATGAGGAAGTCGGGAGTTGCAGAGAAGTATGTAGGGGTGCTGCAGGATATGTATGAAGGCAGTATGACAGTGGTGAAGTGTTCGGTTGGAATGACAGATGGTTCAAGGTGAAGGTGGGATTACATCAAGGATCAGCTCTGAGCCCTTTCTTGTTTGTAATGGTGATGGACAGGTTGATGGACAAGATCAGGCAGGAGTCTCCGTGGACTATGATGTTTGCGGGTGACATTGTGATCTGTAGAGAGAGTAGGGTGCAGGTGGGGGAGAGCCTGGAAAGGTGGAGGTATGCACTGGAGAGAAGAGGAATGAAAATTAGTAGGAGCAAGACGGAATACCTGTGTGTGAATGAGAGGGAGGACAGTGGAATGGTGAGGATGCAAGGAGTAGAGGTGATGAAGGCATGTGAGTTTAAATACTTGGGTTCAACTGTCCAAAGTAACGGGGAGGGCAGAAGAGAGGTGAAAAAGAGAGTGCAGGCAGGTTGGAGTGGGTGGAGAAGTGTGTCAGGAGTGATTTGCGACAGAAGGGTATCAGCAAGAGTTAAAGGGAAAGTTTACAAGATGGTTGTGAGACCAGCTATGTTATATGGTTTGGAGACAGTGGCACTGACGAAAAGACAGGAGGCGGAGCTGGAGGTGGCAGAGTTGAGGATGCTAACATTTTCACTGGGAGTAACGAAGAAGGGCAAGATTAGGAACGATTATATTAGAGGGACCGCTCAAATTGGACGGTTTGGATGCTGAATATGGAGCTGCCAGGAAAGAGGAAAAGAGGAAGGCCAAAGAGGAGGTTTATGGATGTGTTGAGGGAAGACATGCAGGTGGCTGGTGTGACAGACGAAGATGCAGAAGACAGGAAGAAATGGAAACGGATGATCCGCTGTGGCGACCCCTAACGGGAGCAGCCGAAAGTAGTAGTAGTAGTAGTAGTCCGTGCTTCAAGCCACATCAACGCTGATCAAGCGGCTAATACAGCGCCAGGCTAACCTGGAAGCCAGGCTGAGAGACCAGGAGGGCCGAGCACGGAGAGATAATTTAAGGGTTTACGGAATACCCGAAGATAAAGAGGGCACCGATATGGTGGGCTTTATAGACAACTTATTTAAAAGCGCGCTGGACCTTCCCCGTGACAGAGACCTCGGAATTGAGCAGGCACCCCGGGCATTAGTGCCGAAGCCCAACGGCCCGCAGGCAAAGCCCCGGTCTCTAGTGGTCAAGTTCGGGAGTTATCGGACGAAAGAGGAGGTGCTCCGGAGAGCCTGGCAGAAAAAAGAAGTGTTCTGCAACAATGCCCGCTTTTACGTCGACAATGACTCCCCCCCCCCCCCCCCCCAGGAAGTGATTAAGAAACGTAGTGAATATGCCGAAGCCAAGAAAGTTTTGAAAGAAAAACAAAGTTTCAGACACCGTACCCTGCAAAGATGCGGGTCTTCTACGACGACGGCAGCCGGCTATACAAGGATGCTACGGAGGCAACGAGGGGTATGGCTTCACGAGGATTCCCAGTGTCTGTGGTGAAGTCCTCCGCCTCTCCGCATCAAGAAGAGATCGGGCTCCTGTCTACTAGTCCATGGGCCAGAGCCCAAAATTTCCTATTTCGGTACACTCAAGGTGGCAAAACTTACTTATAATTTTTGAAAGGATCCATGTCTGTAGATGATATTTTGGTATGATAACCATTCCTGAGTGGCAGCTGTATCACAGTTATCAGCTCATGGAGTTAACCACCCCCTAAAGTAAATTGCATTTTAGACGCTGGTGCATATCCTGGTTTAGCCTCATGGTCAGGACATTTTTCAATGTTCTATAATATTGTCTTTGGTATCATTTTAAAGGGGACCTTCTTAGCTTTAATTCAAGCCCTGTTGTGGATATTCCTCACAAATATAGAGGTCACTTGAGCTCTTCAACCCGTCAATAACACACATCTTTCTGCAATGTTCGCCTAAACTATATAGTTTCTTTTAGCCCTGTGGCATCTAGGAATATCAGGGACACAAAACACAAAAACTGGAATACTCACAGGACTGTAAAGATTCAGGAAATGTATAATATACCCATACTATTTCATTGTGTGAGGTGATTGTGAACCTTAAATTAGAAGGGCATTATTACTAAGAAACTAACTACACCAAAGCCAGTTAGTCCATGGGTCAGACCAGATATCGATATCACCCAAGGTGACACAACTTCACTGGTGCCATTTTATTTGGTACACTAACAGAAGTAAAATAATACATGATAACCTTTCCAAATGAGCAGCTATTTCATTTTTCTTTCAGGAAACCTGTTTCTGTGCCTCTCACGATTGTGTATTTGCCCAGATTTTTACAAATATAGCATTTCAACACCCCTGGTACTGATTAGCCTAGCTTAAACTCTGGGACAGTTCTTAGTTGGCCAACAACCAAGGATAACCAGTACTGTGTACTTCCATTCATTGTGCTAAGCTAGGCTAACGTGCAGCCAGATAGCTTTCTACTAAACACATATAGAGGAAACTGGTATCTATCTTCTTGTCTCACTCTGGAGAAGATTGTAAGCTAATTTCCCATAATGTTAGCATGTTCTTTTAATGTATATGTTAATATGATTAGTTAAAGTGGCTACGAGGAACTTTCATCTTGTGTTGATTTTAGCGGCCTCATGTGGACAAAATACAGCTGTTGCATAGCAACTAGGTAATGTATCTATTTGTGGCTATGTAAGATAAATAATGGTAATATGACGCTGGTGAAGCAAAGTAAACTTTGTTTTAGTAGTGTTCATACACCTAAGTTACATGTATTTGTTTGTATGTGGCAGGTGAAAACTGACTGAATATGGCCACTGGTGAACAAGTAAGTTTTTACCCAATACCAAAGCGCCCACGGGTGGAGTGCATTATCCACTGTTCTGATGATACAGATAAGCTGGTTTCACTACAAAGTGTCGACTCATGGAGAACTCTGCTCAGGGCAGCTCAGATACGAAATCATGCACCAGTTTTGAAACTGGCAAAAGACATTCCTGAGGGACAGATTCCAGCAATCTACTACCACAGAAAGTGTCGCAGTATCTTCACTATGAAGCAAATTCTTGTTGGCCTCCTTGCAAAAGAAAATAAAAGTTGTGTCTCTGCTGAAGAGAAACAATCTAAGAGAGTAGCTCGACATGCTCCAAGTACATCTAGGACTTATGATGCAGAGTGCATATTTTGTCAGAAAAACAGCAAATATTCCAAGAGACAGAATACGAGAGAAGTACTGGTGCAGTGTCGAGAACTGCGAGCTGATGCAAAGATCAGGAGTGCAGCCACAAAGAAAAGGGACAGCAGAATCCTTGCCATTGTGAGTAGAGACCTTGTAGCAGCTGAAGGGCACTACCACAGGTCATGCTATAGACTTTACACCAAAGAAGAGGTTTCCAAAGGAGAGGTTGCCAGCAATGAAGATGATGATGCTGCAGCCCAGTATGAAGCTGCTGTGAATAAGGCATACAATGAGCTGTTCCTCTTCATCAGGATGGAGCTTTTTGGCAATCCTCAAGTGATGACAATGACTGATCTCTCTTCTAGAGTGGTACCTTCAATGAACTCCCAAGGCATTGCCCAAGTCAAGGAATCAACCAAGAAGCACATAACGCGAAACCTGGAGAGTGAGTTTGCTGGAGCCTTGCAGATATTCCCTGATGAGAAAGGAAAATTCCTCCTCTATCACGATAACTTGTCCATGAGGGAACTTGCCAAAGAAAATCAGTCTCTCAAAAGGGAGCTGCAGACCCTGAAAAGTGTCAGTGCACAAGATGTTATAGCCAAAGCAGCCATCAAATTGAGAGCAGACATTAAAAGTCAACATGTTCCTCAAACCTGGCCGCCTGAAGTCAAACCAGAAGCAGAATGTCCTACCATTCCAGAGTCGCTCATTATCTTCCTGTACTCTCTACTCACAGGCTCAAATGATCCTGATCATGCATCCCAGAGAGTGCAGTGCCTTCTGCAGTCATTTGGCCATGACATAGTATATGCAGTGACGTGGAAATACCAAGCCTTCCAAGCACGTTGTTCTGCCATTCAGTGTCAAATCGTTGACAGGAAATGTAGAGTTGATAAACATCCTCAACCGACTTGGTCACAGTGTGTCCTATTCACAGATGGAAGAGATCAACACTGCCCTGTGTCTCCGGAAACTCTCATCATCAGGGAGTGGCATTGCCCTTCCAGCTAACATCCATCCTGGCATATTCACAACTTTAGCCTGGGACAATATCGACCGTCTTGAAGAAACTGTCAGTGGTGAGGGAACATCTCACAGAGTCAATGGGATTGCTGTGCAAGCAAAGCCAGTCAACCCACTTCCTGTCCAACCCATGCCCACTGTTCCCAAAACAAAGAAGAGAAGCATTGATGGACCCCCACCAATGTTACCAACTTACAATGCTGGACAACGGGTAGGGCCACCAAAAGCAAAAAGTCAGATGCCGATACTGCAGCCAATACTAAGCTTGCCAGAGAGAAAAACCTTCTTTGGGTCCTAGCACGCATGTCACAACAAGAAGAACAGTCAGTCAGCAGCTGGACAGGCTTCAACATCCTGGCTCGAGGAGAGATGACGGTCATCCCCGACAATATAGGCTATCTGCCTACCATCAATGCTCCAGCGACACAAATGTCTACTGTCAACGAGGTGCTTAACCAGTCACTGAGCATCATGCAGTGCTTAGGCCTGAGGAAAATTGTCTGTGTCTTTGACCAAGCCCTGTATGCGAAGGCTGTCGAGATCACATGGAAACACCATGACAAGTTCCATGATATCATCGTTAGGCTTGGGGTATTCCACACCATCTGCACACTGCTGGCAATAATAGGAAAGCGTTTCCAAGATGCTGGACTCAAAGACCTCTGCATTGAGTCTGGCATGATTGCAGAAGGCTCAATTGCTGGTGTTATGGATGGCCGCAAGTACAACAGGGCAGTGCGACTACACAAGCTCCTGTATGAGGCTCTCATGCGACTGACCTTGAATGGTTTCCTGTCCTGGTTGGAAGAAACTCACAGGAATGACATGGTTCACCTGAATGAGACACTGAAGACCATTGACAGCCTTGGGAAAGAAGTCTCACAACATGCTTTGAAGGAGGTCCTCGAGAACAGCTCTTGTACACGCATCATGGATCTATTTGAAGTCTACCGTGAGTTCCTTAGAGGTGGAAACGGCAGCCTCTCGAACTTTGGATGTCCTATTTGGACATGGTTGAAATCTTGTTGGGGCTCATCCGAGCATCCAGAGAGGGAGACTGGATGCTACACTTGGCTAGCATTCGAGCAATGATCCCATGGTGCTTTGCTTATGACAGGATGAATTATGCACGCTACCTCCCCTACTACTACGCCCAGATGTCTGAGCTGCCCATCACACACCCAGATGTGTACACAGAATTCATGGAAGGAGGCTTCTCAGTCCAACTGGGCTCCACCAATCCCTTTGGCCGAATCCCTGTTGACCAAGCTATAGAAGAAACGGTGAACAAAGACACCCAAACAGCTGGAGGAACAAAGGGATTCAGCTTGAAGCCAGGAGCTGTGACCAAATATTATCTCACAGCTGAGTATAGAAGCATGTACCTCAGACAGCTGAGAGACCTGACAGGTCAAGGCAGGTGCAAATGGTCTCATCCAGATCTACAGAGTCCAAGGATCAAGAGAGATGAAGCAGATGTCCAGTCTCTCATGGACCTTATGGAGAATAACTGGCTCAATCCTATGTCCCCTGATGAGATTGATTTGGTTAGCCTCTCCACTGGCAACATGGCTCCACCTGATGTGACCATAGATCTCTTGAGAGCTCTTGAGAAAGGAGAAGAGGCCTACCAAGCATTCCAGCAAACAAGGTTAGATGCAGACCCACCACCTGTGAAATTCCACGACAAGATGACCAAGCAAAGTCTGAAAAAATTCTCCAATGTCAGCACAAAACAAGCTCATGGAAAGAAAGCACAGGATGTGGTTCTGAAGGCAGATAGAAACCTTTTCAGTCACATGATCCTGGTGGCTGAAAGCAGGAAGGTGAATCTGAAGGATGTCCTTGCCTACCCATTGGGCCCACTACCATGGGCACTGGCAAATGCTGATGGGTCCTTACGAAAAACAAACAAGGCTGCACTTGCCAGAGAGCTTGAAAAGATTGTATCTCCTGCAGAAGACATCCCAATCCCATCTACTTCCATCATTGATGGGATGAGCCTGGTCCAAAAAATGAATGGCAACAACAAAACCTTTGCACAGGTGGCAGAGTCAGCCTTGACCCAGGTCCTCCATGAGGGAGCACAGAGTGGGAGGATTGATGTTGTTTTTGATGTCTATCACCAGACTTCGATCAAAGATGCTGAACGACTGAACCGGGGTGGAGACATCACTCTCCAGTACAAGAATCTTGCAGGGGGACACCACGTCCAGCAGTGGAGAAAATTTCTGTGCAGTTCCTCCAACAAGACCAGTCTCATCAAGTTTCTGGTGGAAGAGTGGAAACTCCCACGATACAGAGCTATGCTGCATGGCAAGGTGTTGTACATGACCTGTGAGGAAACCTGCTACAAGCTGACAGAAGATGGGTGTGAGGAAGCTGCAGAACTGCACTCCACACATGAAGAAGCTGACACCCGTCTGCTCCTGCATGCATTGCATGCAGCAAATGCAGGCTCAAAGTCAGTTATCATCACAGCTGAGGACACTGATGTCATGGTGCTTTGTCTTGGCTTCCAGAAGGACATCACCTGTCCCATCTACCAGAAGTGTGGGACTCAGAACCGCACACGGTTTGTCGACATCACCAAACTGGCAAGTTCACTTGGAGACAGCATCTGTGACAGCCTAATTGGCTTACATGCCTTCACAGGCTGCTACACTGTCAGTGCATTCGCTGGTCGAGGGAAGCTGAATGCCCTGAAGATAGTGAGAAAGCACACTTCCTGCCAAGAGACTTTTAGTCAACTGGGACAGACATGGAATGTGAGTGATGAGCTGTTCCAGAAAATTGAGCAGTTCACCTGTCGGATGTATGTTGCTAATAGCAGCACTGCTGAGGTGAACAAACTGCGTTACCAGCTCTTCTGCACCAAAAGGGGAGAGGTTGAGTCCAGCCAGCTGCCACCATGTAGAGACTGTCTCTTTATGCATGTTCAACGAGCCAACTATCAGGCAGCAATATGGAAGTGCTGTCTGCAGGCTAACCCTGTGGTGCCAAGCCCTACGGAGTATGGATGGACAGACGATGAAGGCAAGCTGGCCATTTACTGGATGCGCTCCCCACCTGCACCAGATGTGGTCTTGGAAATGCTAACATGCAAGTGTGTGCATTCATGCAAAATGCCAAACTGCATGTGCCTGTCAAATGGACTTCCATGCACAGACATGTGCAGGTTACAGACCTGCAGTAACCAAAAACAGCAGGATGGTCCAGAACTGGACTTTGAACTTGGGGAGTCAGATGATGAGAGAAACGAGCAGTTTGATGAATGACAGTGTGATGATTCTGATGGTATTACTGTGGTAGTAGTCTACTGATGCACAGGATGTTGATTCTGGACTTGGTTACCCAGAGCTTGATAACAATAATGTAACCATATTCACATATACCCATTACCCTACCCATTACCATTACATATACCCACTAATGATATGGGATTACATGTATCATTGACTAAGTATATGTAAATGTCAATGTTGTTTAAAATATTAAAATAGTTCATTACCTCACTATGGTATTCCTTTTTATCATGTATTTTGATTGTGTATTTAAACAAATGTATAGAGACCAGTTTGTGACCTAACTGGCTTTGGTCTAGTTCTCATTTAAGGCTCACTATCACCTCACACAATGAAATAGTATGGGTATATTATACATTTCCTGAATCTTTACAGTCCTGTGAGTATTCCAGTTTTTGTGTTTTGTGTCCCTAATATTCCTAGATGCCACAGGGCTAAAAGAAAGTATATAGTTTAGGCGAAAATTGCAGAAAGATGTGTGTTATTGACGGGTTGAAGAGCTCAAGTGACCTCTATATTTGTGAGAAATATCCACAACAGGGCTTGAATGAAAGCTAAGAAGGTCCCCTTTAAAATGATACCAAAGACAATATTATAGAACATTGAAAAATGTCCTGACCATGAGGCTAAACCAGGATATGCACCAGCGTCTAAAATGCAATTTAGTTTAGCGGGTGGTTAACTTCATGAGCTGATAACTGTGATACAGCTGCCACTCAGGAATGGTTATCATACCAAAATATCATCTACAGACATGGATCCTTTCAAAAATTATAAGTAAGTTTTGCCACCTTGAGTGTACCGAAATATCGTCTGGCCCATGGACTATACCTGGCAGGCGGCGGGGAGACGGCGAGACCGGGGTGTAGATCGAGAACTCAAGTCAGCGGAAGGCGGCACACAGCCCAAGAAAAACCTCCGCTCTCAATATAAAGAAAATCTCCAGAAATTCAGAAGGCGATCCCCCACAACAGGAGACTGATGGTCTACAGTTTTGGCTCAAATGCAGATAAGTTTGAGCTGATTTCTGAGTGCTGTGCCTCACCATGGTTATTTACATAGCTACATATAAATCCTACAGTTCTATTTTCTAACTAATTATAAGAGTCGGGACTTTTTAATTGGCGAACTGTTCACAATTTGTTTTTCTCTCTCGATAATCTCACTATTATTTACAACTTTATTTGGACATTGGCTAGCATGTGGCCACACCTTAGGGCCTGTTACACCTGTTGCAATGTGGGACATTCCCTTAGGGGGCTTTGACTTTACAAAGCCCCCTTAAGGCTCTTTTGAAATGAGCCTCAACATCGGAAAGAATTGTTCATAACGTTTTCGGTGGTGTTTTGTTAAACATTGTTTTGACTTGGTTCTTGTTTTATGTTTGTTCCCTGGGAGAGATATTTTTGTTGTACAAATCTAATGCCAGTAGAGACACTGGGAGAGGTTTATTTGTGGTAACCGATGTAGGAGACTATGAATAAGCAAGTCCTTAAAGTTATTTCATTTAACGTGAATGGGATTTTACACCCAGCTAAGAGAAGTCAAATACTGTCAAAAATGAAAAGGGAAAATGCACAGATAGTGCTCCTGCAAGAGACGCATCTCACTTCATCAGAGCATGAAAAACAAAAAAGAATGGGGTTTTCAAGGGTATATTACTCATCCTATAAATCAGGTCATCAAAGAGGCGTAGCAATTTTAATATCACAAAAAGTACCATTTGAACAGCTTTCAGAGGTTTCGGACAAGGAAGGGAGGTATATATTAGTCTAAGGAAAAATAGATGACACTATCATAACACTGGGTAGCATTTATGTCCCCCCTGGAAGTGATTTTGCTTTTTACAGAAAAATATTTAATTTGATGATAGGGGCCACAGGAATTGTCATATGCGCTGGAGACTGGAACATATGTCTCAACCCAAAACTAGATTAATCAAAAAACTCATCCGCTACATTATTACATAGGAAAATTGATGTTCTAATGGCAAAATTGGGCATATTAGCTCTTTGGAGAGATTTTTATCCATCAGGCCGTGATTATACTTTTTATTCATGCCCCCATAATGTATAGTCAAGGATAGATTATTTTTTTGTGTTAAAGAGAGACCACCATAGAATGCATAGTTGCGATATTGGAAGTATTGACTTATCTGATCATGCACCTCTCTCTATACATATCAAAGATAACCCGGGGAGAACATTGTGGAGGCTAAATACAAGTGTCCTAAACAACCCACAATTTAAGACTCAAATGAGAGAGGAAATAAAAATGTTTCTTAAAGAGAATGATAAGAGAGAGGTTGATTCGGCTATAGTATGGGATACCTTTAAAGCAGTCGTTAGGGGGGAAATTATATATCTTTGTGTGCACATGAAAAGAAAGAAAAACAATTAAGGCTAATAAACCTTAATAAAGAATTAAAAGATACTGAGACAACATAAAAGGGAACAGAAACTGAATCTCATGACAAAAATAAAGAAAATCAGAAATGAAATAAATATATTGTGCTCACAGGAAATTGAAAAAAAGATATTTACAAAACAGAAATACTATGAGTCAGGCTCAAAATCAACTAAACTTTTAGCAAGGAAGCTACAAAAACAACAAGCGGATAACACAGTATACAAAATAAGGGACCCGGTCTCTAAGACCATACAATATAAACAAGATGAAATACAAAAAACGTTTAAAAAGTACTACAAGTGCTTGTACACACAACCCCGCTTAGAGACGAGCAACAAATTGGAATGTTCCTTGAGTCTCTCAATTTACCTGTTCTATCAGAGGAACAAAATCAAACATTAACAGCTGCAGTAACCGAGACAGAGCTAAACAGGCGCAATCTCCAGGCTAAAAGCAAATAAGTCACCCAGTCCGGGTGGCTTCCCGTCAGAGTGGTATAAGGCTTTTTGACTCGAGTTAATACCAAACCTTCTTCGGGCTTGCAATACATGTTTAATGGATGCTAAAATGCCTCCATCATGGAGCGAGGCAGTTATCTCAGTTACCCCAAAGGAGGGAAAGGACAGATTAGAATGTGGATCATACAGACCAATTTCAGTGCTGAATACTGATTACAAATTATATACAGCCATCCTTGCCAAAAGACTGGAAAAGATCCTTCCCCAGCTTATACATAATGACGAGACTGGGTTTATCCCACAAAGACAAGCTCACGATACTATTAGACCATCGTTGCACATATTAAACCATATAAAACATAATAAATTGGAAGCCCTCTTAGTTAGTCTGGATGCTGAGAAGGCTTTTGATTCAGTGAGTTGGCCGTTCTTATACAACGTTCTTGAAAAATTTGGCCTACACAAGAACTTTGTAAAGGGCATCTGTACGTTATATAATAAACCATTAGCCAGAATTAAAATAAATGGGTACCTTTCAGACACTATTATATTAGAGCGTGGTTTGAGACAAGGGTGCCCAATCTCACCGTTACTCTTTGTGCTTTATATTGAGCCTCTTGCATAGTGGATAAGGCAGACTGAAAGCATCAAAAGGCATCTGCATAAATGGAGAAGGCCACAAACTGGCACTGTACGCTGATGATATATATATATTTTTTTAATTTATTTCTGATTTTTTCCCCCTTTTTTCTCCCAATTTAGTGGCCAATTGATCCCTATTTTAATTCAAACACCCACCCTCGTATTGCATGCATTCGCCAACTGCATCTCTCCGGCCGGCAGTCTCGAAGGAAAGCGCCTCCCCACTTTCGTGACAAGGCGAATCCAAGCCGAACCACTGTTTTTCCGACACACACAGAGACGTATTCATATGACGAACACAAGCCGACTCCGCCCCCCTCCCGAAGACAGCGTTGCCAATGATTGCTGCTTCATCGAGTCCGGCCATAGTCGGATCTGACGAGACCGGGGCGCGAACCCCAGTCCCCAGTGGGCAACTGCATCGACACCAAGCCGATGCTTAGACCGCTACGCCACCGCGGACCCCCCTTAGATATTTTGATTTATTTAAGTAAACCCCCGAATTAATTTTCTGAATTAATGAAACTCCTAGAAACGTTTGGTAGATATGCAGGATACAAACTAAATGTAAAGTAAACACAAATTTTGGCTTTTAATGATACACCCTCAAAATACCTTAGGGAAAAATTCCACCTTAATTGGAATCAGAACTCATTGAAATATTTAGGAATATACTTACCGAAAAAAATCTCAAAACTGGCAGAGATAAATTATGGTCCCCTCTTAACAAAAATTAAAGACGACAACACAGATGGAATGCTGTCTCTTTCCTTGGGCTCAGTCATCGAATTGATTCTGTAAAGATGAACATCCTTCCACAATATCTCTATTTATTTCAAGCACTCCCTGTAGAAATTTCTTCAAAACAATTCTCCAAATTAAATACGACCATTTCCAGATTTATTTATCCATGTCTGCCAGAAGATCCTTCAGTAAAGAAGTTGTCCATCTCTAATAATGAGGGGTGGTCTAACATGGTGGGGGTCCAGAAAGGTGTGTGTTGTGGCCCTGCTGCTGGCAGCTCCAAGCAGACCTCTCTGACAGCAGATAGTCATTGTAAATGAGAGTTTATGCTTTACAACTGTGATGTGAGCACATGTGGGTGAGTGTACTGACCATCTGCAGTTTTGAGGGAAATCCTGATATTAATGAGCCAACACACACAGTCATGAAGCCCCACAGAGAGGCATCAAACCCAGCAGTGAACAAGGACCACATAGCTTTATAGATCATGTGATGAACACACATCATATAGATGATGTCATTAACACACTGGCATGTTTTGTTCTTAGGGGGGTACAGTGATGAGGACACATTGTGTGCTCAGAGAGCTGCAGAGGTAAATGCATCCCTTTGTGTTGTCATTGTAGAGATGTGAGTGTGAACACACTGCCAGAGGAAGTGATGCCTCCTTCACTCCTACAGTGTGGCTGTAATAGGAAAATGAAGTCGCTCTTCACCTCAGAACCTGTGGTCTGTACCTCCACATTTAAAAGACAGACAAAACCACTAAAACATGAACCTCTACACAGGGTTACCATCTCATATTCATGTGTTCATACAAGCACATGTGTATTTAAGTTGTGTTTGATACACTACAATATAATCTTAACCAGTGCAGTATTTTTTCAGGTGAAAACAGAGTTACACTGCAAACTGAAACAAGAAATATGAATTATAAATATGTAGTTGGAATATGGTCAGAAGGAAGGCCTTGCTATGCCTGTTAGACTATTTCACTTTTTTCGCTGAAAACCAAACTGTATTGATTTGTAATGTGTTGACATGACCTCTTTGCTGGTGTATGTGCTCATGGAAAGCAGTTGACAGGAAGTAGAAAGTAGAACCAGAGCTTGTTACTACAACTGGTCTGTAATTCCTCCAGTCAGAGAAAAGACCACCCAGGTAAGGATGTACTGACTGCCATTAAAGTGGCTGTAAATGAGGACTGAAGTGGTCCTGTGTTGTAGAGGTTTAGGAATACTGACCTGAGAGTTTCCAGTCTACATTGTGGACTCCCCAGTCCAGCAGAGAGCAGCTTCACTCCTGAATCCTGCAGATCATTGTTACTCAGGTCCAGCTCTCTCACACTAGAGGAGTTGGAGCTGAGAACTGAGGACACAACTTCACAGCTTCTGTCTGACAGATTACAGGAACTCAACCTGAATGGACGCAAGCACACACACACACGCACACACACACCCACACACACACACACACACACACACACACACACACACACACACACACACACACACACACACACACACACACACACACACACACACACACACACACACAAATATATCATTCTATCACATTCTAATGGCTTTAATACTTTTGATTGTACTACCTGTTGTCATCATTACAACAGTTTGGATAATAGTACTTTATGACAGCACTCATCTGAACATAGATATTACAAACAAATAAACAAACCCAGTTCTTTTTCAGAGAATCCCCGAACATCCACCCTGGTGGGCCACGAATCCATCCAGTCTCTTCATATAGAGTACCAATCACTACATATACAGTAGCAGTCACTTCATATACAGTACCAGTCACTTCATATACAGTACCAGTCACTTCATATACAGTACCAGTCACTTCATATCCAGTACAAGTCACTTTATATACAGTACCAGTCACTTTATATACAGTACCAGTCAAAAGTTTGGAATTGAATTCGTGTTTTTCATTGCCTATTTCTGAATTTCTTTCCAAAAAAACCTTTTGATTTAAAAAAGACATTTTGAAATGCCCTCCAGCCCAACAAGTATTTTCATTTAGTTCTAAAGTTAAATTTAGTAAAAATAAAGAAACACCCTACTGTGAGACTGAGTAGGTGTGTCCACACTGTTGACTGGTATTGCACAGATCATATACCCAGTTTGAGTCTAGTACAAATTCCCCTTGAAGATTTTAGAAAAGACTCCCTTTACTTTGTACTAATACTGGTAACACTGCTACTACTACTACTACTACTACTACTACTGCTACTACTTTTACAAATCCAGTTACTACTACTATTCATACTACATCTACCATTACTACTGCTGCTGCTACTAATGCTATCACTGTTTATACTACTAACACTACTACTACTAATCGTACTGATACTGTGACTACTATATTGCAATTACTACTACTACAAGTACTACTGCTACTACTGCTGCAGTTAAACCCACCAATGTTTAGAGTACATGTGTATGATGAGACGGCTGCCAATGTGAAGCAGAACACTCAAAACACATTGGTTATAAAGAGCAGGACACAAAGGTTTAATCCAGCCAATCAGGTAGGAGGGATGGTCAGGTGGTCTTGAGGGTAATGACCTGATTGGATATTTAACCGGCGTTGTCTGTCAATCCCCTGCTCATGAAGGATGTCCTGAAGTTAACCAGCTCCTCAATTCTAGTGGCACATTAGTGCCATACTCTGAACTTCTAGGCAAGTATGGTATTCCTACACCAGCAAGGGAAAATGCTTTAGTTTTTGATGCAATCCCTTCTGGTGTCGTAATGCTTCTTAGACACTCAGTAGCATCTGAACTGACTTTACTACCACTGGATCCTGTTGTTACTGTTGTTGGTCAGATCTGTTCCCCTCTAAAAAGAGCAATAATAACTGTGATATACACATTTTATTTCAAAGAGAAATAGTCTCTGTTCCAAATGTAGTTTGTTACTGGAATAACTTTACTCCCAACCTGAACTAGAAAATATGGTGCTTACCTTCTAAACATAGAATAGAATAGACTTTGTCATTTGTACATATATACAATGAAATTCACTCTGCATTTAACCCATCCTAGCTGTGTAGCTAGGAGCAGTGGTCAGCTGCCGTGCAGCACCTGGGGACCAACTCCAGTTATTTCCTCCTTTTGTCTTGCTCAGGGGCACAAACAGGAGTAGTAACCCTAACATGCATGTCTTTTTGATGGTGGGAGGAAACCCACACAGACACGGGGAGAACATGCAAACTCCACACAGAAAGGACCTGGGATGGTCTGGGGTTCGAACCCAGGACCTTCTTGCTGTGAGGCAACAGTGCTAACCATTGGGTCATCATGCGCAGTATCTAATTATAAATGAGGTTAAGGAAAAGTGATACTGACATCAAGATCTGAAAATTCCTATTGATAGGCTGTGTTCTGAGTTGGAATGTGACCACGGAGAAATTCAGTGGCCAAAACAGCACGTCTGCGGCCACTCGAGAGAGATCGGTGATTGACTGTAGAGGGTGTCCAATGACAAATTGTGCCGGTGGATACGTAGACACCAATTAATTTGCATATAGGGTGTGTCCGTAGCGAGATGTTATAAGACCACGGAGAAGCCGTTCTTTCACCCCCTCCTGCTAGCTACTTGGCTCGAGTTTGTGCTATTTTTTTTAAAATATTTTATTTATAAAATTTTCAATTAACAGGGATAGACAAGACAGATCACAAAAATGGTAAAACCACGCCTATTTTCGGTTATGATTCAAACTCCCGATGTTAAAAAAATGTGTTCAGAAAGGGCATGTCACTCTCTCTTTAAAATGATTCATGCTATTTATCCCTCCAAGGTATTTCTACAAAGATATAAAAAGGACATTGATGTGGACTGCTCAGTTTGTCAACTGGTTCCCAAAGATTAATGTCGTTCATTTTGGTCTGGTCCCCACTCTTGTTTTTTTGGGTTTTTTTGAGAAGTTGTCTGTACATTTATTTCCCAATATACCGATTCTGAATTTTCCCTTTCCTACGAAAATGTTTCGTTTGACTTTTTTTACTTACACTTCTACCAAAGCAAATCAATACTATCTCATCAATTTGATTTTATTACTTGCAAACTCACATATTCACAGATATAATCTTTGTAATCATAATGTAATCATAATGTAATCACTTTTTTAATTTTCATCTCATCTCATCTCAGCTCATCTCATCTCATCTCATCATCAGCCGCTTCTCCGGTATCAGGTTGCTGTGGAAGCAAGCTACGTAGGGCACTCAGGAGGTCCCTCTTCCCCAGCAATGCCCTCCAGCTCCTCCTGGGAGATCCCAAGGTGTTCCCAGGCCAGACTGGACATGTAGTCCCTCCAGCGAGTTCTGGGTTTACCCTGGAGTCACCTCCCAGTTGGATGTGCCCGGAAAACCTCCAAAGGAAGGCGCACAGGAGGCACCATGATCAGATGCCCAGACCAGCTCAACTGGCTCCTTTCGATGCAAAGGAACAGTAGCTCTACTCTGAGCTCCGTCTGGATGTCTGAGCTCCTAACCCTATCTCTAAGGCTGAGCACAGACACCCTACAGGGGAAACTCATTTCAGCTGCTTATATCTGTGATGTCACCCTTTCGGTCATTCCCCAAATCTCATGACCAGGTGAGGGTTGGAACAAAGATTGACTGGTAAATTGAGAGCTTTGCCTTCCGGTTCAGCTCCCTCTTCACAACGGTCCGGTACAGTGTCTGCATTACGGCTGATGCTGCATCAATCCACCTGTCAATCTCCCGCTCCATCCTACCCTCACTTGTGAACAAGCCCCCGAGATACTTGAATTCCTTCACTTGAGGCAACAACTCATCCCCCAACCCGAAGGAAGCAGTCCAGCGTTTTCTGGTAGAGAACACTCAGCTGCAAACCGCCCCAGTGTGTGCCAGAGGTCGTGTTCTGATGAAGCCAAAAAAACCACATCATCTGCAAAGAGCTGAGATGCAATTCTGAGGTTCCCAAAATGGACACACTCCTCACCTTGGCTGCGCCTTGAGATCCTGTCCATGAATATCACAAACAGAATCGGAGACAAGGGACAAACTTGGCAGAGTCCAACACCCACCAAAAATATTGTTTGTGCCGAGACTGCGGACATAGCTCTCACTTTGCTTATATAAGGACCAGATGGCTTGTAGCTACTGCCCTGGTACCCCATATTCCCGCAGTACCCCCCACAGAGTACATGGCGCTAAGTCTTCTCCAAGGCCACAAAACACATGTAGACTGGCTGGTCAAACTCCCATGCTTCCTTCAGCATTTCAGCAAGGGTAAAGACTTGGTCCGTTGTTCCACGGCCAGAACGAAATCCGCATTATTCCTCCTGGATCCGAGGTTTGACAATCGGTTGGAGCCTCCTTTCCAGCACCCTAGAGTAGACTTTCCCAGGGAGGCTGAGCAATGTGATGCCCCGATAACTGAAGCACACCCTCTGGTCTATTTTCATTTTTGAAAATGAAATCAAACAATACATTACATCAATCCTATATTCTAAAAAATAGGAAAGCTATTAAAACCATGAATTTATGTACACTAAATAACATTTTTGTGAGCTGATTTATGATTTCTGTTAGTGTTCTGATCCCCTGACATTATGTGTTCATGTATTTACTATATGTTTACAAGCTGTTTCATAATCATTAAATAAAAAAAGACATCGGAATGGAAGAGGATGGGAAAAAATATGTCCTGCAATCTTTTACCATCACAGTGAGTCAGGACCTCATTTATCATCTCATATGAAGAATATCAACTATGGTACTTACAAAAATCTTGTACTTACGAAAACTTCAACAACTATCGGAACAACTACAACTGGTTTGTAAATTAGGATGTATTGACTGGCATTGGGTGGCACGGTGGTGCAGTGGTTAGCGCGGTTGCCTCAAAGCAATAAGTTCCTGGGTTCGAACCCCAGGATTGTCCAACCTTGGGGATCACCCCAGGTCGTCCTCTGTGTGGAGTTTGCATGTTCTCCCTGTGTCTGTGTGGGTTTCCTCTGGGTGCTCCGGATTCCTCCCACAGTCCAAAGACATGTAGGTCAGGTGAATCGGCCATACTAAATTGTCCCTAGGTATTAATGTGTCGGCTCTGTGGTGGACTGATGGCCTGTCCAGGGTGTCTCCCCGCTTCTTGCCTGATGACTCATGAGATAGGCTCCAGCAGCCCGAAACCCGAATTCAGATAAGTGGCTTAGATAATGGGTGGATGGATGACTGCCAATAACGTGGATGGAAATGAGGACTGAAGTGGTCCTGTGTTGAAGAGGTTTAGGAATACTGACCTGAGAGTTTCCAGTCTACATTGTGGACTTCCCAGTCCAGCAGAGAGCAGCTTCAGTCCTGAATCCTGCACATCGTTGTTACTCAGGTCCAGCTCTCTCACACTAGAGGAGTTGGAGCTGAGAACTGAGGACACGACTTCACAGCTTCTGTCTGACAGATTACAAGAACTCAACCTGAATGGACACACACACACACACACACACACACACACACACACACACACACACACACACACACACACACACACACACACACACACACACACAACTATATCATTCTATCATGTTCTATTGATTTTACTACCTGTTTTCATCATTACAACAGTTTGGATAATAGTATTATAGTACTCATCTAAACATGGAAATAACAAAATATTACTACTATGAGAGTACTATTACTGCTGCTACTTTTACAACTAGTCCTACTATAACTGCCATGGCCGCTTGTTATAATACAATTTGTACTATTACGGCTACTGTGACTACTAATACTATTGCTACTAATAGAAAATACTACTGCTACTACTACTATTACTGCTTTTACTACTGCTGCTAATTCCACTACTACCTGCTTCTTTTGATTACTGCTACTTACAACTATTACAACTACTGTTTTAATAGTTGTAATTATTCTATCATTTTAATGTCTTTAATACTTTTGATTTTAGAACCTGTAACCCCAATAACAGTTTCAATAATCAGTGTAATGAAACAATATTTTTTCACCAATGAAAAAATATAATCTATACACTTGCAGAGCTGTATTGGAGGCTTTCACCACTGGCAGCAGCCTCAGAAGACCGTCCTCTGAAGCAGAGTATTTCTTCAGGTCAAACACGTCCAGCTCCTTTTCTAAAGACAGTAAGATGAAGACCAGAGCTGACCACTGAACAGGAGAGAGTCAGTCTGCGGAGAGTCTTCCTGATGTCAGGTACTGTTGGATCCCCTTCACTAGAGAATGGTCATTCAGTTCATTCAGACAGTGGAACAGATTGATGCTTCTCTCTGGAGAGAGATCCTCCTTGATCTTCTCCTGGATGTACAGGACTGTTTTCTGATTGGTCTGTGACTTACTTCCTGTCTTTACCAGCAGGCCTCGTAGGAGATTCTGATTGGGTTCCAGTGAGAGGCCCAGGAGGAAACGCAGGAACAAGTCCAGATGCCCATTTGGACTCTCTAAGGCCTTGTCCACTGCTGTCTGGTAGAGGTCTGGTTTATATCTAAATAGTTTGAGCCAGTTGACTCCAGTGTTGATGAATGAGAGAAAGACATAAAGGGCAGCCAGAAACTCCTGAATGCTCAGATGGACAAAGCAGAAGACCTTGTCATGGTACAGCCCACACTCCTCTTTAAAGATCTGTGTGAACACTCCTGAATACACTGAGGCTGCTCTGATATCAATGCCACACTCTGTCAGGTCTGCTTCATAGAAGATCAGGTTACCTTTCTTAAGCTGTTCAAAGGCCAGTTTTCCCAGAGACATAATCATCTTCCTGCTGTCTGTATTCCAGTGTGGCTCTGTCTCAGCTCTCCCATGATACTTCACATTCCCCTGGATGGACTGAACCACCAGGAAATGGATGTATATCTCAGTCAGGGTCTTGGGCATCTCCTCTCTCATTTTTTCTCAACACGTGATCCTGAACTGTAGCAGTGATCCAACAGAAGACTGGGATGTGACACATGATGTGGAGGCTTCGTGATGTCTTGATGTGTGAGATGATTCTTCCGGCCTGCTCCTCATCTCTGACTCTCTTCCTGAAGTACTCCTCCTTCTGTGGATCAGTGAACCCTCTCACCTCCGTCACCATGTCAACCCACTCTGGAGGGATCTGGTTGGCTGCTGCAGGTCGTGTGGTTACCCAGAGGCGAGCAGAGGGAAGCAGTTTCCCCTTGATGAGGTTTGTCAGCAGCACGTCCACTGAGGTGGACTTTGTGACATCAGTCCAGATCTCATTGTTCTGGAAGTCCAGAGAAAGTCGACACTCATCCAGACCATCAAAGATGAACACAACTTGGAACTGGTCAAAGCTACAGATTCCTGCTTCTTTGGTTTCAATAAAGAAGTGATGAAGAAGCCCCACCAAGCTGAACTTTTTATCTTTCAGCAAATTCAGCTCTCTGAACGTGAATGGAAATGTGAAGTGTATATTGTGGTTCATTTTGTCTTCAGCCCAGTCCAGAGTGAACTTCTGTGTTAAGACTGTTTTCCCGATGCCAGCCACTCCCTTCGTCATCAATGTTCTGATTGGTTTATCTTGTCCAGGTAAGGGTTTAAAGATGTCTTCACATTTGATTGGTGTTTCTGGTCTCGCTGGTTTCCTGGATGCTGTTTCAATCTGTCTGACCTCATGTTCATTATTGACCTCTCCACTCCCTCCCTCTGTGATGTAGAGCGCTGTGTAGATCTGATTCAGAAGTGTTGACTCTCCTGGTTTAGCAACACCCTCAAACAAACACTGAAACTTCTTCTTCAGAGCCGTTTTGAGGATACTCTGGCACAAGGTAACAAGGGTTTCTGAATAATCAAACCAGGGAATCAGTGAGTGGATGTTACTGTAAATGTGAGAAACAGAACCTTTACCAAACTCCATAGTATTAATTCAGCTCATCACTGGTGGATGGACAAGCAGGTCTGATTTAAAACAAACAATGAAGACATGTATATAATTTATATAAAGGGTAGAGTCATCCAAATACATTTCCACAAAAAACATGTTCATAAATAATAATTCATTTCTACTGTAATAATATTTTGATGGTTGCTGTCACACCTCTTGTAGTAACCATGCATTACAAACCCCAATTCCAATGGAGTTGGGACGTTGTGTAAAACGTGAATAAAAACAGAATACAATGATTTGCAAATCCTTTTCGACCTATATTCAATTGAATACACTACAACGACAAGATATTTAATTTTCAAACTTGTAAACTTTATTGTTTTTTTTTTGTTGCAAATATTCACTCATTTTGAATTTGATGCCTGCAACATGTTCCAAAGAAGCTGGGACAGGGGCAACAAAAGACTGGGAAAGTTGAGGAATGCTCAAAAAACACCTGTTTGGAACATTCCACAGGTGAACAGGTTCATTGGAAACAGGTGAGTGTCATGATTGGGTATAAAAGGAGCATCCCTGAAAGGCTCAGTCATTCACAAGCAAGGATGGGGCGAGGTTCACCACTTTGTGAACAACTGCGTGAGCAAATAGTCCAACAGTTTAAGAACAACGTTTCTCAACGTACAATTGCAAGGAATTTAAGGATTTCATCATCTACAGTCCATAATATCATCAAAAGATTCAGAGAATCCGAACCAATCTCTGCACCTAAGCGGCAAGGCCGAAAACCAACACTGAATGCCCGTGTCCTTCGATCCCTCAGGCGGCACTGCATTAAAAACCGACATCATTGTGTAAAGGATATTACCACGTGGGCTCAGGAGCACTTGGGAAAACCATCGTCAGTTAACACAGTTCGTCGCTACATCTACAAGTGCAAGTTAAAACTCTACCATGCAAAGCCAAAGCCAGATACGAGCACCACCCAGAAATGCCACCGGCTTCTCTGGGCCCGAGCTCATCTGAGATGGACTGACGCACAGTGGAAAAGTGTGCTGTGGTCTGACGAGTCCACATTTCACATTGTTTTTGGAAATCATGGACGTCGTGTCCTCCGGGCTAAAGAGGAAAAGGACCATCCAGATTGTTATCAGCGCAAAGTTCAAAAGCCAGCATCTGTGATGGTATGGGGGTGTGTTAGTGCCCATGGCATCATGGGTAACTTGCACATCTGTGAAGGCACCATTAATGCTGAAAGGTACATACAGGTTTTGGAGCAACATATGCTGCCATCCAAGTGACGTCTTTCTCAGGGACATCCCTGCTTATTTCAGCAAGACAATGCCAAGCCACACTCTGCACGTGTTACAACAGTGTGGCTTCGTAGTAAAAGATATGGGGTACTAGACTGGCCTGCCTGCAGTCCAGACCTGTCTCCCATTGAACATGTGTGGTGCATTATGAAGCGCAAAATACGACAACGGAGACCCCGGACTGTTGAGCAACTGAAGTCGTACATCAAGCAAGAATGGGAAAGAATTCCACCTACGAAGCTTCAACAATTAGTGTCCTCAGTTCCCAAACGCTTATTGAGTGATGAAAGGTGATGTAACACAGTGGTGAACATGCCCCTGTCCCAGCTTTTTTGGAACGTGTTGCAGGCATCAAATTCAAAATGAGTGAATATTTGCAAAAAAATAAATAAAGTTTATCAGTTTGAAAATTAAATATCTTGTCTTTGTAGTGTATTCAACTGAATATAGGTGGAAAAGGATTTGAAAATCATTGTATTGTGGTGATACACAATTGAGGATAAATTCACCAGGGGCTGCTGCTCCTTTAAGGCAGATGTTCAGAGTGCTGACGTAGGCACTGCTGAGGGTTTCCCAGGAAGTGGAGCCATGTTTGCAGCAGCCTAGCGGTTATCTGGTTGCCACGAGAGATTGTGCTGTATCGGTGTCGTTTTGTGTGGCGAGTAAACGGAATTGACTCGACTCGATCTCTCTGTCTCCTCATTCCTGCACTCCCATATTGGTGACCCCGCACGTTGACAACGAACATGTCGACCCAAAGCGATGACGACACCGCTCCGGCTCCGAGTGATGCTAACGGAATGGCTCATGTTAGCGCTAGCATCTCAGCAGCGACGGTGAAGTTGCCTGATTTTTGGCAGCACAGTCCCCGGCCATGGTTTCAGCACATTGAAGCCCAGTTCGAGCTGAGAGGAATAACACAGGATGTTACGAGGTATTTCCATGTAGTGGCGGCGTTGGATGCCCGGACGACGGCCCGAGCTATGGGGCTACTGGAAGCCCCCCGGCTGTGGGAAAATACGGCGCACTCAAGGCCCTCCTGTTGCAGCTCTTCGAGCTGTCGGACATGGAGAAGGCGGATCGCCTGTTGTCACTCAACGGACTCGGCGATAGCAAACCTTCTGAGCTGCCGGAGAAGATGTTGGCCGTTTTGGGCTCAGAGGACCCCTCCTTCATTTTCACCCATATTTTTCTACGGCAGCTCCCAGCGCCTGTGCACACAGTGCTAACCAGCTCACCCCTCTCCTCCACCAAAGACTACCGCGGGACAGAATTTTCCTCGCCAACCGGCAGCAGTTCGTTCATGCGATGCTCCCCACCCAGACCTCGCCCCCGCCTCTGGAGGACGCAGCGGGCACCGCGGCTGCGGTGGCTGCCCGCTGCCCGCTGCCAGCGTGACAGCGGGTTGTGTTATTACCACAACAGGTTTGGTGCCAGGGCCAAGCAGTGTCGCCCGCCATGCAGCTTCAGCGTCTAGGGAAACGCCAGGGCTGGCGCTCACTAGCAGCTATGAGCACTGGCGAGAACAGCAGGCTGTTGTTTATCAAGGACGCCTTATCTGGCCGGCGGCTGCTAGTTTATTCGGGCGCTCAGCGTAGCATCCTGCCTGCATCGGCCGCGGACACCATGGCCGGCGGTCAAGGCCCCCCGATGGATGCCGCGAACGGCACGCCCATACCTACCTACGGCACCAGGTATGTGGAGGTGTGTTTCGGCGGGCAGCGTTTCGGCTGGGACTTCGTTATGGCCGCGGTGTCGGTTCCCCTCCTGGGCGCGGACTTCCTGTACGCCTTCAGGCTGCTGGTGGATGATACGAACTGTCGCTTGATCAATGCTGTCTCTTTCGCTACATACCCGTGCACACTGGGAGGTGCAGGGACGCTCGGCCTGTCAAACATGCTCGCCACCGGAGATACGTATCAACGACTGCTCACAGAGTTCCCTGACCTCACCACACCCACGTTCTCATCATCGGTGGCCAAGCAAGGCGTGGAGCACCATATTGCCACCGACGGCCCCCCGGTCTATGCACGTGCTAGGTGCCTCGACTCTGTTAAGCTCGCGGTCGCCAAGGAGGAGTTTGCCACCATGGAACGCCTTGGCATCGTGTGCTGCTCGGACAGCCCGTGGGCCTCCCCCCTGCACATGGTTTCTAAGGCTGACGGCGGTTGGCGCCCCTGCGGCGATTTTCGTCGCCTGAACAACATCACAATCCTGACCGGTACCCCATCCCGCACATACAGGACTTCTCCGCCCACCTGGCGGGGGGAGGGGGGGCACCATCTTTTCCAAAGTAGATTTGGTGCGAGGCTACCACCAGGTACCGGTCCACCCTCGGGACGTGCCCAAGACAGCGGTCATCACGGCATTTGGACTGTTTCAAGTTCCCGCGGATGCCCTTCAGTCTCAACGGGGCAGCGCAGACGTTCCAACGGCTCATGGACTCTGTGCTACGGGATATGCTGTTCTTGTTTGTTTACTTGGACGACATTCTCGTGGTCAGCGCATCCGCGGAAGAGCACCTGACGCAGCTCCGGCAGTTGTTCGAGCGGCTCAGTGCGCATGGACTCCTAGTCAACCCAGCCAAGTGCCAGTTTGGCCTGTCGTCCATTGACTTCCTTGGCCGTCGTGTCTCCCCGCAGGGAGCCTTTCCGCCTCCTGCCAGAGTGGACGCCATTGCCAGTTTTCCACGCCCCCGCACTGTGAAGTCCCTGCAGGAGTTCCTTGGCATGGTGAACTTTTACAACAGGTTCATCCCCCACGCAGCTCACCGCATGCGGCCCTTGTACGAAGCCCTGCGGGGCAAGGAAGCCAAGGGCGAGTTAGACTGGTCCCCGGGGATGGACAAAGCTTTCGACGACGCGAAGGCTGTGTTGTCCAATGCCACTTTGCTGGCGCACCCATCCCCCATTGCCCTGATTGCCCTCACAACCGACGCCTCTGACTATGCGGTCGGGGTGGTGTGCGAGCATTGGGTGGGCAGCGCCTGGCAGCCCCTTGCCTTCTTTAGCAAACAGCTTAAAGATAACGAGCGGAAGTACAGCACTTTCGACCAGGAGCTCCTAGGTCTCTTCCTCGCCTCCCGACACTTCAGGCTCCTGTTGGAAGGCTGCCGTTTCACTGCCTTCGTCAACCACAAGCCGCTGACATTTTCCATGTCCAAGACCTCCGAGCCGTGGTCCGGGCGCCAACAGCGTCAGCTCTCTGTCATCTCGGAGTTAACCACGGATATTCGGCACGTGGCTGGCAAAAACAACTTGGTCGCTGACTGCCTCTCTCGGGCGGTGGCAGGGACCGTTTACTTGGGACTGGATTACGCTGCCATGGCTGCAGACCAAGCTGCTGACGTGGACGTCCAGGCCTATCCGACGACCGCTACGGGGTTGCGGTTGGAGGATGTGGTGTTTGACAGTGCCAACGCCACGCTCCTCTGTGACGTTTCCACGGGCCAGCCCCACCCCATGGTGCCCATCGGCTGGTGGCGCCGTGTTTTTGACGTTATCCATGGCCTTTCCCACCCGGGTGTGAAGGTGTCCACTAAGCTGGTGGGGGCCAAGTTCGTCTGGCCCGACCTCAGGAAGGATGTCAAGGCCTGGGCCGACTCCTGCGTGGCGTGCCAGCGTTCCAAAGTACACCGTCATACCAAAGCCCCCTTGGCACCATTCCTGGTGCCCGAGAGGCGTTTTGACCATGTGAATGTGGACCTGGTGGGCCACCTGCCCCCCTCTCATGGGTTCACTCACCTTCTCAACATGGTGGACAGGACCACCAGGTGGCCGGAAGCTGTTCCCCTATCATCGACCACATCTACTGAGGTGGCCCGGGCGTTCATCGGGTCCTGGGTTGCCCGTTTTGGCACGCCGGCTGACCTCACCTCCAACAGGGGCCCGCAGTTCACGTCGGAGCTCTGGACTGCAGTCGCGGAGGGGCTGGGGGTGAAGCTCCACCGCACCACAGTGTACAACCCGCAGGGCAACGGACTCTGTGAGCGGTTTCATCGGTCTATGAAGGCCGCTCTTCGTGCCAGCCTCACGGACAGCAACTGGGTCGATCGCCTCCCGTGGGTCATGCTTGGCCTTCGCTCTGCCCCCAAGGAAGACCTCCAGTCCTCGTCTGCTGATCTGGTTTATGGCCAACCGCTGCGTGTCCCGGGTGAGTTTCTCCCGGACACCGTGGCCCCCTGGTCAGCAGCTTCTCATCGGGCTGTGGCCCGGGACCGTGCCAACGCTTTCGCTCCGATCCCTACATCTCACCACTTCCTCCCTCAGTTCTATGTCCCCAAGAATCTTCTGTCGGCCAGATACGTCTTCATCCGCCACGACAGCCACCGTACCCCCCTGCAGTCCCCCTACGACGGGCCCTTCCGCGTCCCGGAAGAAGGGTTCTAAGAACTTCGTGGTGGATATGGGGGGCAAGCCGGAGCGGGTCTCGGTGGACCATCTCAAGCCTGCCCATTTGGACCTGGGTGGGCCGGTCGAACTGGCCCTGCCCTCAGCGAGTAAACGGAATTGACTCGACTTGATCTCTCCGTTTCCTCATTCCTGCACTCCCACAGTATTCTGTTTTTATTTATGTTTTACACAACGTCCCGACTTCACTGGAATTGGGGTTTGTAGATAGGAGCTCTTTACTGGGATTATGGGAAAAGCGTTGATGTCTTAAAGAGGTTCTCTCTGGTATTATTGTTCTGATGTGAACCAATGTCATCAGCATTTTACACCCTCATTAACCAATAAATAGTTTAACCAGATTATCTATTAGACTTCTTTCATTTACCATCCAAATGGAAACTGTCTGAACCTCCTTGGATAAATTACATTTTCAGCAGGGTTTGACAATAGTTCCACCTCCCACTTTGCCTCTATTGACCCTTTACATGGTGTTGAGGCTTTTGAATAAAGAGTCTCTTACTGCTCTCCAGAGAGCCAGCCAGTCCCTCCTGCTTCATACTCCTCAGGAAGTGCAGTGTAATCTTCAGAAGTGCCTCTCTGACGCACTTCCTCTGCTCCTCCTCCTCCCTCTGTCTCTCCAAGCACTCTGGGTAAGCTGGACTCAGAACCCTCTGGAACCTCTTCAGCTCCTTCTTCACAAAAGTGACAATGTTCTCCTCGAGCAGCTGGAAATGAATCAGTATATGAATTAAACTTTCATGTTAAACTCATGGAACAAAACATCAAGCCCATCTGTCATTGATTAAAACCCACTGATGTAAACAGTGGAGCATGAAGACCATTATGACCAGAATGGTTGTTTTTCATTTCATTTGTAGGTGAAGTAAAAGGTGTTGATGTACATTTACACACCATAAATATGGAGTCAAGGTCTGCTTGATGCTCCTGGACAGACTGACCACTGAGAACCTCTGACCTCTCCTGGTGGTCTCTGTGGAGAACACACACACACGCACGCACGCACGCACACACACACACACACACACACGAGGCTGAAGGTGTTGTGCCCTGATGGATGCAGGTAGAAACACAAGGTGAACACCACTGTAAATACTGATGTGATTATTAGATGAGATGTTTTGAGAGAAGAAACTAAACCAACAGAAGGTTCAGACCAATTCTATGTGTCAAGACTTGTTACCTCTGTCTGTTCAGTAGAGTCTGATAACAACCAAACCATCTGTTCATATTGGCTGTTTAATTCTGACCTCTGTTCAGTAGAGTCGTGTCCATCTTTGAATCTAAGAGGTATCCCTATAGACCGGTCACTCTTGATGGACACACAGCTGGGTACAGGGGAGTCTGGTCTCTCCTGATGGATCCTGCTAAAAACAGAGGAAGACTATTCAACAAGTCTTGTTTTGAAGATGTATTAAGTAGGTATGGGTCAGAATAGTCGACTACTGTGTCAACTTTTTTATCTTTAGATGTAAGGTTTTTTTATCTTGTGTCAATCAATCAAACTTTATTTGAATAACACCTTTCATACAGGATAGTGATGTTCAAAGTGCCTCACAGATGACTGACAAGCCGATAAGAGATCAATTTGAGACAATTTGAGAATAATGACAATAAAATAGATTTGAATAGAAACTACACAAATAAAGTAGATAAAATAGTTTAAACAACCAGGAGAAAACAAAACAAAGACAAGTAAAATTGATAAGATGGATAAAATTGTATCATAATATTAACAATAAAACAACAGAACATAAATACAACCGAATAAGTGAATAACATAAAGTAAATAAGTACATTGAAAATCTTTTATTATGATGTTCCCGATGGATCTGACTAGTTTTTCTTAATCTCTTAAAGTAATTAAATATATAATTCAGATATATGTAGATTAGTGCTACGTCAGTTTGGCAAATCACTGTTTTGAGAGGGAATCGCTGGTTGTTAGTAAGCGACGTGTTACTTGCAGTGACACATTATGGTCCAAATTAAATTACGGTGCAAATAAAACAGATTAAAGATATAACAATTTGTATACATGCAGCTCTTTATTGTGAATGTGTGTAGGCCTAAATAACAATCATAGGTCTTCACTGAAGCAAATGGGTCCAGGAAAAGTAGAGCCTAATTAATACGGCTTTCTTGAGACCAACTAGTCGACTATTCGCTCAGACAACCTCCCGACTAGTGGATTTGAAACAAACTGACTTTGCTATCCTCATATTTTGTGCCTGTTACAGGAGCCCTTCAAATAATGTGTAAATATTCATTCATTCATTATTATTTATTCCACTCATGGTAATGCACAGCTCCAGACAGAAACAAGCAACTCATAATCAAACACAAATCAATTTACACATTCCATGATTAAAAAGGAGCAGGGAGAAGAAAAATCTTATATCGCCTGCCTCTTATTCAAACATTAATAAACAGAATAGATGTTCTGTCAGTCAGTTACTCAACAACTAATACTTAGAGCAACATGAGAAATGAAAAAAACCACACACAATAATTCACCATCAACTGAAAACCCATCACCTGACAACTCCATATTGTCTAATTATTCTTTTCTTATACATTTTCTTAAACTGAAAGATATTTATAAAACCCTTTATCTCCTTCTCTAAAGAATTCCACAGTTTGACACCACATACCGAAATACACATCTGCTTTAAAGTAGTACGTGCATACTGATGTTTGAAATTAAATTTCCTTCTATGGTCCTCGTCCTCTGAACTAAATAAGTGAACAGTACAGAATTTGCATTACCTTGTAATCCAACACGTACTTTGCCTTGTTCAAAACAGAAATATTCTTAGACACCTTTGTTTTTACATATGCTATGAGATTTCCATGTCAGTTTGTCATCCGTTATTATACCCAAGTATCTAAACTCAGGTACTCTTTCAATATCAACTCCATCTAGAGACAGTAAAACATTAGAATGTCAATAGGAAAATGTTTATTTTGTTGCACTGTCACAAGTTGAACGCGAGATGGCAGTGTTCCCAACGTGATGATTCAGCTACCAGGCAGCTGTTTTAAGAGCACAGGTTAAAGAAAGTATTGTAAATGGGATAGGCTCCAGTATCATTGTGACCCTGAGAGCAGGATAAGCGGTTTGGATAATGGATGGATGGATGGATGTAAATGCTCATAGGTATCAGGAAAACGCAGTTCTTACTGTAAAGACGACAATTTAATATTGGAATAAAGACAAATGTCATTTTGAAATATTTCGGGACACTTTGCCTTCACCAATTCACCGCATCAGCACAATAAATATTTTCAATAATCAGCATGCTGTGATAAATGGATATACACACCCAAAGAGAACATCTCAGTTGGACATTGTTATTGGACACGTGAAAAGAACAGTATTATCCCTCCAATGCAAGAGAGTAATGTGACCACAGACCTCACCTCTGTTTAGTAGAGTGGTGTCCATCTTTGAAAAAAATAGGTATATTCATAGACTGGTCACTCTTGATGGACACACAGCTGGGTACAGGGGAGTCTGGTCTCTCCTGATGGATCCTACTAAAAACCGAGGGAGACTATTTAAAAAGTCTTGTTTTGAAGATGTATTAAGTAGGTATAGATCAGAATAGTCGACTACTGTGGCAACTTTTTTATCTTTAGATGTAAGGTTTTTTATCTTGTGTCAATCAATCAAACTTTATTTGAATACCACCTATGATACAGGTTAGTGCAGTTCAAAGTGCCTCACAGATGACTGACAAGCCGATAAGAGATCAATTTGAGACAATTTGAGAATAATGACAATAAAATAGATTTGAATAAATACTACACAAATAAAGTAGATAAAATAGTTTAAACAAACAAGACAAAACAAAACAAAGACAAAATCGATAAGATGGATAAAAATATATTATAATATTAATAATAAAATAACAGAACATAAATACAATCAAGTAAGTGAATAAGATAAAGTAAATAAGTAGCTTGTTGATTGTTTTTATTATGATGTTCCTGATGGATCTGACTAGTTTTTCTTAATCTCTTGAAGTAATTAAATATATGAGCCAGATATATGTAGATTAGTCCTACGTCAGTTTGGCAAATCACTGTTTTGAGAGGGAATCGCTGGTCGTTAGTAAGCGACGTGTTACTTGTAGTGACACATTATGGTCCAAATTAAATTATGGTGCAAATAAAACAGATTACAGATATAACAATTTGTATACATGCATCTCTTTATTGTGAACGTGTGTAGGTCTAAATAACAATCACAGGTCTTCACTGAAGCAAGTGGGTCCAGGAAAAGTAGAGCCTAATTAATAGGGCTTCCTTGAGACCAACTAGTCGACTATTCACTCACACAACCTCCCGACTAGTCAACTTGGAACAAACTGAGTTCACCGTCTTTCTGCCTGTTATAGCAGCCCTTCACATAATTATTATACAGTGGCTTGCAAAAGTATTCATACCCCTTGAACTTTTCCACATTTTGTCACGTTTCGACCACAAACATAAATACATTTTATTGGAATTTTATGTGAAAGACCAACACAAAGTGGCACACAATTGTGAAGTACAAAGAAAATGATATATGATTTTAAAAAAAAATTACAAATAAAAAACTGAAAAGTGCGGTGTGCAAAAGTATTCAGCCCCCCTGAGTCAATACTTTGTGGAACCGCCTTTTGCTGCAATTACAGCTGCAAGTCTTTTGGGGTATGTCTCTACCAGCTTTGCACATCCAGAGACTGATATTTTTGCCCATTCTTCTTTGCAAAACAGCTCAAGCTCAGTCAGATTAGATGGAGAGCGTTTGTGAACGGCAGTTTTCAGATCTTGCCACAGATTCTCAATTGGATTTAGGTCTGGACTTTGACTGGGCCATTCTAACACATGAATATGTTGTGTTTTAAACCAGTCCATTGTAGCCCTGGCTTTATGTTTAGGGTCGTTGTCCTGCTGGAAGGTGAACCTCCGCCCCAGTCACAAGTCTTTTGCAGACTCCAACAGGTTTTCTTCCAAGATTGCCCTGTATTTGGCTCCATCCATCTTCCCATCAACTCTGACCATCTTCCCTGTCCCTGCTGAAGAGAAGCACCCCCAGAGCATGATGCTGCCACCACCATGTTTGACAGTGGGGGTGATGTGTTCAGAGTGATGTGCAATGTTAGTTTTCCGCAACACATAGCGTTTTGCATTTAGGCCAAAAAGTTCAATTTTGGTCTCATCTGACCAGAGCACCTTCTTCCACATGTTTGCTGTGTCCCCCACATGGCTTCTGGCAAACTGCAAACGGGACTTCTTATGGTTTTCTTTTAACAATGGCTTTCTTCTTGCCACTCTTCCATCGTGCAGTGCACGACCAATAGTTGTCCTGTGGACAGATTCCCCCACCTGAGCTGTTGATCTCTGCAGTTCGTGCAGAGTCACCATGGGCCTCTTGGCTGCATCTCTGATCAGTGCTCTCCCTTGTTCAGCCTGTAAGTTTAGGTGGACGGCCGTGTCTTGGTAGGTTTGCAGTTGTGCCATACTCTTTCCATTTCCGGATGATGGATTGAACAATGCTCCGTGAGATGTTCAAAGCTTGGGAAATCTTTTTATAGCCTAACCCGGCTTTAAACCTCCCCACAACTTTATCCCTGAGCTGTCTGGTGTGTTCCTTGGACTTCATGATGCTGTTTGCTCCCCAATATTCTCTTAACAAACCTCTGAGGCCGTCACAGAACAACTGTATTTGTACTGAGATTAGATTACACCCAGGTTGACTCTATTTAGTCATTAGGTCAACATTTGATCATTCAGCAATCATCAGGCAACTTCTGAAGGCAATTGGTTGCACTCAGAGAAAAGGGGGCTGAATACTTTTGCACACCGCACTTTTCAGTTTTTTATTTGTAAAAAAAATTTAAAATCATCTACAATTTTCTTTGTACTTCACAATTGTGTGCCACTTTCTGTTGGTCTTTCACATAAAATTCCAATAAAATATATTTATGTTTGTGGTCGTAACGTGACAAAATGTGGAAAAGTTCAAGGGGTATGAATACTTTTGCAAGCCACTGTATGTTATATAAGAATGTAAATAGGAAAACGGTTATTTTGTTGCACTGTCACAAGTTGAACGCTAGATGGCAAAGTGATGGCGCAAGGCAGCTGTTTTAAGGTCACAGGTTAAAGGAAGTATTGTAAATGAAAATAGATATCAGGAAAAACACAGCTCTTACCAAAAAGAAGACAATTTAATATTGGAACAAAGACAAAAGTCATTTTGAAATATCTTGGATCACCTTGCCTTCACCAATTCACCACATCAGCACAATAAATATTGTCAATAATCAGCATGCTGTGATAAATGGGAACACACACCCAAAGAGAACATCTCAGTTGGACATTGTTATTGGACACGTGAAAAGAACAGTATTATCCCTCCAATGCCAGAGAGTAATAACAACTTTGGTCTTAATGATAGTCACTATACATGTGACCATAGACCTCACCTCTGTTCAGTAGAGTGGTGTCCATCTTTGAAATAAATAGGCTGATCCATAGAGTGGTCACTCTTGATGGACACACAGCTGGGTACAGGGGAGTCTGGTCTCTCCTGGTGGACTGGGCTACAACACAACACAAACAGACCTTTGACTCTGACTGATGATGTCATGATGACATCACTGCTGAGCTCTGAGATGGAGACCAGTCATGGACAGATAGAGATCCTCATCTTACCTCTTAGCTTTGGTCTGGCTGTCATGTTCCCCAGACAGAGTGGTTTTAGAGGTGGAACCTCCCTCCTGTCTCTCCTCAGACACATTCATAGCAGAGTGTAGACCTTCACACAAACACACACAACATGCTGTGTTAGTTGGACACATTCGTTATCATAAGATTTTCATTAGAGGATCAGTTATTTGTAGGCTTGTCATCATTCATATTAGTAACATGTCACATACACACTGAGTGTATAAAATACTAGAACCACCTGCTGTCTGCATCTAACAGCCTGACCAGAAACATCCAGAAAGAAGGATTTGGAGCCTTGTGGACCGTCGAGACCTAGACTGTTTAACAGGTGGTTGTGTTAAAGGGAGTGGATCTCGGTGTTGGAAGGCGGTAGTCTTTTTTACACTCAGTAGATGAACAGTAGATAAAATGTACTTCAGTCAAACTTATCTGGACTGTCAGAGCAGCTGTGAGACTTTCTGCTTAACTCACCAACAGAATGAGGAGAGACAACACACTATAACCTGTTGGCTGCTGTTGGTTCTGTCTGGGTACCACTGAGAGGAAAACACATAAAACATTCTCATGAAATGTTCATCTCAACACCAAAGTCAGACAGAAATGCTGGAAATCATGACGCAATGAATGCCAATGAATATTCAGATCTGAAAGCAACAAATAAACATTTGGAAAGATTTTACCACCGTCATCTGTTACAACTCCACTATACAGTTATACAGTACAAAGTAATAGGAGAGAGACGAGTCATCATACATTTAATATGTTTCCTGGTAGGATTGTTACCTGGTGAACTCAGGTCCACATCAAGTCAAACAGACCTTCTGTCTTCATCAGTAGAGGACACAAGAGAGAAGATGCTTCTTATTCTCTTTGGTGGCTCCTGGATGTCTGTGGACATTTGATCACATCCTCATAACTTCAGTATCCAAGTCTAGAAATGTCAGAATGACATCAGACCAGTCTAACCAGTCTAACCAGTGGTCAGGTCTAGTCTGTGTCAGACAAACCACATGTCAGGTGGTTTAGTTTATCTGTGTCCACTAGATAGAGTATAAGAATCACATCTTGGACAGTAGACTGAAGAAAAGCCTCAAAACTCAGAAATGAAAGTGGTGTGGAGAAACTTTTATCAATTTAAAATTCAGTAGCTGAGGTAGGAAGTCGGTGGTTATGAAAATCTGTCTACAATGACACAAAATCACAGTTACAGTACAGAACATAATAAATAATAATAAAGTCTATTACTGAGGGGGAAACCAGAGCAACAGTAAACTCTCATGTTTCTGCGTTGACAGATCTGGTTTGATAAATGGTTTGCTGTTGTTTCATACATTGTTTTGTCTGATATATGAACATAGTCAACATGTCTATGGAGTCTGTGCAGGACTGCTGAGCACGCTGCTGCTGCTGTAGAGGAATCATTAATGGTGGGTCGGACTTGACAGTGACTTAATACACATACTAAAGAATTTAGGTAAACTTACTATAATCCATTACATGAATAATGTGGTAGTTGAAATTGTGTAGACAACTTTTCACAGCATGGACAGAAATTGATATGTAATGCTGGATCGGGGACGGGCATGAAATGTAAAAGCATCAAATTGACATTTTAAAACACTTCATCACAGTTGTCCTTTACAAGTACACCATAGTCACTGAGTAGTAAAATACAAAGGACCTGAAAGTAGTTTATTCATCTATTAGTGTCTGGATAATGCTGCCTAGTGAAATCCTTACCTGGTGAATTAACATCCAGAAACAGGTCTGTGCTGACGGTGGGATACAGGACTGGGCGTTCAGACTGGATCCTGATGTTGGACTGCAGGCTCCATCCCGATGGCCCTGATGAAACTTACAGTCAGTCAGGAAGTGCACACAGGAATGTGTCCTAACAGGATCCTGGTTCTATGAGGGAAGTTAGGAGCCAAAGATGAGCCAGTGCTGACAACATGTGACTTGACACTTTCACATTTCAACACTGACAGAAATCCACTGTCCCATAACTGACAAGTGTCCTGACTGACTTTTAGCTGATGATGAAGGTTCAACAGGAATATCTCAGTCTGTCGGGGTAGAGGGACGGACAGTAAGGACTGTATTTGGACTTCCGTCCATTTGTCCTCCCAGTACAACAACACAGTATGACATACATGTAGGTTATCTTTCTCATTCCTACCACTGCAGTTTTACTGAATTTAATTACTATCTAATTATTAAATGGCTTATAGCTGGACTAGAATTGTCTTATTAATACATACATACATACATACATACATACATACATACATACATACATACATATATACACTCACCGGCCACTTTATTAGGCACACATGTCCAACTGCTCGTTAACGCAAATTTCTAATCAGCCAATCACATGGCAGCAACTCAATGCATTTAGGCATGTAGACATGGTCAAGACGATCTGCTGCAGTTCAAACCGAGCATCAGAATGGGGAAGAAAGGTGATTTAAGTGACTTTGAACGTGGCATGGTTGTTGGTGCCAGACGGGCTGGTCTGAGTATTTCAGAAACTGCTGATCTACTGGGATTTTCACGCACAACCATCTCTAGGGTTTACAGAGAATGGTCCGAAAAAGAGGAAATATCCAGTGAGCGGCAGTTCTGTGGGCGAAAATGCCTTGTTGATGCCAGAGGTCAGAGGAGAATGGCCAGACTGGTTTGAGCTGACAGAAAGGCAACAGTAACTCAAATAACCACTCATTACAACTGAGGTATGCAGAAGAGCATCTCTGAACGCCCAACATGTCGAACCTTGAGGCAGATGGGCTACAGCAGCAGAAGACCACACCGGGTGCCACTCCTGTCAGCTAAGAACAGGAAACTGAGGCTACAATTCGCACAGGCTCACCAAAATTGGACAATAGAAGATTGGAAAAACGTTGCCTGGTCTGATGAGTCTCGATTTCTGCTGCGACATTCAGATGGTAGGGTCAGAATTTGGCGTCAACAACATGAAAGCATGGATCTATCCTGCCTTGTATCAACGGTTCAGGCTGGTGGTGGTGGTGTAATGTGTGGGGGATATTTTCTTGGCACACTTTGGGCCCCTTAGTACCAATTGAGCATCGTGTCAACGCCACAGCCTACCTGAGTATTGTTGCTGACCATGTCCATCCCTTTATGACCACAGTGTTCCCATCTTCTGATGGCTAATTCCAGCAGGATAACGCGCCATGTCATAAAGCTCGAATCATCTCAGACTGGTTTCTTGAACATGACAATGAGTTCACTGTACTCAAATGGCCTCCACAGTCACCAGATCTCAATCCAATAGAGCACCTTTGGGATGTGGTGGACCGGGAGATTCGCATCATGGATGTGCAGCCGACAAATCTGCAGCAACTGCGTGATGCTATCATGTCAATATGGACCAAACTCTCTGAGGAATGTTTCCAGTACCTTGTTGAATCTAGGCCACGAAGGACTAAGGCAGTTCTGAAGGCAAAAGGGGGTCCAACCCGGTACTAGCAAGGTGTACCTAATAAAGTGGCCAGTGAGTGTATATATATACATATACACACACACACACACACACACAAACACATATATATATATATATATATATATATATATATAATAAAACTAGACAACTAGCATAGCACCATTCAACTGTGTTTACCACCACACTGCGCAGAGGCTGAATAAAAGACAAGTGTGGGTTTCATTTGGAAATGATGCCAAAGTCTCACAGCCAGTTTGACAGTGTTGTGTGTTACTGGTCTGTTGTTGGCACACCGCCAAAGCAGAAACACAACCTGAAATACCTTACACACCCTTTGACATTGTCCAAGATTTAAGATGCTGGTCTGCTCAGCCCATCTGATGGAAACAGCAGATGGTTGTAGTGTTTTTACACTGACTTTAATGTGACGTGTTGCTTCTGTTCATAATCACCACTGATCCTCCAGTAGAAAGCTTATTAGACTGTAACTCAGCCTGTGTGTGTGTGTGTGTGTGTTTATTTTTTTTTCCACCTGCCAAGTTCAATACAACAGGTTGGTCCTATGAAAAAGAGTCTCCAGCCTAAAAGCAAGTTGCATGTGTGTGACTGTAGTTTCTAGTAGAGTCTAAGGGTCAATCCTGCTCTCAACAGACCACCAGTGTCCCAGATAGTCCTGTAATAACTTGTTCATCCTCCAGGTAATTATAGTTTTTATATTGCTCAGCAGCAGTCAGTGCTAGAACAGACGTGTGTGGGCCTACAGATTAATAAGAAAAGCACATTAAGTCTTGCATTGGATATGGCCCTTTCTATTCCTTTAACTCAGGACACACAGTGATGCAGGATGCTGCAGGTTATGAGATGAGGGCAGCACTGACCCTTTATGTAATACTAGACTAGACCATTATGAAATGGTGAACCCTCAAATCCTACAGAACAATAACTAGCAACTGAATTATAAATGTCAACATAAATGCTAATTAAATTCTAAAAGTATGAAATTAAACTAAATTATGATTAAAATGCATCAAAATAAATGAACAATATAAAACCATAGGAAGCCTTCATGAGCAAAAGAAAGCAGCAATTTCTAATGAGGCGGTGTTGCATCAGAAACACATTTTTACATCAGGTGGTGTTGTGCTGCTGCTGCTGGTGGTGGTGGTGAGGAGGAGGAGGAGGAGGATGGTCTTGGGGTGGAGCTGTCTTGTCTGTTTTCAATCTGTGTGCAGCTGCAAAGACTCTTTAGAGAGACATGGGTTTCTCTTCCTCACACTCCCTCTTCATCACCAGCCAACCATGTGAGACGGATTATATTTAGAACAAGAACCTGCACCATGTTTGTGGTTTGTCCAGGTTTAAGCAGCATATCTGAGAGCTAAGTCCCTCCCATATGCTGACTGGAGACAGGAACAGCAATCTTTACACTGTCTCCTTTGCTCCACCACGTCAGAGAGGAAAGAGACTCAACTAACCAGGCGATGCAACGAATGGTGACACACTTGTTGTCTGTCAAACCATCTCACTGCAATGACTCCTTCAGATGAGCAGCGATCACAAGCTCCCTGTCCCTTCTGGACAAGCTCCTTATCAGACATCTGAGGAGCTCCACCTGTGAGGGCTGATGTCACAATGCCAACGCACTTTACACCCAGGCTTGGATCAAGTCTCTGGACCAAATCAAAGTGGGTGAAGTAATTTTCACAGAAGATCACTAGGATTTGGCTCTTGAATGGCTTTGCATAAGCCCATCACCACTTTGGCCCCAAGGGTTAGTGCCTGTCCCTCCTCACTCAGGGTAGCACTGACTAATGTGAAGGCCCCTTGATACAGAGTCAGTCAGGGATGATGCCAGAGGATCTGGCCCTGCAAGACAATCTGACTCCCAACTTGTTAAAGTTTATTTGCAGTGTACGGTCACAGAGAGCCTGCCCTTCTTCCTTTATATGTCCCCATGACCCATCCACAGTCTGCTTGTATTCAGGAGGGACCAGACGACACGGCTGACAGAGCATCTCAGAAAGGGGACGAACTTTGTAAAATCTGTCACTGCTGCCACCATATTGGTTATTATCATCGAAAAGTATGAACCAACACAACAGTCAAAACACCTTCAATGGCGTATCTGTAACCAAGCTAAAGTGTGACCCTGGTTTCCAGCAGTCATCAATGGCTGGGAAGGACAACACAACCATGTACAAGAGTATCACCAAGAAGTCTTCAGTCTCTCATTTTAACTGCTCTCCCGACTCCTGGGCAGAATACACATTGATATGGTCAACCATCCGGTCTGTGAGGAGCACCTTTCAATATCGAGAAGGAGTCTTTGCATCTTCCAGGGCTTCAAACCCACTGAATCCGAAGAAAGGGATGATTCAGTATCCTCACCCCTCCACAATCTTTACCTTCATTTATTCTCATGTTTTTTTATCCTGACTGGGAAACAGGGAAGTCCTCTTGGCTGTCCCACTGAGATGGTTTTCAGTGTTTTTCCACATTTCTTTTCCTTCTTGTCAGGAGGTGATGAAGAAGTGCTTGGTGGGGCCTCATCTGTCTCACGCAAAGACTCAGAAGAAGAGTTGTCATTCAGTTCTGCTAGTGTGGGCTTATAATCAGGATCCTCCATTTTATCCTCATCACCCAGATCCTCAGCATCGGACCATGAAGCTTTTCAGGTAACAGAGTCAGAAAACAGCACGTCTGTGAACCATAAAGGACGCTGGCTTCCATCTATTTGTATTGAGACAGAAAGCAAGATACCATGACAGCTTTATTATTTTACTTTCAGCTTTGTTTGACTGGACTGAGTATAACGTTCATGCAGTCATATTTAACTACAGGCAAAAATCACAAAGAAACAATTAACTGAATAACACCATCATGAAATAACACTAGCACATATGGTGTTTACAACGATGAACTGTGAAAAAGGAACTTTCGGTTTCAAAGAGTGTGAAACCACTCTGCCCCCTGGTGGATATTTTGGCATAACACCCCAACCGAGTCAAGTCAAGTCAGTTTAATTTGTAAAGCCCAATATCACAAATTACACATTTGCCTCCAGAGGCTTTACAGCAACACAACATCTTGTGCTTGGAGGTTTCTCAGCCAGGCTTAGTTAGTTAGGGTGAACATGTGTCTCAACAAGATGTGGTGAGTTAAACTGTGGACGACCAGCTGGCTGAGAAACCCGTTAAAGGCTGAAAAGCCCCACTGCAATGTACACAAGCAAGAAGAAAGAAGGATAAAACACAGGATGGGTGATTTGTCCACAAACTCATACAAACCAACATCTTTCAGTGTCCACTGTCAAACTGCTTTTGTTGGCATACCAGAAAAATGTATTTAAAAAAAAACTATAGTAAGAATAAAACATCTTAAAAAGTTTAAATTACTTCATAACATCATTCATTCATTATCCAAACCGCTTACCCTGCTCTCAGGGTCACGGGGATGCTGGAGCCTATCCCAGCAGTCATTGGGCGGCAGGTGGGGAGACACCCTGGACAGGACGCCAGTCCATCTCTCTCTCTCACACACACACACACACACACACACACACACACACACACACACACACACACACACACACACACACACACACACGCTCGCTCGCTCGCTCACACACACACACACACACACACACACACACACACACGCTCACACATACACACACACACACGCTCACACATACACACACACACACACACACACACACACACACACACACACCGGGGACAAGTCAGCATGGCCGACTCAGCTGACCTGCATGTCTGTGGCCTGTGGGAGGAAAGCGTAACATCATAACGTGTTTTACTAAAATACAAATGAAGTGTAAAGTGGAACGGTGTGAGGAAATAATCAACGTCCCTCCTGATGAACCCCGAGGACAGGAATATACAATCCTTACAGGGGACTGCTGAGGATGTGAGTTTGGTAGACATCTTACAGAGCCAACACATGGAGGTCACCATTTACACTCCATTACATGTTGTATTTCATAAGAAGACACAAAAACCTGACTAGGACTTCATTAAGATGACTTGAATGGACATTCAAGTCAAGTTTAAGAGAAATACACTGTCCCAGCCGTACACTCCTCCAATGCCTCCAGCAGGAGACCTGCTGTAACACAGCCATCAACTGTCTCCATGTCTACTGACCAACACAGGACTGCACCAGACACAACAACCAGGATCAACCTTCTGTTGACCTCTAATGACACAATGACTGCAAGGAAAAAGACAAATTGTAAACCATCATAAAGTTCACCTGGGCCTCCGGGTAGCGTAGCGGTCTACTCTGTTGCCTACCAACACAGGGCTCGCTGGTTCGAATCCCTGTGTTACCTCCAGCTTGGTCGGGCGTCCCTACAGACACAATTGGCCGTGTCTGTGGGTGGGAAGCCGGATGTTGGTGCATGTCCTGGTCACTGCACTGGCGCCTCCTCTGGTCAGTGGGGGTGCCTGTTCAGGGGGGAGGGGGAACTGGGGGGAATAGCGTGATCCTCCCACACGCTACATTCCCCTGGTGAAACTCCTCACTGTCAGGTGAAAAGAAGCAGCTGGTGACTCCACATGTATCGGGGGCAAGTCTGTAGTCTGCAGCCCTCCCCGGACCGGCAGAGGGGGGGGGGGCAGCGACCGGGACGGCTCGGAAAATAAGGTAACTGGGCAAATACAATAGAGGAGAAAATGGGGGGGGGGGCATTTACCTGAACAGTGTCAAACAACGAACGAATCCTAAACTGTAAAACCAAACCAACAAGTGAAGAAATTGATATTTAGTTTGACTTTTGTAACCTCAAGCATTATGTAGTTCCCAAGATGTATTCTGCCACTTATTCAGCTTGTGTCTTCCTACTGTGTGTGCTGTTTTCTGCACACAATCTTCATCTGAATCAAATATATTAAGACTTATATTCAAAATTAAAACCAGCATCATTGTCCTACCAGACTGTTTCACCTGCTCGTCTTCATGCTGACACAACAGGAAGCTGTTGCTGACATTCATAATCACCACTGACCCTGATAGAAAGCTAATCAGAATGAAACTCAGCTGTTATGTGTGTTGTCTTTGAATAAAGGTCTTTACTATGAATGTGTCTGAGGAGAGACAGGAGGGAGGTCCTACCTCTAAAACCACTCTGTCTGGAGGACATGACAGCCAGACCAAAGCTAAGAGGTGAGATGAGGACCTCTAACTGTCCATGACTGGTCTCCATCTCACAGCTCAGCAATGACGTCATCGTGACGTCATCAGTCAGAGTCAAAGGTCTGCTTGTGTTGTGTTGAAGCCCAGTCCATCAGGAGAGACCAGACTCCCCTGTACCCAGCTGAGTGTCCATCAAGAGTGACCGGTCTAAGAGTCAGTACCTTAACTTTGAGATGGTCCCCACTCTTAGACAGCGTTTAGTGGTTATGCTATTATATATTACTATATGGCATTATGATGAGTAACACTATCAAATATACCAGCAAACAAAAAGGCAACTTTGTCTTTCTTAGTACAGACACTGATGTATTTACTGTGTCCTGGTCTTGTCTCTGAAAGGGTCCAGGAAGAGAGAGCAGACTCCTCTGTGTCCAGCTGTGGGTCCATGAAGAGTGGCCGGTCTGTTGATCCACCTCCAAATGATAAAAATCAAAACCACTCAAGTGAGAAAAGGTAGAATTTGTAGTTACCTCAAGTTTTTTTTGTATCGCCCAAATTCACAAGGTTGTCCCAAAGAGCTTCATGGGGCACCGCCTGTAAAAAGCTGCACCTTCTGTTTTCCTGCTCAGTTTTTGCAAATTTAGCAACGACAAAGTTAAATAAATAAATATATATATATATAGATAAATAAATGCAATTTTCAACTGTCACTTTTTTAAACATTTCAAGAAAATCATGTAAACTATTGTAATATATTTTTAAAGAGTAATGATCTGCATTAAAGCATTATAAAATGATATAATATATAAATGTAAAATATAAAATATAAATATAAACTTTAAATGTTGAATATAAATGTTAAATATAAAATATGAATATAAACTTTAATTGTTAAATATAAATATTAAATATAAACGTTAAATATAAACTTTAAATGTTGAATATAAATGTTAAATATTAGATATAAACTTTAAATGTTAAATATAAATATTAAATATACATGTTAAATATAAACTTTAAATGTAGAATATAAATGTTAAATATAAACTTTAAATGTTAAATATAAATATTAAATATACATGTTAAATGTTGATGTTTGTGCGCACACTTCTGCATCAAACTTGTGAGAGAAGGGAAAGCAACGTAGCGTGGTGTGATGTTACTTTCCACCTGTACATAACAATACAGCAAGATGAACTATTTGTGACAGAAAGTGCCACACAGCAGCAACACGAGTCACCTCTTCAAACATTTAAAAACAACACCCTTGAAAGTTATGAGGCTGGACAGAAACAAGAAGATGCCCATATATCCAAGTGTCCTGCACCACCCTCCATGCCACACAAGATGTTGCAGGAGACTTTTCAGAGAGGCAAAGCACATCCAGGTAGCACCCTTATTAGTTATACCGGGGCAGCATGGTGGCCCAGTGGACAGCGCTGCTGCCTCACAGCAAGAAGGTCCTAGGTTCGAACCCCAGGCCATCCCAGGTCCTTTCTGTGTGGAGTTTGCATGTTCTCCCCGTGTCTGTGTGGGTTTCCTCCCACCATCAAAAAGACCTGCATGTTAGGGTTAATACTCCTGCCTGTGCCCCTGAGCAAGGCAACAGAAAGAAGAACTGGAGTTGGTCCCCGGGCGCTGCAGCTAGCTGCCCACTGCTCCTATACAATAGGAGGGGTTACATGCAGAGAACACATTCGTTGTAAAAATACACTGCAACACAATGACAGTGGCTTTCTTCTTCTAGTTATTACCTCTGCCAACAAGGCACAAGACATTTTCCCGTCCCAAACTGTGATGTGTTAATGTCTCGCATTAGCTGTGACGCTGTTGTGTCTTCTTTATTGCTGCTTCCTGCTACAAACAGGATGTTGCTGCTGTCTCTCCTCCTTTTCCCTAGTTTATCTGTGCTTTAATGAGGAGGATACACATGACAGTAAACATGTTCCATGTGTTTTGGTCCTTCTGTCTTTACTCTGACAGATTTAGTGTTGTCTGCTCTGAATCAACTTGTCTTCTCCATCAGCAGATTTCTCTCAGAACTGGATGGAGTATGATATGAATCTGCCACTCTTCATGATGCTCTTCTTTTATTCATATCACTGTTGTCTGTTATCCCTTTTTTAATGGGAAACCTGAACCCTTGTTAGATGATTTCCAAAGAGCCTGAGACGAGGGGTGGGACGATATGAAAATGTCATGTCACGATTATCCTGACTACAATAACTGTGATTCACAACATTATCCTGGGGTGGACGGGTGGCCCAGTGGTTAGTGTGGTCGCCTCACAGCAAGAAGGTCCTGGGTTCGAGCCCCCGGGGTAGTCCCACCTTGGGGGTCGTCCCGGGTTGTCCTCTGTGTGGAGTTTGCATGTTCTCCCCGTGTCTGCGTGGGTTTCCTCCGGGTGCTCCGGTTTCCTCCCACAGTCCAAAGACATGTAGGTCAGGTGGATCGGCCGTACTAAATTGTCCCTAGGTGTGTGTGTGTGTGTGTGTGTGGGGGGGGGGGTCCTGTGATGTACTGGCAGCCTGTCCAAGGTGTCTCCCCTCCTGCCGCCCAATGACTGCTGGGATAAGCTCCAGCATCCCCGCGAACCTGAGCAGGATAAGTGGTTTGGATAATGGATGGATGGAATTCCAAAGGAGTTGAATCAAGTGCAACTGGACTTGGTATATATCCTTGAAGACGTTTCGCCTCTCATCCAAGAGGCTTCCTCAATTCGTGCCTTTCTAACTAGACCAAGCTAGTCTGACTGGTTGGTGATGAGACTCAGCATTTATCCTCTAGGAGTCGCTGTCAGAGCTGTAGATGTCCATGGCTCTTTGTGTCCCTATGTTTACCAACGCCCGTCGCTAACAGAGCCATAGATATGAGTGGCTCTTTTATGTACCGATGTCCAGCCGCGCCCGTCGTTATCGGAGCTATTGGTTTGCATGTGTTTAGCAGCGACGGTCGTTGGGGGTGTTAGTTTCAACTTCATTGTTCAGTGGTCATGAGAGTCGTTGGAGCCGTTAGTGACCGACTGTTGTTCTTGGAGGCTAGGCTTCTTGAGTCTCCTAGGTAGAGATTTCTGAGTCTTCTGAGTCTCATCACCAGCCAGTCAGAGTAGCTTGGTCTAGTCAGAAAGGCACGAATTGAGGAAGCCTCTTGGATGAGAGGTGAAACGTCTTCACGGATATATACCAAGTCCAGTTGCACTTGATTCAACTCCTTTGGATGACCATGACCTGGATGAATAAGAATAATCACAGACATGATGGATGGAATATTATCCTGATCACCATCAAAATATGCTTAAAACTCTTAAAATGGCACTAAAACACACTGGATTCACTTGATCTTAGATCTTGTTAAGAAACAGATCATTTTATTGCATCACAGATGGGACACACATCTTTGTGGGCTGGACCGGCCAGCAGGGACAGCCCTACAAACGTGAATGTCCCTGACTGACTGACTGAGTGACCATAGTTAGTGACTGACGGACAGTGATCAGTCGTGTACTATTAAGAAGGCTTAAAGTCCGAAAAGGCAATAATTAACCATGATGGCTCATATTACACCCACAAAATAAAAACAAAGAAAATTACATAAAATGTGATCATGCATTTTGTGAGCGTCACACAAACCCGGAAGTAGGAGTTTCCTATTGGCTGTGAATCAGCGCAGCGGTTCCCGCGCTGACGAACATCATTAATGCTGCTCGTGGAGGCTACTGAAAAGCCTCAATGCAAAAAAGTCCAAGTCACAAACAAACGCGCTAACAGCCACGTGCAGCTAGGGTGGACATTATTAGCGTCCCCAGAGAGTTGGTGGGAATGGAAGTGCGTTTCTAAGGGGTGTCCTGCCCAGACTGTCTAGTACAGTGATACTCAACCCGCGGCTAAATTAACTTCAACCCACTATCTTCACAGTCATTTCCCATCACCTCCTTTGCTGTCCTAACTCCCTTCCCATCCCACAGAAAATCACTCACCATTCTTTCCACCTCCTTCAACCCTCTCTCAGGCACATCCAGCACATTCATTACACACACAACCGCACTCACAACTAATCCATTCACAACCACCACCTTCCCTTTCAGCTCCAACCCTCTGAGTTTCCCAAACCCCCATGTCCTCCTAATCACATTCAATACCTCTTCATACTGTATATTTCTCTCTTATCCTCAACCCCTAAATTCACACCTACCACCCTGAAATTACCCTTCTTCTCTTTTAATCCTGTTCCTAAACCTTCTCTACTTGCCCCGATATACAAAACTTCTGACTTATCTGTTAACTTTAGCCCCTGATGCCCTACGGTTCAAAAAGGTTGAAAGCTTCAGAAAGCCTCGTTTCACCATCACCATCACCCCACACACACACACACACACACACACACACACACACAACACCATGCTTGGATTCGCGCTGACTGCAGTCTGACACTTCCTGTTACGAGAGCCAATCAAATCTCTGGGCTTTAATGACAAAAGCTAATGTATGACAGGAGAAGTAGGAGCAGGACGGAGCGTCTACACCTAAAACAGAAGCAGAGGACCAGTGTTGCTACCAAAGCTGAAGGCAGAACATCTCTAACTTCATCTGGATGTTAATTCACCAGCTCAGCATTTTACCACACAACATTATCCAGAGACTAGCAGATGAAGAAACTACTGTGGACTCCTGTGTGTGTTACTGCTCCATGACTATGATGACAATTTTATTTATGTAGCACATTTTATTACAAGTAAGCTCCATGTGCTTTACATTAGAAGACAGCATATAAAATATAGGCATAAAGCTTACATAAACAAAGGTAACATAAACAATGTAAATATAAGAATATAAGCATGAGTAAAATGCAGAAACTAATCAATGAAGCATACACCCAACACACATTAAACACACCACACAACTATTACAACCCCAAAACACATATCTTTGGTCACACTGTCTCTGTTTAGTATTCGTGTGTGTGTGTGTGTGTGTGTTGCTTGAGTAGGTATGCTCTATTGTTGTGTCCTGTCTGTTACAGCTCATGCATATGCATACTGTCTCATTTGCATATGATGAAATATTAAATTGTGTCAGCAGTGTAAGGTGTGTGTATACATGTATATAGTTGTGTAGGGGTCTCATTGATCAGCTGCTGGTGCTGCTCAGTCTGGTATATTGTATGTTGGGTTTGGATGAAGCTGATGTAATGCCCCCATTGAGATACATGGGCCTTTTTAAGTTTTAAACTGTAATTTCACTAATTACTATAAACATGTTTAATGTGTCACAGCTGCATAGGTGTTACTGTGATTTATCATGTGAACTTGTGTCGTGTGGATGGAGTTAGCGCTAGAAAAAACAGGTGGAATAAGAAGAAAAAGTGGAGGAATAATAACATGTGCAGTAAGAATAGTAGTTTGTAAATGTAAATGTGTAGTGTAAATAATGATTGACAGATGTCTCTCATAGTTTTATGGGTGTGACAGACTCAAAGTATCTTCAGATATAACTGAGAATCAACTTACACACAGCTACAACACAACACACACATTGTGTAACGTGATTTATAACATTTAAAAGGACAAATGATAGACCAGATCAAATAGTTCATTACAGGAGAATATCTACACACTGGACATGAAAGGCAAGGACTCCGTTTTTAAAAGCTGTGTGAAACTAACTAGAAAAATATAATGTTAATTTTATCATCTTTAAAACTTTTCATCTGCAACAGCAGAAATTAATGTAGATGTTTACGTTGCAGTGATGAGATTAATAACACACCAGATGAAAAGTATTACCAGCTATTTATTATGATGAAGCTCCCTTTAGAAAATAACATGATTCTATTCTATTCTACTTTATTCTATTATAAGATCATTCAAAAAGCTGCAGGATTAAAAGTGATTTGTATAACTTTAATAACTTGGTTCTACCTGCTTAAATTACTCATTGATTTCATTTTCCTCCTTACACCTGTGTGTGTGTGTGTGTGTGTGTGTGTGTGTGTGTGTGTGTGTGTGTGTGTGTGTGTGTGTGTGTGTGTGTGTGTACAGAGTGATCTATCATGTCAGCAGGTGTCTTTGGGCAAGAGTGTGAGTGTTCCTCCAGGACACAGGAGGCGTCTCTACCTCCTCTATCTAACACACACACACACTGAGGAGCCACGTGACACAAACCTAAACCCAACATGGAGAGGTTCAGTGAATGTGGATGTGAAGGTGTGGAGGTGTATCAGTGTCTCAGAGGAGACTCTGTAGAAGGACAGAGTTCCAGCAGACCAGTCCAGATACACTCCTACTCTGTCAGAGGAGGAGGGGGAGATACGTATCTCTGTTACTCTATTATTATGACAGACATTGTATCTATCACTACGGCAGGCCAGATTCCAGGACTTTTCATTATATCCAAGCAGACAGTCATCACCTCCTCCTCTCCTTCTGATTCCTCTGTAAGTCACTTCTATAATAACCACTCCTTCCCACTTTACCTCCATGTAACAGCGGTCAGACAGACTCTCTCTACATAGAACCTGTCTACAGGAGTCAAATCTGTCTGGATGATCAGTATACGACTGCTCCTCTCTCACCAGTGTCACCTTTCTGTTGTCCTCAGGCAGAAGGAGGCATCTGTGTGCTGTGTTTGGGTCCAGTGTGAGTTCACAGGCATCTGATGGAGACAACAAGACAAAATACAGCAGCGGTTGTTGATCTAATGTTCCTCTTCTGTTTGGTTTGTGTTGATTTAGTCACAGGTTGGACCTCATCTATCAATATGTTCACAAATGTGTAAGTTCCCTCGTATCATGTTATGAATTATACTGCTGCTGTATGTATCACATGTTCTGAGGTATGACGTTTCCATCGTACTCTTGTGTGTAGTGTTATGATGAACACCAATCATTCAAAAACTGGAAGCACGTCACATGACCTTATTTACCATGAATTAAAATAACTGCTCCTTGTTCAGTCCACCTCTGAGATAATGGACTGTATTAATATAGTCTGAATATTAGTCTTAATACTGGTCTTGATATTAGTCTGAATATTAGTCTTAATAGTGGTCTTAATAGTGGTCTGAATATTAAGTCTTAATAGTGGTCTGAATATTAGTCTTAACAGTGGTCTGAATATTAAGTCTTAATAGTGGTCTTAATATAGTCTGAATATTAGTCTTAATAGTGGTCTTAATAGTGGTCTGAATATTAAGTCTTAAGAGTGGTCTTAATATTAGTCTTAATAGTGGTCTTAACATTAGTCTTAATATAGCATTAATAGTGGTCTTAATATAGTCTTAACAGTGGTCATAATATTAGTCTTCATAGTGGTCTTGATACTATTCTTAATAATGGTCTTAAAATTAGTCTTAACAGTGGTCTTAATATAGTCTTAATATTGGTCTCAATATTAGTCTTAATAAAGGTCTTAACAGTGGTCTTAACAGTGGTCTTAATACTGTTCTTGATATAGTCTTAATATTAGTCTTAACAGAGGTCTTAACAGTGGTCTTAATAGTGGTCTTAATAGACTTTAATAGCAGGGCTCTGGTGAATCAGAATCAACTCAAAAGTCACTCGTCATTCTCAGGGGGAAAAAAAATCATAAATCCGTCCTGTCCCTGAAAAGACACTCTTGTCAAATCCTCTATAACACAAGGTCGGTCCATTTAACATGTGGACTTTACAGTATTGTGTCCCTTTAAATCTTCTTCTTCAGTAATTAAATGAATATTACGCAGGGAACAATCACAGGAAGTCTTTCCAGTAGTCTATTAATCATTCTAAACATTTTATTTCACTTCAATATTGTTTGCAAACATGTTTTTCTCAAGTCTTTTGTTCATCTTTCTTCATATTTCCATATTAGAGGACAAAGTCTGTTCAAAAAAGACTACTTAATGAATAAAAGTGAAAGTTTCTGCATAAAAGTAGAAGTGAGGAGTGGACACACATCTTACGTGTGGTCTCAGGTTTTCATACATTTCTGTCAGATGTGTGAAAAAGTTGATAAATCCACTTTTCATGTAGAAACCTCAGTATGAAGGAACCACACCCACATTAGTGTTGAAGTTCCTTGATAAATGAGACCTAATGACTGTTAATTTCTCAGCAGTGTGATGAAGACACATCATGTCCACCATCCTCTTCATCCCAGTAGGATGTGAATGAATGGATATCACACACTGCTGTGTGGACGCACTTTCCATCTAAACAGCTGAATGTGATCTACTTTGTTCTCATGAAGAAACTAAACACACACTTACACTTCCTCACACCTGGTGTCAACCTGCACACTCCAGCATGGTCCAGCCTGGGGGTGGAGGAGAAACACAGTCACACCAGCACATCCTCCATCTAATAAACCTCCATCCAGTATCAGTCCTGTCCACTGTTACAGAAGAACCAGTCTGATCCAGCATCAGAGTAGGAGGAGAAAATCCTTGTAGAAGACATGATGAGTGAGTGTCATCCAGCCTGTGCATACCTGAGAGTGTCCAGTCTCCAGTGTGGATCCTCCAGTCCAGCAGAGAGCAGCTTCCCTCCTGAGTCTCCTGGCTGGTTGTAGCTCAGGTCCAGCTCTCTCAGATGGGAGGGGTTGGAGCTCAGAGCTGAGAGCAGAGAGGAACAACCTTCCTCTGTGACCAAACAGCCCGACAGCATGAAAACACACACACACACACACACACACACACACACACACACACACACACACACACACACACACACACACACACACACACACACACACACACACACACAGTGTCTCATGAAACATGTTCATCATAACCAGGTTCCTGAATAAGTTTCAGCTTCACTAAACCAAACAATAATAATGGATTATATTTTTAGGACCTCGGGTTTAAACATCTCATCAGAAGGACCACATCTCCTACAGCACTGTGTCCCCATCACTGCACTGGCTTGTTTCTTTGGACCACAGGGACAACTGCCCCCTACTGGCCCACCAACACCAATTCTAGCAGCAACTCAGTACTCAGTTTTCCCAGGAGGTCTGCCATCCAAATACTGGCCAAGTCCACACCTGCTTAGCTTCTGTCATTGGGCAGAGCCAGAGTACACGTTGGTATGGCTGCCAGCAAACCAACCCAATCTGAGTTAACTGGTATCACGACGGTGGTCAACAACTTCCTCTGTCAACTCAGGTCACATGATCACACCAGGATTAATCCCCATGTGCATGCACATAAGAGCACGAGGTTTATGGCAAACAGCCAATCACGTGAAACATTGAGAGGTCTCTGGCTAGTTCTTTCTCAGCACGGCAGCAAGAATTAATAAATCACAATAAGACCACCCAGGATAGGATGTACTGACTGCCATTAAAGTGGATGTAAATGAGGAATGAAGGGGTCCTGTGTTTTACACGTTTAGGAATACTGACCTGAGAGTTTCCAGTCTACATTGTGGACTCCCCAGTCCAGCAGAGAGCAGCTTCACTCCTGAATCCTGCAGATCATTGTTACTCAGGTCCAGCTCTCTCACACTAGAGGAGTTGGAGCTGAGAACTGAGGACACAACTTCACAGCTTCTGTCTGACAGATTACAGGAACTCAACCTGAATGGACAACACACACACACACACACAAACAATTATATCATTCTATCATATTCTAATACTTTTGATTTTACTACCTGTTGTCGTCATTACAACATTTTGGATAATAGTACTTTAGGACAGCACTCATCTGAACAGATATTACAAATGGTTACTACTACACGAGTACTATGATTGCTGCCACTTTTATTACTCGTCCCACTACTACTGGGAATATTACTACTACTACTATTATTACTACTGTTACTACTTCCAGTTCAACTGCTGCTACTAGTACAATGATTACTGCTACCTACTACGACTATTACAACTACTGTTACTACTGCTAATACTTTGGTAACACCGTTACCACTCTGTGTGTGCTTTATATGAAGTGAAAGTACAGAGATAAATAGAGGGTCAAAATAAAACAGAAAACCGACACAAAATGAAAACATCTGGCAAGCAGATGTTCTCAGTAAGTAGATGTTTCTATCATCTGGGTTTGTGACCTGCCACCTCCGAGAAACAAACTCAGGTCTTTTTCAGAGGGAATCAAACCCCCTAACATCCATCCTGGTGGACCAGGAATCCACCCAGTCCCCTCATATACATTACCAGTCACTTCAAATACTGTACCAGTCACTTCATGAACAGTACCAGTCACTTCATATACAGTACCAGTTACTTCATAAACAGTACCAGTCACTTCATATACAGTACCAGTCACTTCATATACAGTACCAGTCACTACATATACAGTACCAGTCACTACATATACAGTACCAGTCACTTCATATACTATACAGTACCAGTCACTTCATATACAGTAACAGTTACTACATATATAGTACCAGTTACTACATATACAGTACCAGTCACTTCATATACAGTACCAGTCACTACATATACAGTACCAGTCACTACATATACAGTACCAGTCAAAAGTCTGCTTATATCTGAATCTCTTTTTAAAACAAATTTGAATCTAAAAAATATATTGTACAATGTCCTCCAGCTCAACAAGTATTTTCATTTAGTAAAAATAAAGAAACATCCTACTATGAGACTGAGTAGGTGTGTCCAAACTTTTGACTGGTATTGTATAAGATCATATACCCAGTTTGAGTCCAGTAGAAATTACCACTGAACATTTAGAAAAGACTCCTATTACTTTGTACTAATACTGGTAACACTGATAATACTACTACCACCAATACTATTACTACTACTGCTACAACTACAACTACTACAGCTCCGACTACTTTTAGAAACCCAATTCCAATTACTACTAATGTTCATACTACTCCTTCTTTCGGCTTGTTCCCTGTTTCTCGGGGGTCGCCACAGTGGATTTTACAGTTTCCATCGGTACCCTGTGAGGACACAGCACCAATGGTGCCCATTGTTAACCCGGGCCTCGACCGATCCGGTACGGTCTTGTCAATCTGCAAAATGATTTTGTAAAATTTTAGGTCAGAAGCCTTTCCTGACACAACACTAACCCTGTGGACGGGGCACAGGTAAAGCGCTGGACGCCGTCCCAGTATTCATAGACTTGTGTCCATGCCTGTCACCTGACTACTGTTCATACTACATCTACCATTACTTCTGCTGCTGCTACTGATGCTGTCACTGCTTATACTACTGCTACAACTACTGCTACCACTACTAATCACAATGATACTGAGATTACTATATTGCGATTACTGCTACTACAAGTACTACTGCTACCGCTACTGCAACCACTACTAATCACAATGATACTGAGATTACCATACTGCAATTACCGCTACTACAAGTACTACTACTACTACTACTGCTACCACTACTAATCACAATGATACTGAGATTACCATACTGCGATTACAGCTACTACAAGTACTACTACTACTACTACTGCAGTTAAACCACCAGTGTTTAGAGTACACATGTATGATGAGACGGCTGCCAATGTGAAGCAGAACACTCACCACACATTGGTTATAAAGAGCAGGACACAAAGGTTTAATCCAGCCAATCAGGTAGGAGGGATGGTCAGGTGGTCTTGACGGTAATGACCTGATTGGATATTTAACCAGTGACGTCTGTCAGTCCCCTGCTCTTTATGAAAGATGTCCTGCCATCTTTTACCCCCACAGCGAGTCAAGACCTCATTTAACGTCTCATATGAAGAACGTCACCTGGAACTGCACAAGGTCCTTTCTCACTGTATAGGAGCATTGCTGCTGCTGCTACAGTTAAAACTACTACGATTTCCGTTATTAATATTCAGATTTCTATTAATGACAATTTTTGGTGTTGCTGTTTGTACTTATAATAACTTATTGAAGTATTATCGTTAGTGTTATTTTACTCTTGAATACATATTGCACTTATTGTACTTATAAAAACTATTGTACTTGTAAAAACTTCAACAACTATTGAAGCATCTACAACAAGTAATTCCTCCAATCAGAGAAAAGACCACCCAGGTTAGGATGTACTGACTGCCATTAAAGTGGATGTAAATGAGGACTGAAGGGGTCCTGTGTTTTACACGTTTAGGAATACTGACCTGAGAGTTTCCAGTCTACATTGTGGACTCCCCAGTCCAGCAGAGAGCAGCTTCACTCCTGAATCCTGCAGATCATTGTTACTCAGGTCCAGCTCTCTCACACTAGAGGAGTTGGAGCTGAGAACTGAGGACACAACTTCACAGCTTCTGTCTGACAGATTACAGGAACTCAACCTGAATGGACACACACACACACGCACACGCACACGCACACACACACACACACACACACACACACACACACACACACACACACACACACACACCAACTATATCATTCTATCATATACTATTTGCTTTACTAATTTTGATTTTACTACCTGTTGTCATCATTACAACAGTTTGGATAATAGTACTTTATGACAGCACTCATCTGAACACCGATATTACAAATGGTTACTACTACAAGAGTACTATGATTGCTGCCACTTTTATTACTTATCCCACTACAACTGCGAATACTACTACTAGTACTACTACTACTGTTGCTACTTCCAATTCGACTGCTGCTACTAGTACAATGATTACTGCTACCTACTACGATTATTACAACTACTGTTACTACTGCTACTACTTTGCTACTGCGGTTACTACTCTGTGTGTACTTTATATGAAGTGAAAGTACAGACATAAAAAGAGACACAAAATGAAAACATCTGGCAAGCAGATGTTCTCAGTAAGTAGATGTTTCTCTCATCTGGGTTTGAGATCCTGCTGCCTCTGAGACACAAACTCAGTTGTTTTTTAGAGGGAGTCAAACCCCCGAACGTTCACCCTGGTGGGCCACGAATCCACCCAGTCACTTCATATACAGTACCAGTCACTACATATACAGTACCAGTCCCTTCATATACAGTACCAGTCACTTCATATACAGTACCAGTCACTTCATATACAGTACCAGTTACTACATATAAAGTACCTATCACTACATATACAGTACCAGTTACTACATATACAGTACCAGTCACTTCATATACAGTACCAGTCACTACATATACAGTACCAGTTACTACATATACAGTACCAGTCACTTCACATACTGTACCACTCACTTCATATACAGTACCAGTTACTACATATACAGTACCAGTAACTTCATATACAGTACCAGTTACTACATATACAGTACCAGTCACTTCACATACTGTACCACTCACTTCACATACAGTACCAATCACTACATATACAGTACAAGTCACTTCATATACAGTACCAGTTACTACATATACAGTACCAGTTACTACACATACAGTACCACTCACTTCATATACAGTACCAGTTACTACATATACAGTACCAATCACTACATATACAGTACCAGTCACTTCATATACAGTACCAGTTACTACATATACAGTACCAGTCACTTCATATACAGTACCAGTCACTTCATATACTGTACCACTCACTTCATATACAGTACCAGTTAGTACATATACAGTACCAGTCACTTCATATACTGTATCAGTCACTACATATACAGTACCAGTCCACTCATATACAGTACCAGTCCCTTCATATACTGTACCACTCACTTCATATACAGTACCAGTCACTTCATATACAGTACCAGTCACTACATATACAGTACCAGTCACTTCATATACAGTACCAGTCAAAAGTGTTCCTATATCTGAATCTCTTTTTAAAACAAATTTGAATTTAACGAATATATTATAAAATGTCCTCCAGCTCAAAAAGTATTTTCATTTAGTAAAAATAAAGAAACATCCTACTATGAGACTGAGTAGGTGTGTCCAAACTGTTGACTGGTATTGTATAAGATCATATACCCAGTTTCAGTCCAGTAGAAATTACCACTGAACATTTAGAAAAGACTCCCATTACTTTGTACTAATACTGGTAACACTGATAATACTACTACTACTACTACAATACTATTACTACTACTGCTACAACTACAACTACTATTACTCCAACTGCTTTTAGAAACCCAATTCCAATTACTACTACTGTTCATACTACTCCTTCTTTCGGCTTGTTCCCTGTTTCTCGGGTGTCGCCACAGTGGATTTTACAGTTTGGTACCCTGTGAGGACACAGCACCAATGGTGCCCATTGTTAACCCGGGCCTCAACCGATCCGGTACGGTCTTGTCAATCCGCAAAATGATTTGGTAAAATTTTAGGTCAGAAGCCTTTCCTGACACAACACTAACCCTGTGGACGGGGCACAGGTAAAGCGCTGGACGCCGTCCCAGTATTCATGGACTTGTGTCCATGCCTGTCACCTGACTACTGTTCATACTACATCTACCATTACTTCTGCTGCTGCTACTGATGCTGTCACTGCTTATACTACTGCTACCACTACTGCTACCACTACTAATCACAATGATACTGAGATTACCATACTGCGATTACTGCTACTACAAGCACTACTGCTACTACTACTATTGCAGTTAAAACCAGCACTGTTTAGAGTACACGTGTATGATGAGACGGCTGCCAATGTGAAGCAGAACACTCACCACACATTGGTTATAAAGAGCAGGACACAAAGGTTTAGTCCAGCCAATCAGGTAGGAGGGATGGTCAGGTGGTCTTGAAGGTAATGACCTGATTGGATATTTAACCAGTGATGTCTGTAAGTCCCCTGCTCATTATGAAAGATGTCATGCCATCTTTTACCACCACAGTGAGTCAGGACCTCATTTAACGTCTCATATGAAGAACGTCACCTCGAACTGCACAGGGGCCGTTCTCACTGTACAGGAGCATTGTTGCTGCCAGCTCCAGTGGACAGGCTGCCCCCTACTGGCTACTACTACTATTACTTGTACTGCTACAGTTACAACCAATACAATTGCTACTACTACTATTCATATTTCTACTAATGACCATTTTTGGTGTTGCTGTTTGTACAAACAATAACTTATCAAACTATTGTTATTACTATTATTTTACTCGTGAATACATATTGTACTTATTGTACTTATAAAAACTATTGTAATTGTAAAAACTTCAACAACTATTGGAACATCTACAATAAGTAATTCCTCCAGTCAGAGAAAAGACCACCCAGGTTAGGATGTACTGACTGCCATTAAAGTGGATGTAAATGAGGACTGAAGTGGTCCTGTGTTGTAGAGGTTTAGGAATACTGACCTGAGAGTTTCCAGTCTACATTGTGGACTCCCCAGTCCAGCAGAGAGCAGCTTCACTCCTGAATCCTGCAGATCATTGTTACTCAGGTCCAGCTCTCTCACACTAGAGGAGTTGGAGCTGAGAACTGAGGACATAACTTCACAGCTTCTCTCTGACAGATTACAGTAACACAACCTGAATGGACACACAGACACACACAGTCTGGTTTCACTATCCTTGTTTGGACCCCTCATTGACTACATTCATTTCCTAGCCCTTAACCCAACCTTAACCACCCAAACTACACGTGTTGTGTTCAGTAATCTAGTTACCCTATATTACATTGAGTTCTATACTGCCAACCGCTAGAGGGCGCTGTATTCTTAGGCCACTAGTAACAGTAGGTGAGGTTGACTCTTTGAATGTTGTTGTTAGTTGCTGCTGAGAACCTGTCGGAGCATGTTGGAAGCTAACGGTCTGCCTTGCAATTCTTTTAGTAAAGTTCATTAAGCAATACTTCGTGTGGTTATTCTACCAAAGAATATAACAAATTGGCGACGAGACGGACCTGCATACTTTAAAACGGACAAGATGGCCAATGCACCGTTTCCAGACCTTTCTTTGCCGTGCCCGGGAGAACCGGCGATACTTTTCAACACGTGGGTGAAGATGTTCGAGAATTACTTTCTCGTGATCAATGCAAGTGGAAGCACGTGGCCTGAGGCAAGGAAAAGAGCACTACTTCTGCATTGTTTGGGCTCGGAAGGGCAGCGGGTCTTCCACACGTTGCCGGACACAGGTCAGGATTTAGCATCCGCCATTACGGCATTACAGGGCCCTTTTACGCCGACGGTGAATGTGGTTGTGGAGCGGCATGCTTTCAGAAAAAGTGTGCAGGGAGCACAAGAATCCATAGTGCAATACATTGCTGCACTAAGGGAACTGGCTGCAACGTGTGAATTTCCAAACTCGGATGACATGATTCGAGATCAGCTCGTGGAGCATGTAGCTAACCCTCGCATTAGAGAGAGGTTACTGCTAAAGACAAGGCTGACATTAGCTGATGCTGTTACCATAGCTACTCAATGTGAAGCAGCTACCCTACAAGCTAAGTCTATGGCAGGTCAGCAGCAAATACCAGTACAAGTTGTGCAGACCCAGAAAACTGCACGCGGCCAGGGAAAGCCACACAAGGGTGCATATGCAAAGTCTGCTCAGAAATCTGCTACAGCCTCCTCCTCACGTACCTGCTACCGGTGTGGTTCAGAGAAACACCTTGCTAACTCACAGGAATGTCCAGCTGCAAACGCAACATGCAGAGGTTGCAATAAAAAAGGACACTTTGCCCGTGTGTGTAAGCAGTCTCAGCAGACTCATTCAGTGAAGGAGGTTGAAATGCCTGAATATACACTCCTGCTTGTGGAAGGAACAGACACCCCTGATAAGATACAGTGTTCAGTGGACATTCAAACAGCAAAAGTGGTGAAGACAGTGAAACTAACAGTGGATACTGGTGCTTCAGTGTCTGTTTTACCTTGATGCATCTACGAGGAGCACTTCAAAGAAGCTCCTCTACAACAATCCTCAGTCCGTCTAGTGACATACTCACGGACCCCTAACAACGTGCTGGGCTGCATGGAAGCGACTGTTCACATGGATGGTAAAAAAGGGCCAGCCAGCTTCTATGTAGTGGACTCAGGGACTGCACTTATGGGGAGAGACCTCATATCCGCTCTCTGCCTGCGCATCGAAGGTAACGCGGTATACCGCCATCCGCAGCACCTCCATCTCTGCCCGCCGCTGCAGTGTCAGTGGGATGTCTCACCACCCAGCCAGCCTCACCTGCAACCGTAGGCTGTGCAAAAGGTTTCATGCATAAAGTGACGGTGTCACTGGACGCTGTGCCAGTGCGTCAGAAACTGAGACGCCTTCCTTTCTCCGTGCGAGCTGATGTGTCAGCGGAGCTGAATCGTCTCCTCTCAGCTGGTGTGATAGAGCGCATCGATGCTTCACCGTGGATCTCACCTATCGTGGTCACACAGAAGAAAACAGGAGGGATTCGAATGTGTGTGGACCTTTGGGAACCCAACAAAGGGATTGTAGTGGATAGCTACCCCCTTCCTCACATGGAGGAACTACTCTCTACACTGACAGGTGCTACTGTGTTCTCAGCTATTGATTTGGAGAGTGCATATCACCAAGTGCTGCTACATCCCGAAAGTCGGGATTTAACAGCTTTCATCACACATAATGGGCTGTTTCGGTTCTGCAGAGTTCCCTACGGCCTGGCTTCAGCCCCTTCAGCCTTTTAAAAGTTGATGGAGACGGTGTTGAAGGGTGTGCCTAATGTTCAGAACTACCTGGATGACGTCATCTGCTACGGGTGCACAGCACAGGAGCATGACACAGCTCTGGAAACTGTCCTACAACGGCTGGAAGGAGCAGGCCTACGGCTGAACGAAAAGAAATGCCACTTCCGCCAAGCCAGTCTGAAGTTCCTGGGACACCCGGTGACAGCAAAAGGCATCGAGCCTGACACAGAGCACTTGCAGGCCAATACTCAGGCCCCGGCTCCCAAAGATGCAGGCAGCCTCCGCTCCTTCCTAGGTTATGCTCTCGTGGTATGCAAAGTTTATACCCAACTACGCTACAGAGGTAGAGCCTCTCCGTGCCTGTCTGCGACAAGAGGGCACATTCAAGTGGACTGAAGAGGCTCAGAAATGCTTCCTGAATGTGAAACAGCTGCTGGTGGACAGCCCGGCACTTGCTCTATTCAATCCGGACTTCCCAACCATAATTTCAACTGACGCCTCTGACTACGGACTGGGAGCTGTGTTCACCCAGATGCATCCAGACCACACAGAACGCACAGTGGCGTTTGCGTCACGTTCACTGACTTCAACAGAGAGGAAATACTCCACTGTAGAGAAAGAGGCTCTTACGTGCGTCTGGGCAGTGGAGAAATGGAGGACTATGAGACTTCATAGAAGAAAAAAAAAACCATGTTCTTACTGTGAATGAAAAATAATGTGGTTATCTGGTAAAATGGGTAATGAAAAAATACTGAGATTATTTGGTTAAATGTGAGCACTATTAGATAATTGTGATTGCCATCTGGAAACCCCTGGTTATCGTGAAAAAAAACTAATAAGCATTTTTGTTGTTAAAGCTTATACGTTGTGATAGCGTAAAGAAATAATACACGTAGATGTTATTGTTATTGATACAGTGTTATGCAAAGACGAGCAATTATTTTAAGTAAAGGGGGGATGTTGTGTTCAGTAATCTAGTTACCCTATATTACATTGAGTTCTATACTGCCAACCGCTAGAGAGCGCTGTATTCTTAGGCCACTAGTAACAGTAGGTTAGGTTGACTCTTTGAATGTTGTTGAGCAATACGTTGTGTGGTTATTCTACCAAAGAATATAACAACACGCCTGCCCCTAACCCTTACCCTAAACTTAACCTAACCCTAATTCTAACCGTAACCCTAAAACCAAGTCCTAACCCTAAAATAGACCCTTTTCCTTTTGGGGGCCTCTGAAATGTCCACACAAGGTAGGTGCTGTCAGGTTTTGCTATCCTAATGAGGACATTTGGTCCACACAAGGATAACTAAACATGTACACACACACACACACACACACACACACACACACACACACACACACACACACACACACACACACACACACAAAGATTACTTTCTTTCAGCTGTTGATGTGTAAGAGTGTCTCATGAAACATGTTCAACATAATCAGATTCCTGAATAAGTTTCAGCTTCACTAAACCAAACAATAATAATGGATTATATTTTTAGGGTTTTATCTGGACACCCAAAGCATTTCACAGAGAAGGGGGGAAACTCACCTCAACCACCACCAATGTGTAGCACCACCTGGATGATGCACAGCAGCCATTTTACACCAGAATGCTCACCACACATCAGCTTGAGGTGGAGAGGGAGGAACTATTGAGCCAATCATACTGGGGGATGATTAGGTGGCCAGATGGAGAGAGCCAGGCTGGGGAATTTGCCAGAACACCAGGGAACCCCCTACTCTTTGCTGTAAGTGTCATGGGGTCTTTAATGACCACAGTGAGTCAGGACCTCGGTTTTAACGTCTCATCAGAAGGACGACATCTCCTACACCACTGTGTCCCCATCACTGCACTGGGGCGTTGGCTTTTTTTTTTTTAGACCAAGATGGAAGACTGCCCCCTACTGGCCCACCAAAACTAAATCCAGCAGCAACCCAAGTACTAGCCAAGCCCACACTTGCTTAGCTTCTGTCATTGGGCAGAGCCAGGGTACATGTTGGTATGGCTGCCAGCAAACCAACCCAACCTGAGTTAACTTGTATCACGACGGTGGTCAACAACGTCCTCTGTCACCTCAGGTCACATGATCAGACTAGGGTCCATGTTGGTATGCACACTTTTCTTTGTTATTCTTTACAGTACCTGCAACCCTAGTTGTATGAAGAGGTCTTGGACACAAATCAAGACTAAATATAAAACATGATCCAAAGTGGTCAGTATTCCCTGTCCTTACTCTTTCAGTGGTGTGAATGTGTGCATACTGTACAACACATTAACACTTTATATGATTTGCGCCAAACTGAACAAAAATAAAAATAAAACAGTGAACTAAAAGGATAGGACATCCATCTCTGCCAGAAGATCCTCCAGTAAAGAATTTGTCCATCTCTAATAATGAGGGGTGGTCTAACATGGTGGGGGTCCAGAAAGGTGTGTGTTGTGGCCCTGCTGCTGGCAGCTCCAAGCAGACCTCTCTGACAGCAGATAGTCTATGTAAATGAGAGTTTATGCTTTACAGCTGTGATGTGAGCGCATGTGGCTGAGTGTACTGACCATCTGGAGTTTTGAGGGAAATCCTGATATTAATGAGCCAACACACACAGTCATGAAGCCCCACAGAGAGGTATCAAACCCAGCAGTGAACAAGGACCACATAGCTTTATAGATCATGTGATGAATACACATCATATGATGATGTCATTAACACACTGGCATGTTTTGTTCTTAGGGGGGTACAGTGATGAGGACATATTGTGTGCTCAGAGAGCTGCAGAGGTCAATGCATCTTTTTGTCATAGTAGAGATGTGAGTGTGAACACACTGCCAGAGGAAGTGATGCCTCCTTCACTCCTACAGCGTGTCTGTAATAGGAAGATGAAGTCGCTCTTCACCCCCAGAACCTGTGGCCTGTACCTCCACATTTAAAAGACAGACAAAACCACTAAAACATGAACCTCTACACAGGGTTACCACCTCACATTCATGTGTTCATACAAGCACATGTGTATTTAAGTTGTGTTTAATACACTACAATATAATCTTAACCAGTGCAGTATTTTTCAGGTGAAAACAGAGTCACACTGCAAACTCAAACAAGAAATATGAATTATAGATATGTAGTTGGATATGGTCAGAAGGAAGGCCTTGCTATGCCTGTTAGACTATTTCACTTTTTCTTCTGAAAACCAAACTGTATTGATTTGTAATGTGTTGACATGACCTCTTTGCTGGTGTATGTGCTCATGGAAAGCGGTTGACAGGTAGTAGAAAGTAGAACCAGCGCTTGTTACTACAACTGGTCTGTAATTCCTCCAATCAGAGAAAAGACCACCCAGGTTAGGATGTACTGACTGCCATTAAAGTGGATGTAAATGAGGACTGAAGTGGTCCTGTGTTGTAGAGGTTTAGGAATACTGACCTGAGAGTTTCCAGTCTACATTGTGGACTCCCCAGTCCAGCAGAGAGCAGCTTCACTCCTGAATCCTGCAGATCATTGTTACTCAGGTCCAGCTCTCTCAAACTAGAGGAGTTAGAGCTGAGAACTGAGGACACAACTTCACAGCTTCTCTCTGACAGATTACAGGAACTCAACCTGAATGGACACACACACACGTGCGCGCTATATAAAAGGCAACTTGATCGATCTAATGGCGTTAATACTTATGATTTTACTACTTGTTTTCATCATTACAACAGTTTGGATAATAGTACTTTATTATAGTACTCGTCTAAACATGGAAATAACAAAATATTACAACTACGAGAGTACCATTACTGCTTACTACTAGTCCTACTATAACTGCGACGGCTACTTGTTATAATACAATTTGTACTACTACTACTACTACTGTGACTACTAATATTATTGTTACCACTAGACTAGTACTACTGCTACTACTACTATGACTGCTTTTACTACTGCTGCTAATTCCACTACTACCTGCTTCTTTTATGATTACTGCTACTTATAATTATTACAACTACTGTTTTAATAGTTGTAATTATTCTATCATTTTAATGTCTTTAATACTTTTGATTTTAGAACCTGTAACCCCAATAACAGTTTCAATAATCCGTGAAATTAAACAATATTTTATCACCAAAGGAAAAAAATATAACACATAATAGACGTAATACTTTAAAAGGCCTAATCTATATACTTACAGAGCTGTCTTGGAGGCTTTGACCACTGGCAGCAGCCTCAGAAGACCCTTCTTTGAAGCAGAGTATTTCTTCAGGTCAAACACGTCCAGCTCCTCTTCTGAAGACAGTAAGATGAAGACCAGAGCTGACCACTGAGCAGGAGAGAGTCGGTCTGTGGAGAGTCTTCCTGATGTCAGGTACTGCTGGATCTCCTCCACTAGAGAATGGTCATTCAGTTCATTCAGACAGTGGAACAGATTGATGCTTCTCTCTGGAGAGAGAGCCCCCCTGATCTTCTCCTGGATGTACAGGACTGTTTTCTGGTTGGTCTTTGACTTACTTCCTGTCTTGCCCAGCAGGCCTTGTAGGAGATTCTGATTGGGTTCCAGTGAGAGGCCCAGGAGGAAGCGCAGGAACAAGTCCAGATGTCCGTTTGGACTCTAAGGCCTTGTCCACTGCTGTCTGGTAGAGGTCTGTTTTTTTACGTTTGTCTCCAAGTTGTTTAGACCTGCAGGACTTTGACTGTGTTGCTGACAGCAGATTGACTCCAGTGTTGATGAATGAGAGAAAGACATAAAGAGCAGCCAGAACCTCTTGAATACTCAGATGGACAAAGCAGAAGACCTTGTCCTGGTACAGCCCACACTCCTCTTTAAAGATCTGTGTGAACACTCCTGAATATACTGAGGCTGCTCTGATATCAATGCCACACTCTGTCAGGTCTGCTTCATAGAAGATCAGGTTGCCTTTCTCCAGCTGTTCAAAGGCCAGTTTTCCCAGAGACTCAATCATCTTCCTGCTGTCTGTATTCCAGTGTGGCTCTGTCTCAGATCTCCCATGATACTTCACATTCCCCTGGATGGATTGAACCACCAGGAAGTGGATGTACATCTCAGTCAGGGTCTTGGGCATCTCTCCTCTCTCATCTGTTCTCAACACGTGATCCTGAACTGTAGCAGTGATCCAACAGAAGACTGGGATGTGACACATGATGTGGAGGCTTCGTGATGTCTTGATGTGTGAGATGATTCTTCTGGCCTGCTCCTCATCTCTGAATCTCTTCCTGAAGTACTCCTCCTTCTGTGGATCAGTGAACCCTCTCACCTCCGTTACCATGTCAACCGACTCAGGAGGGATCTGGTTGGCTGCTGCAGGTCGTGTGGTTATCCAGAGGCGAGCAGAGGGAAGCAGTTTCCCCTTGATGAGGTTTGTCAGCAGCACGTCCACTGAGGTGGACTTTGTGACATCAGTCCAGATCTCATTGTTCTGGAAGTCCAGAGGAAGTCGACACTCATCCAGACCATCAAAGATGAGCACAACTTGGAACTCGTCAAAGCTGCAGATTTCTGCTTCTTTGGTTTCAATAAAGAAGTGATGAAGAAGTCCCACCAAGCTGAACTTTTTATCTTTCAGCACATTCAGCTCTCTGAACGTGAATGGAAATGTGAAGTGTATATTGTGGTTGGTTTTGTCTTCAGCCCAGTCCAGAGTGAACTTCTGTGTTAAGACTGTTTTCCCGATGCCAGCCACTCCCCTTGTCATCAATGTTCTGATTGGTTTATCTTGTCCAGGTAAGGGTTTAAAGATGTCTTCACATTTGATCGGTGTTTCTGGTCTCGCTGGTTTCCTGGATGCTGTTTCAATCTGTCTGACCTCATGTTCATTATTGACCTCTCCACTCCCTCCCTCTGCGATGTAGAGCTCTGTGTAGATCTGATTCAGAAGTGTTGACTCTCCTGGTTTAGCAACACCCTCAAACAAACACTGAAACTTCTTCTTCAGAGCTGCTTTGAGGTTACTCAGGCACAAGGGAACAAGGGTTTCTGAATAAACAAACCAGGGAATCAGTGAGTGGATGTTACTGTAAATGTGAGAAACAGAAACTTCAGCAAACTCCATAGTATCAATTCAGCTCATCACTGGTGGATGGACAAGCAGGTTTTATTTAAAACAAACAATGAAGACATGTATATAATTTATAAGGGTAGATTTATCCAAATGCATTTCCACAAAAAACATGTTCATCAGTAATAATTAATTTCTACTGTAATAATATTTTGATGGATGTTGTCACATCTCTTGTAGTAACCACGTATTAGTCAGGAGATCTTTACTGGGATTATGGGAACAGTGATGATGTGTAAGAGATCTCTTTGGTATTATTGTTCTGATGTGAACCAATGTCATCAGCATTTTACACCCACATTAACCAATCAATAGTTTAACCAGATTATCCATTAGATTTCTTTTCATTTACCATCCATATGGAAACTGTCTTAACCTCATTTGATAAATCTACATTTTCTGCAGGGTTTGAAAATAGTTCCACCTTCCACTTTGCCTCTACTGACCCTTTACATGGTGTTGAGGCTTTTGAATAAAGAGTCTCTTACTGCTCTCCAGAGAGTCAGCCAGCTCCTCCTGCTTCATACTCCTCAGGAAGTGCAGTGTGATCTTCAGAAGTGCCTCTTTGGCACTCCTCCTCTGCTCCTCCTCCTCCTCCCTCTGTCTCTCTAAGCACTCTGGGTAATCTGGTCTCAGAACCTTCTGGAACCTCTTCAGCTCCTTCTTCACAAAAGTGACTATGTTCTCCTCGAGCAGCTGGAAATGAATCAGTATATGAATTAAACTTTCATGTTAAACTCATGGAACAAAACATCAAGCCCATCTGTCATTGATTAAAACCCACTGATGTAAACAGTGGAGCATGACGACCATTATGACCAGAATGGTTGTTTTTCATTTCATTTGTAGGTGAAGTAAAAGGTGTTGATGTACATTTACACACCATAAATATGGAGTCCAGGTCTGTTTGATGCTCCTGGACAGACTGACCACTGAGAACCTCTGACCTCTCCTGGTGGTCTCTGTGGAGAACACATGACATGTTAGGTCTCTAGATATCAACACACACACACACACACACACACACACACACACACACACACACACACACACACACACACACACACAGGAGGGTAAAGGTTTTGTGTCCTGATGGATCCAGATAGAAACACAAGGTAAACACCACTGTAAATAATGATCTTTTGGCGATACACAATTCATGGTAGATTCAGCAGGGGCTGCTGCTCCTTTAAGGCAAACATTTAGAGTGCTGACGTAGGCACTGCTTAGAGTTTCCGGGGTGGAGCCATGTTAGCAGCAGCCTAGCGGCTATCTGGTTGCTAGGAGAGATTGTGCTGTATCGGTGTTGTTTTGTGTGGCGAGTAAATGGAATTGACTCGACTCGGTCTCTCCGTCTCCTCATTCCTGCACTCCCACATTGGTGACCCCGCACGTTGACAACGAACATGTTGACCCAAAGCGATGACGACACCGCTCCGGCTCCGAGTGATGCTAAGGTAAGGTGGCGGTAGGGTGGCCATATGTCCGGCTTTAGGCCGGACAATCCGGCTTTTCAATGTCCTGTCCTCCGTCAGGCGCAGCCACAAGCCGGACACCCAATTGTCCTCCTTTTTGGAGTTGCACTGGAACGCAGCATAACGATAAGATCTCCGGTCTAACACATGATTGGCTGAAAGCCGGCGTGTCATAAATATCTGACATATGATTGGTTAAAAACGTAAACAAGGTCTCCGTGTGCTTCTACGTCACATCGTTACGTTAACAGAACAGAAATGGCGAAACGGAAGACGGCTCCTTTAACCCGGAATGGAGGAAAGAGCACCGGCTTCGTTGGCAAAAGCAGCAAGGGCGAGTCCCACGGTTTTGGCGCGCTTTGTCGTTGTGATGTGGACGTGAGCACCAAAGGGAAATGCGCCATTGAAAGACATGCAGGTACTGACAAACACAAATACAACAGAAGAGCCGCAGGTACCTCATCCATGAAGTCGTTTTTTCGAGAAGCTGCATCGCCACAAGATGACAAAATCTCCGCTGCAGAGCTTTGTAAAGTCCATCATGCAGACAAGCATCCCCGGTCATACAGGAGGGTGCACTGTGGAGTGAAGGTTGACCCAGAGATCTTCAGTGACTCGTCTACAGCTAAGGGGATGAGCTGTGGAAAAACAGAAGCCGAGGCTTTGTGTGGGAATGTCCTGGCACCCTACTCTGTACAGATACACGCAGATTGCATCGAAGAAAACAATCTACCTTTTTCAGTGGCAACCGACGCATCAAACAAAGGTACGACCAAGTGTTTCCCGATTGTACTGAGACATTTGCACTTAGTGGAAGGCGTGCAACATGCACTGTTGGATTTTTACAGTGACAGCAACGAAACGTCAGAAGCTATAACAAACCAACTGCTGGCTAAACTGGAGATGTCTGGTCTGGATGTGAAAACTATGTCTGCATATGCAGCAGACAACGCCAGCGTCAACTATGGAAAACACAACAGTGTTTATCAGAAGTTGAAATTAGTTCACAAGGATGTGCTGGCTGCAAACTGTTTAGCCCATATTCCACACAATGCAACACGACATGCAGCAGACAGCCTGGATTTTGATGTTGAAAATGCGGTGCTTAAGGTTTACAGCCATTTTAGCATGTCAGCCAGCAGAACGGCACAGTTGAAGGAGTTCTGTGAGTTTGTGGAGGTGGATGAATGCAACCTGCTGCGGCACGTCGTCACAAGGTGGTTGTCCCTGCTTCCACAGAATGCTGAAGTACTGGAAGCCCCTGACCAGCTACTTCCAGAATCAAGGTGGGGAGGAATGCACCAAGATTTTGTGAAAATGCTTTGGAGAGGAAAGCACCGAAGTGTCTGAGACATATTTCCTTTTCCTCAGTCATATTCTAAAAGTGTTCTCAGACAGCATTGAAGCACTTGAGGCGAAATCGTTCAGCATAACATCTGTGTTTAAGGTAATGACTGAACTGAAACAGAAACTTGAGAGGAGGCTGAAAGACAGGTTCTTTGGCTTCACTGTGAACAACAACCTCAAGCAGCTACCTCCTAACCTGGCGAAGAAATGTGAGGCAGATTTTCTTGGTTTCTATGAAAGAGCGAAGAAATACATAAGTGAAAGATAAGACTTCTCTGAGAACAGCTTTCATAGCAAAGTGGCAAAGCTTGGCCTCACAACTGCTGTGTCATTTGAAGAATACAGTGATGCTGTCCAGGCCTGCAATCTGAAAGACATTGATATGGATGGACTGTATGAGGAATATGCCATGGTGGAAGCTTCCTTCAACTCTCCAGAAATGGAAAGTTGCCACAGTGAGGAGCGATATCTGAAACTGTTTTCCACAGCAGATGTACCACTTGTGAATCTCAGGAAGGTCAGCGCCTATATTTTCTCCATCCCATGCAGCAACGCACACACAGAACGAGTCTTTTCAATGATGGCATCTGCATGGAGAAACGAGAGGAATCATCTGGATGTGGACAGTGTCAAGTTAGAGCTCCAAGTTTGTGTCAATTTCACCTTTCCCTGCACAGACATGTACCAGAAGTTCCTTGGAATCAAAGAACTCTTGGATGCAGCCAGAAAAGGGCAGAAGTATTGCAGATAGACATTCAACTATTTGGTGAGTACATAAGTCTTATGTGTTATTTAACAAATCAGAAATACCACTAAGATAATGTTGTGTCAGTGGCATTCACATGATATGAATGCACTTGATATTGATCACAGTTTGTTTGTTGTGTATTGTACTTAATTAAGCAAATATACACTAATTTCCTGTAGGAAATTCTTAAGCCAAATTGATTCTAATGCAGCATTTTGATTTTATGAATGGGTTATATGAAATATGTGTATGTATTTGGTTTAAAACAAAACAGTTTTTTAAAGGCTGATAAAAGTATTTTGCTGTGTTTTTATGTGTACCACTCCCTGCAGGAGATGAACAGACCCGTGGGCAGTGGAGGCTTGGCTATGATGACCCTGGAGGTGCTGTTGTGTCCTGAGCTTCTGCAGAGGGTGAAGGTAGAATTTGCTGAGGCCAAATTGAAGAACAGGATATGAGGACAGGAACTTAAAAAGCAATTAAAATACAGGTGGACTGCTGCACACACACAGACACACAGACAAAGACACTGCAGACAAGCCCCCAAAAGACTGAAACACAGTGGTCAAATACAACCAGTGGTGACTGGTAAGAAATACTTAACTCTAAAATGTCTACCAGTGGCATGATTGTTGTTTTTTCTCTCTCATTCTTTTGTTTACATAATACAAGTTGCTTATTCTTGTTAAGAACTGAAAAGTGTAAATTTTTTTTGCATTTAGTTGTGTTTAATTTATTTTATTATTTTTATGTAAACTTAATTTGCACTGACTGAGAAGATGAGGCATAGTTCTATCCCTCCTTTATTTTAATTATTTTATGAGTGGAATACTTGCACAGGTTGCACAAGTTGTAGACAGTGTGTTGTTATATTGTCAACTCAGTTGTCAGTTTTGAAACAGACACCACAACGTACAGTAGTGAATAAATACAAAAACTGTGAACAAATACTCTTCGCCTTTTCAGGAACATTTTGTCCTCTTCTGTTACACATACATCGTGATATATCATAGATTAAATTGTCTTGCAATGAATAGAGTATCTCAGAATCACCATATCATGATACTATCATTATCATGGACAAAATTGTATTGTAGTGGGGAGTATACCAGAGTCATATATATCGTGATTATTCTGGCTTCACTAAATGCCGCAAAGTGTCCTCCTTTTTGGTGTTATGGAAATGGCCACCCTATTAACGGTATGGCTCATGTTAGCGCTAGCATCTCAGCAGCAACGGTGAAGTTGCCCAAGTTTTGGCAGCACAGTCCCCGGCCATGGTTTCAGCACATTGAAGCCCAGTTCGAGCTGGGAGGAATAACGCGGGATGTTACGAGGTATTTCCATGTGGTGGCGGCATTGGATGCCCAGACGACGGCCCGAGCTATGGGGCTACTGGAAGCCCCCCCGGCTGTGGGGAAATACGGCACACTCAAGGCCTTCCTTTTGCAGCTCTTTGAGCTGTCGGACATGGAGAAGGCGGATCACCTGTTGTCACTCAACGGACTCGGCGATAGCAAACCTTCTGAGCTGCTGGAGAAGATGTTGGCCGTTTTGGGCTCGGCGGACCCCTCCTTCATTTCACTCATATTTTTCTGCGGCAGCTCCCAGGGCCTGTGCGCACCGCGCTAGCCAGCTCCCCCCTCTCCTCCACCAAAGACTACCGCGCTCTGGGTGTGGAAGCAGTTCATTCATGCGATGCTCCCCACCCAGACCTCGCCCCCGCCTCTGGAGGACGCAGCGGGCACCGCGGCTGCGGTGGCTGCCAGCGTGACAGCGGGTTGTGTTATTACCACAACAGGTTTGGTGCCAGGGCCAAGCAGTGTCGCCCGCCATGCAGCTTCAGCATCCAAGGAAACGCCAGGGCCGGCACTCAATAGCAGCTATGAGCGCCGGCGAGAACAGCAGGCTGTTGTTTATCAAGGACGCCTTATCTGGCCGGCGGCTGCTAGTTGATTCGGGCGCTCAGCGTAGCATCCTGCCTGTGTTGGCCCCGGACACCATGGCCGGCGGACAAGGTCCCCCGATGGATGCCGCGAACGGCACGCCCATACGTACCTACGGCACCAGGTATGGGGAGGTGTGTTTCGGCGGGCAGCGTTTCGGCTGGGACTTCGTTATGGCCGCGGTGTTGGTTCCCCTCCTGGGCGCGGACTTCCTGTGCGCCTTCAGGCTGCTGGTGGATGTTACAAACTGTCGCTTGATCGATGCTATCTCTTTCGCTACATACCCGTGCACACTGGGAGGCGCAGGGACGCTCGGCCTGTCAAACATGCTCGCCGCCGGAGACACATATCAACGACTGCTCGCAGAGTTCCCTGACCTCACCACACCTACGTTCTCATCAGCGGTGGCCAAGCAAGGCATGGAGCACCATATTGCCACCAACGGCCCCCCAGTCTACGCACGTGCTCGTCGTCTCGACTCTGTTAAGCTCGCGATCGCCAAGGAGGAGTTTGCCACCATGGAACGCCTTGGCATCGTGCGCCGCTCGGACAGCCCTTTGGCCTCCCCCCTGCACATGGTTTCTAAGGCTGACGGCGGTTGGCGCCCCTGCGGCGATTTTCGTCGCCTGAACAACGCCACAACCCCTGACCGGTACCCCGTCCCGCACATACAGGACTTCTCCGCCCACCTGGCGGGGGCCATCATCTTTTCCAAAGTAGATCTGGTGCGGGACTACCACCAGGTACCGGTCCACCCTCAGGACGTGCCTAAGACATCGGTCATCACGCCATTTGGACTCTTCAAGTTCCCGCGGATGCCCTTCGGTCTCAAGGGGGCAGCACAGATGTTCTAGCGGCTGATGGACTCTGTGCTATGGGATATGCCGTTCTTGTTTGTTTACTTGGATGACATTCTCGTGGCCAGCGCATCCGTGGAGGAGCATCTGACACAGCTCCGGCAGTTGTTCGAGCGGCTCAGTGCGCATGGACTCATAGTCAACCCAGACAAGTGCCAGTTTGGCCTGTCGTCCATCGACTTCCTCCGCCACCGCAACTCCCCGCAAGGAGCCGTTCCGCTTCCTGCCAGAGTGGACGCCGTCGCCAGTTTTCCACGCCCCCGCACTGTAAAGTCCCTGCAGGAGTTCTTGGGCGTGGTGAACTTTTATAACAGGTTCATTCCCCACGCAGCTCACCGCATGCAGCCCTTGTACGAGGCCCTGCGGGGCAAGGACATCAAGGGCGAGGTAGAATGGTCCCCGGGGATGGACAAAGCTTTCGATGACGCCAAAGCTGCGCTCCCCAAAGCCGCCTTTCTGGCGCACCCGTCCCCCACTGCCCCAATTGCCCTCACAACCGACGCCTCTTACTATGCGGTCGGGGCGGTGTGCAAGCAGTGGGTGGGCGGCGCCTGGCAGCCCCTTGCCTTCTTTAGCAAACAGCTTAAAGATAACGAGCGGAAGTACAGCACCTTCGACCGGGAGCTCCTGGGTCTCTTCCTCGCCTCCCGACACTTCAGGTTCCTGTTGGAAGGCCGCCGTTTCACTGCCTTCGTCGACCACAAGCCGTTGACTTTTGCCATGGCCAAGACCTCCAAGCCGTGGTCCGGACGCCAACAGTGTCAGCTTTCTGCCATCTCGGAGTTTACCACGGACATCCGGCACGTGGCTGGCAAGGACAACTTGATCGCTGACTGCCTCTCCCGGGCGGTGGCAGGGGCCGTTCACTTGGGACCCGATTACGCTGCCATGGCTGCAGACCAAGCCGCTGACGTGGACATCCAGGCCTATCGGACGGCTGCTATGGGGCTGCGGTTGGAGGATGTGGTGTTTGACAGCGCCAACGTCACGGTCCTCTGTGAGGTTTCCACAGGCCAGCCCTGCCCCATGATGCCCATCGGCTGGTGGCTCCGTGTTTTTGACGTTATCCATGGCCTTTCCCACCCGGGTGTGAAGGCGTCCACTAAGCTGGTGGGGGCCAAGTTCGTCTGGCCCGGCCTCAGGAAGGACGTCAAGGCCTGGGCTGACTCCTGCGTGGCGTGCCAGCATTCCAAAGTATACCGTCATACCAAAGCCCGCTTGGCACAATTCCTGGTGCCCGAGAGGCATTTTGACCATGTGAATGTGGTCCACAGTTCACGTCGGAGCTCTGGACTGCAGTCGCGGAGGGGCTGGGGGTGAAGCTCCACCACACCACAGCGTACAACCCGCAGGGCAATGGACTTTGTGAGCAGTTTCATCGGTCTATGAAGGCCGCTCTTCGTGCCAGCCTCACGGACAGCAACTGGGTCGATCGCCTCCCGTGGTTCATGCTCGGGCTTCGCTCTGCTCCCAAGGAAGACTTCCAGTCCTCGTCTGCCGAGCTGGTTTACGGCCAGCCGCTGCGTGTCCCGGGTGAGTTTCTCCCTGATGCTGTGGCCCCCTGGTCGGCAGGTTCTCATCGGGCTGTGGCCTGAGGCAGTGCCAACGCTTTCGCTCCAATCCCTACATCTCACCACTGCCTCCCTCAGTCCTACGTCCCCAAGGATTTGCGGTCGGCCAGGTATGCCTTCATCTGCCACGACAGCCACCATACCCCCCTGCAGCCCCCCTACAATGGGCCCTTCCGCGTCCTGGAAATGGGGCCTAAAGACTTTGTGGTGGACATGGGGGGCAAGCCGGAGCGGGTCTCGGTGGACCGTCTCAAGCCTACCCATTTGGACCTGGGTGGGCCAGTCGAACTGGCCCTGCCCTTGCGGCGTGGAACCGCTCCTGCTCCTGCCCCTGCCCCCATACCCATTCAGCGCAGCCGTTTTGGCTGCCTGGTCTGCCCCCCGAGACACTGACTGTTTCACTGAGGACTGTTCGCCTGTTGGCTGTTTGTGTTTCACCGAGTACTTTTGTGTTGCATTACTGTTTGCATTTTTTCGTGATGGTGAATTCTGGGGGGGCCTGTGTGGTGATACACAATTCAGGGTAGATTCACCAGGGGCTGCTGCTCCTTTAAGGCAGACATTCAGAGTGCTGACGTAGGCATCGCTTAGAGTTTCCGGGTGGAGCCATGTTTGCAGCAGCCTAGCAGTTAGCTAGTTGCCACGAGAGATTGTGCTGTATCGGTGTCGTTTTGTGTGGCGAGTAAACTGAATTGACCCGACTCGATCTCTCCGTCTCCTCATTCCTGCACTCCCACAATCTGATTATTAGATGAGATGTTTTGAGAGAAGAAACTAAATCAACAGAAGGGTCAGACCAATTCTATGTGTCATGACTTGTTACCTCTGTCTGTTCAGTAGAGTCTGATAACAACCAAACCATCTGTTCATATCAGCTGTTTAATTCTGACCTCTGTTCGGTAGAGTGGTGTCCATCTTTGAATGTAATAGGTATCCCCATAGACTGGTCACTCTTGATGGACACACAGCTGGGTACAGGGGAGTCTGGTCTCTCCTGATGGATCCTGCTAAAAACAGAGGAAGACTATTTAACAAGTCTTGTTTTGAAGATGTATTAAGTAGGTATGGGTCAGAATAGTCGACTACTGTGTCAACTTTTTTATCTTTACATGTAAGGTTTTTAATCTTGTGTCAATCAATCAAACTTTATTTGAATAACATCTTTCATACAGGTTAGTGCAGTTCAAAGTGCTTCACAGATGACTGACAAGCCGATAAGAGATCAATTTGAGAATATGACAGTATAATAGATTTGAATAAAAACTAGACAAATAAAGTAGATAAAATAGTTTAAAAAAACAGGCCAAAACTAAGACAAGTAAAATCGATAAGATGAATAAAATTATATCATATTAATAATAAAATAACAATAAATAAAATAGTTTGAAAGTACAAAACAAACAAAGACAAATGAAATTGACAAGATGAATCAAAATATATAATAATAATAATAATGACAAAATAACAAAATAAATACAATCAAACATGTGAGATAGATAAAGTAAATAAGTAGATTGTAGATCTTTTAAAATGATGTTCCCGATGGATCTGACTAGTTTTTCTTAATCTCTTAAAATGATTAAATAGATGAGCCAGATATATGTAGATTGGTCCTACATCAGTTTGGCAAATCACTGTTTTGAGAAAGAGTCGCTGGTTGTTAGTAAGCGACGTGTTACTTGTAGTGACACATTATGGTCCAAATGAAATTATGGTGCAAATAAAACAGATAAAAGATATAGTAACAATTTGTACACATGCATCTCTTTATTGTGAATGTGTGTAGGCCTAAATAACAATCATAGGTCTTCACTGAAGCAAGTGGGTCCAGGAAAAGTAGAGCCTAATTAATAGGGCTTCCTTGAGACCAACTAGTCGACTATTCACTCAGACAACCTCCCGACTAGTCAACTTGGAACAAACTGAATTCACCATCTTCATATTTTGTGCCTGTTATTTGAGCCCTTCACATAATGTGTAAATATAAGAATGTAAACGGTTTATTTTGTTGCACTGTCACAAGTTGAACACTAGATGACAGTGCTCACAATGGGATAGTTCAGGTGTTGGGCAGCCGTTTCAAGGTCACAGGTTAAAGGAAGTATTGTAATCGTTATCAAGCTATCAAGAAAACACAGTTCTTAGCATAAAGATTACAAATTAGTATTGGAACAAAGACAAAAGTCATTTTGAAATATTTTGGATCACCTTGCCTTCACCAATTCACCACATCAGCACAATAAATATTGTCAATAATCAGCATGCTGTGATAAATGGGAACACACACCCAAAGAGAACATCTCAGTTGGACATTGTTATTGGACACATGAAAAGAACAGTATTATCCCTCCAATGCAAGAGAGTAATAACAACTTTGGGTTTAACTGATAGTCACTATACATGTGACCATAGACCTCACCTCTCTTCAGTAGAGTGGTGTCCATCTTTGAATCTTAGAGGTATTCCTATAGAGCAGTCTGGGCTCTCCTTTTTTTTTTCCGTTTTCCCCTCTTTTTCTCCCAATTGTACTTGACCAATTATCCCTCTCTTCCAAGACGTCCCGGTCGCTGCTCCACCCCCTTTCGAGCCGGGGAGGGCGGCAGGCAAGGGTCTGGTCTCTCCTGATGGATCCTGCTAAAAACAGAGGATGACTATTTAACAAGTCTTGTTTTGAAGATGTATTAAGTAGGTATGGGTCAGAATAGTCGACCACTGTGTCAACTTTTTTATCTTTAGATGTAAGGTTTTTTATCTTGTGTCAATCAATCAAACTTTATTTGAATAACACCTTTCATACAGGTTAGTGTGCCTCACAGATGACTGACAAGCTGATAAGAGATCAATTTGAGACAATTTGAGAATAATGACAATAAAATAGTTTTGAATAAAAACTAGACAAAGTAAATAAAAGTTTGAACGTACAAAACAAACAAAGACAAATGAAATTGACAAGATGAATCAAAATATATGATAATAATAACAAAATAACAACATAAATACAATCAAATAAGTGAATAAGATAAAGTAAATAAGTAGATCTTTTATAATGATGTTCCCGATGGATCTGACTAGTTTTTCTTAATCTCTTGAAGTAATTAAATATATCATCCAGATATTTGTAGATTAGTCCTACGTCAGTTTGGCAAATCACTGTTTTGAGAGGGAATCGCTGGTCGTTAGTAAGCGACGTGTTACTTGTAGTGACACGTTATGGTCCAAATTAAATTATGGTGCAAATAAAACAGATTAAAGATATAACAATTTGTACACATGCATCTCTTTATTGTGAACGTGTGTAGGCCTGAATAACAATCATAGGTCTTCACTGAAGCAAGTGGGTCCAGGAAAAGTAGAGCCTAATTAATAGGGCTTCCTTGAGACCAACTAGTCGACTATTCACTCAGACAACCTCCCGACTAGTCGAATTGGAACAAACTGAATTCACCATCTTTCTGCCTGTTATAGCAGCCCTTCACATAATGTGTAATATAAGAATGTAAATAGGAAAACGGTTATTTTGTTGCACTGTCACAAGTTGAACACCAGATGGCAAAGTGATGGTGATAGGCAGCTGTTTTAAGGTCACAGGTTAAAGGAAGTATTGTAAATGGGATAGGCTCCAGTATCACCGCAACCCTGAGAGCAAGATAAGCGGTTTGGGTAATGGATGGATGGACGGATGCAGATGCTTATAGGTATCAGAAAAACAGTTCTTACCATAAAGAAGACAATTTAATATTGGAACAAAGACAAAACTTATTTTGAAATATTTTGGATCACCTTGCCTTCACCAATTCACCACATCAGCACAATAAATATTGTCAATAATCAGCATGCTGTGATAAATGGGAACACACACCCAAAGAGAACATCTCAGTTGGACATTGTTATTGGACACGTGAAAAGAACAGTATTATCCCTCCAATGCAAGAGAGTAATGTGACCATAGACCGCACCTCTGTTCAGTAGAGTGGTGTCCATCTTGGAAAGAAATAGGGGGATCCATAGAGTGGTAACTCTTCATGGACACACAGCTGGGTACAGGGGAGTCTGGTCTCTCCTGCTGGACTGGGCTACAACACCACACAAACAGACCTTTGACTCTGACTGATGACGTCATGATGACATCACTGCTGAGCTCTGAGATGGAGACCAGTCATGGACAGATAGAGATCCTCATCTTACCTCTTAGCTTTGGTCTGGCTGTCATGTTCCCCAGACAGAGTGGTTTTAGAGGGAGGACCTCCCTCCTCTCTCTCCTCAGACACATTCATAGCAGAGTGTAGACCTTCACACAAACACACACAACATGCTGTGTTAGTTGGACACATTCGTTATCATAAGATTTTCATTAGATGATCAGTTATTTGTAGGCTTGTCATCATTCATATTAGTAAAATGTCACATACACACTGAGTGTATAAAATACTAGAACCACCTGCTGTCTGCATCGAACAGACTGACCAGAAACATCCAGAAAGAAGGATTTGGAGCCTTGTGGACCATCGAGACCTGGGCTGTTTAACAGGTGGTTGTGTTAAAGGGAGTGGGTCTCAGTGTTGGAAGGCGGTAGTGTTTTTTACACTCAGTAGATGAACAGTAGATAAAATGTACTTCAGTCAAACTTATCTGGGCTGTCAGAGCAGCTGTGAGACTTTCTGCTTAACTCACCAACAGAATGAGGAGAGAACACACTATAACCTGTTTGCTGCTGTTGGTTCTGTCTGGATACCACTGAGAGGAAAACACATAAAACATTCTCATGAAATGTTCATCTCAACACCAAAGTCAGACAGAAATGCTGGAAATCATGATGCAATGAATGCCAATGAATATTCAGATCTGAAAGCAACAAATAAACATCTGGAAAGATTTTACCACCGTCATCTGGTACAACTCCACTATACAGTTATACAGTACAAAGTAATAGGAGGGAGACGAGTCATCATACATTTAATATGTTTCCTGGTAGGATTGTTACCTGGTGAACTCAGGTCCACATCAAGTCAAACAGACCTTCTGTCTTCATCAGTAGAGGACACACAGAGAGAAGATGCTTCTTATTCTCTTTGGTGGCTCCTGGATGTCTGTGGACATTTGATCACATCCTCTTAATTTCAGTATCAACGTCTAGAAATCACAGAATGACATCAGACCAGTCTAACCAGTCTAACCAGTCTAACCAGTGGTCAGGTCTAGTCTGTGTCAGACAAACCACACGTCAGGTGGTTTAGTTTATCTGTGTCCACTAGATAGAGGATAAAAATCACTGAGGTAGAAAGTCAGTGGTTATGAAAATCTGTCTACAATGACACAAAATCACAGCTACAGTACAGAATATAATAAATAATAATAAAGTCTATTACTGAGGGGAAAACCAGTGCAAAAGTAAACTCTCATGTTTCAGTGTTGACAGATCTGATTTGATAAATGGTTTCCTGTTGTTTCATACATTGTTTTGTCTGATATATGAACATAGTCAACATGTCTATGGAGCCTTAAAACCGTTCCAATTGCTCCTTCATGTTTTACAGGTCTACAATGTTCTTCATCAACAGGCCTTGTCTCTGTTCCGTCTTTTCTTGATGACAAATCTCCTGAATCGGTTTCAGTCAAATCTGCCATTAAACAAACGGCTTCTGTTAACGTGGTCACATAGACACTGCTGTGTTAACAGTTGTTCATTCTGACGAGGTGTTGAACAGAAACATCAGATATTAAGAGTCGTCTCAAACAGCAGAGTGAGTGTGGAAAAGTCCAGTCACACTTACATTATTCTGATTGTCCGCTAGATGAAGCAGGAAGACGTCAACAGCAACAGAGATCCACTAAAACCAAGTCATGGAAGAATATCCCACTATGAGACTGTTGTGTTGCTGTGGATTACAACCCACTTTTACTGCTCCTGCTGCTACACATTTCTACCCCGAGGTCACAAAGTGAAAGTAAAACTAATGAAGATGGAGAGGGAGGGGGGGAGAGAGAGAGAGAGAGAGAGAGAGAGAGAGAGCCACACACACACACACACACACACACACACACACACAGACACCTGGGGAGAGAGAGCATGAATTGCGGTCAGATGACGTCACACATCTGATGGTGTCATCAGACAGATGTAGGGAGCAGCGGGTGGAGAAGTAACACGGCGTTTTCCTGCGAGCCCATACAAGTCTGATATGCCACAGTGCATCAGCACACACAGCACCACACTTACCAGAACTGCGAAGAGGGAAGACCGTGAGGAAGCAAGCAGGGTGGGGCATCAGATCATATAACATATAACCCCCCACCACCCACACTACCCCCCCACCCCTCACCATCCCTCCACCACCCCCACTACCCCCCCACACACACACACACACAAGTCAAGTCAATTGTATTTGTAAAGCCCAATATCACAAATTACAAATTAGCCTCAGTGGGCTTAACAGCAACACACCATCGTGTCCTGAGACCCTCTCATTGGATAAGGAACACCTCCCTAAAAACCCTTTAACAGGGAGAAGAAACAGGAAGTAACATCAGGGAGAGCACAAGAGGAGGAGCTCTCTCCCAAGATGCACAACGTGCAATGGATGTTGTGTTTACACAATTTACACAATACAACACTGAACCAGGATAAACACAATTACAATACTACTACTACTACTTTCTCCAAAGGAGTTGAATCAAGTGCAACTGGACTCCTTTGGATAACCATGACCTGTATGAATGAGAACATTCACAGATACTACTAATTTCAGCTGCCGTTCGGGGGCGCCACAGCAGATCCTCCATTTCCATTTCTTCCTGTCTTCTGCGTCTTCCTCTGTCACACCAGCCACCTGCATGTCCTCCCTCACCACGTCCATAAACCTCCTCTTTGGCCTTCCTCTTCTCCTCTTCCCTGGCAGCTCCATATTCAGCATCCTTCTCCCAATATACCCAGCATCTCTCCTCCACACTTGTCCAAACCATCTCAATCTTGCCTCTCTTGCTTTGTCTCCAAACCGTCCAACCTGAGCTGTCCCTCTAATATACTCGTTCCTAATCCTGTCCTCCTTCGTTACTCCCAGTGAAAATCTTAGCATCTTCAACTCTGCCACCTCCAGCTCCTCCTCCTGTCTTTTCATCAGTGCCACTGTCTCCAAACCATATAACATAGCTGGTCTCACCACCATCTTGTAAACCTTCCCTTTAACTCTTGCTGGTACCCTTCTGTCGCAAATCACTCCTGACACTCCTCCACCCACTTCCACCTTGCCTGCGCTCTCTTCTTCACCTCTCTTCTGCACTCCCCGTTACTTTGGACAGTTGACCCCAAGTATTTAAACTCATACGCCTTCGTCACCTCCACTCCTTGCATCCTCACCATTCCACTGTCCTCCGTCTCATTCACGCATAGGTATTCCATCTTGCTCCTGCTGACTTTCATTCCTCTTCTCTCCAGTGCATACCTCCACCTCTCCAGGCTCTCCTCCACCTGCTCCCTACTTTCGCTAAAGATCACAATGTCATCCGCGAACATCGAATGTTTATGATGAACATCATCATAAACAGAATTATAATGGTCTTGTAAAATTTATGAAGAATATGATGCACAGGATCATAGGCGCCAACTTTTCAAAATGACTGGGGGTGCTCGTTTTGCAGAACATGTCCTGCCTTTATCTTAATCATAACAAATCACAGTGACGGGGTTGCATTTCAGTTCTTGCACTAAATGTCCATATTTACAAAGGAAAATAATAATAAGAACTGTGATGTCTTCTTAACAAGCACGTAATTCGTGATAACTGCGACAGAGTGGCTTACAGGCCTGCTAGCTGCAGCTAAAAAATAAAAATAAAACAAAGCACACACACAATTGACCCTGCACATTGTCCTTATAATCGGACACAAAATACAACCTTAGCACAGGCCCAGTAAAAGGGGATTGCTCATCAAGTTCCGTTGACATCGCAAACGTGTTTGTCCGCCCAGTACTACGTGAACTGGATTCATGTCCAGATCCGTCAGCCTCCACCTGGACGTCCCCGCCGTGAATACGGGTGCTACTAGCGACGCTGCTGCTCAGCCTGGTCCGAGTCATCGCTGACCTCAGGAATGTGTTCAGACGTCGGAGTCCAGAAAAAGACCACTCGCTTGTACTACATGTCGTGACTGGTATAGTTAGACCGAGTCTAATGACAGTTAAAAGGTCGGGGTACAGAAGTGCGGAGGAGGCTGCATCCACTTTGATCTGACGGGCCTGTGAACTCCCCAGTTTAAACTACTAATAAAACACGTTATTCCCTAGCTAACGGGTCTGACCCTTTAGCCGAGCGGTTAGTGATGTCGCCTTGTGGTGCAGTACACCTCGTATCGAATCCCGCACCGGGCAAGAAAATAACCGGTTACACCAGCATAAGATCACGCTGCATTGTCAACGTTTCACCATCCAAATCATCTCCATAAAAATCAAAAACAGCTTCTCCCATTTGCTGACCAGCAACACCTTTCTCCACTTGCTCCGAAAGTTCCACGCTTTCAGTAGAAACCCCGTCATGTAGAACCACTGGTGCATTATCCGACACCTCAGCATAGTGGCGCAGCCTGCAGGAGTCCTCAGGTGTAGAGTATGTGACGTGTGATTGAGACCACTGCCAATTTCAGTTCGCTTTGGTGCTCGTCGCCTTCGTGGCAGTTCTGGTTCGGAGACACCTCCGTTGCTTGCCTTGCCTGTTATGTCTGTCCCAAACCTGTCAAAGTTGCCCCTCAAATGCTGAAGAGTGGTTTTCAGATTCGCAATGATCATAGACCCTCGTCTGAAGCCGAGGGCACTGGACTGCAGTGCTGTGTTTGCTGCGTCAACGTGCAAAAATAATTTCAGAAGCAAGTGCAGCATAAAAAACACAGCAAATGTCCCCAATCTTGACCAGAACCTGCTTGCTTTGGCCCCAGTTTCAGTGGCTTCTTCATTTGCCATATTTTCAAAACAACCTATCAGTTCACTGTGAGTTTCTGTTACGGATTTCAAGCTAGCGGCGCGAGGGGTCCACCTAGTGGGTGCAGATGGGCGAAGGTTTGGGCTGTTTGTCTGCTTCAAATGTTGAAACTTTCCCAGACGTTTTGGTGATGCACTGACGAAAGTGATTAATTCCCGAATTTCATTCAGAACATCTCTGCAACTGGGAACACTGGACACACAATCCTGCACGACTAAATGTAGGGAATGTGCCACACAATGAACAAATACTGCTCGTGGTTCTACCTCTCGCACTTCAGCCTGAACTCCATTCCGTTTGCCTGCTGCTACATTGCTGGTGTAGCCGGTTATTTTCTTGCCCGGTGCGGTATTCGATACGAGGTGTGCTGCACCACAAGGCGGCATCACTAACCGCTCGATTAAAGGCTCAGACCCATTAACTAGGGACTAACGTGTCTTAGTAGTTTACACTAGCTCCATCAAAGCATTGTCCTCTACAGTTTGTTATGTCCAGGCCGCATCTTGTCAGCACATCTTTGGCTAGTTTAAAAAGCCCCTCAGCTGTCGTTTCGTGTTTCGTAAAACCCGAGAAAGTCTTCGTGAATTTGTAAATCCTTGCTGACCCGGCGGACGCAAACAGAGACCTGTTCATGGGTGCTGCTTAAATCTGTGGTTTCGTCCATCGCAATAGAAAAACAATCACACTCCTGTATGTTTTTGATCAGCTTCCTCATTACATCTTGATAAATAATATTAACAATTTCGTTTGTGGAATCATGTGACAGCCATGTGGAGTTATTTCGCTCCAGCCATGCAGTTATTTCAGGCACATCTTCACCTCTTAATCTCGTTTGTCAGTGTGTCCGCGAATAGCTGGTCCCTGCTGTCGAACAAGGTGCTGAAGTGAGCACGTACATGCTTTTGTCAAGACCACACGTGCACCTTGCATGTCGCTCTGTTTGCCTGAACTCACCATGTGTGACGGGGGCAGTTCTATGCTGGTCAGCCTGCTGCACGCCCGTCACTCTCATCATTAGCTCTGCGTTGTGTTCTAGTTGGGTGGGGCCCCAGGTGTTGTGGGGGGGCCCTCAGTCTCTCATCATCATCATCATCATGATCAAGGAAGGAGGGGGGGGACACACAGGACTCTCTTTGGCCCAGCTCGCCATTTATTTTCTGTATGAAATCACAGAAAATAGAATGTTGTCTGTCTCATAACGTAGCTATAGGACAGTCACCTCTCAGCTCTATAGCCAGCGCGAGCTGAATTCTTCTTTCCTTGCGGTTTCAAATCCTTCGACAAACGTCCGGTCCTCCAGCTGGAGCGGTGTTTCTTACGGACGTGGGGGTTGAAGCTCAACCACTGCCCGCACTTCACTCGTGTGCGTTAGAAGGAGAAACCGTCCACGGGACTCCGATGTAAGAAAGGATAAAACAAGTATTTTATCCCACAGCTTGCAGTATCTTCTTACAGGGATACTCAAGGTTACGTTCTCCTCAACCAGCAAAACTGTGCTACGGTAAGAAACACGCGTGGCTCGGCTCGATCGCTGCTTGAGACTCCCTTCACAAAACAAAAATGGCCTCTCCCGCGTTCCCTCTTCCGTGTACCCACAAGACCTCTCTCTTAAAGCGACAGTACAGGTATATGACGGTCGTTATAAAATATACATAAAAGTAAATAATGACATAAAATAAAATGTAGTAAACACAAATAACAGCACACAGACAGGATTTGGTGATATTTCATACTCAAACAAAATAAAATAAAAACATTAATTTTAACCTGGTTACACATGGCAACAAGGACGTTTTGAGTGCTAGACTGTTGTCTTGAAGACTCACGGTGACAGTCTGATTGTTGGTGCTTTTTGAACCTTTCCAGTGCATGTTGCCATGCGTCAAACCCACTATCAATATACTGTGCCATTTCGAGTTTTGTTGAAAAAATAATAGGTCCCTTCTGGTATGCTTGTTTGCAAATTTGGCAAAAAGCCTTTCCACTTTCTTTGCTGTACTCAAGCCAAGGATATGTATCCAGCCATGTCTGCTGGAGTGTTCCCCCTTTTTGCGCGGTGGAGGTCCGTAATGTACACTAGCTCCTGCTCTGGCTTCTGTGGACACCAGGGGCGGCTGGCTAGCGTTTCCATCCTCCTTGTGACGTCATTATCATCAGTACTTAGGCCAGCAGGTGCTGATTTTGGTGTTCTGATGACAAATTTATCCATTTTCGTTGTTCCTTTCTAAAATTTCATATAATTTCCTTGCCGGCGCAGCACAAAGCTAAGTTACCTGATGTTATTAACATTAGCTACCATCATTTAGCCGCCAAGTCATATCCGTTTAGTCTAACCTACGTCAGGCGTCACGTAATTTACAGTCATGTGACAGCTGACCAACCGAGAGCGAGGACAAGAAGATACCAGACCAAGAGCACCCGCTCTCGTGGGCATTCCAGGAAGCACATATTTTAGCAACAATGCCTACAGTATACCGTATATATATTTTAATCTTAGCTCGTTTTTTTATATGTTGAACTCTGTAATATTGGGGGTGCTTGAGCTCCAAAGCACCCCCAGAGCTGGCGCCTATGCACAGGGTGCCAAGCAGTGTCCAGGCGCCACCGGAACAGACCAGCACCCAAGCCATGCGACCAGCATCACCATGTAAAAAAATAAATATATATATATATATATATATATATATATATATATATATATATATATATATATATATATATATATATATATATATATATATATGGATTAATAAAAAGAAAATGTGATGAGGGGAATGGCAGGCAGCGTCCAGTTGGCGACCACCATCCCCACGGAGACCTGGGAGGAGAACCGACTGCACATGCACACAAGGGAGACTCAAGTGACACCATTCACACACAGAAAAAAGAGAAAGGAGAAGACATCATTCAGAGGGAGAGAGAAAAGACGTGAGAGAAGAGAACAGTTTGCAATAGTCATTAGTCATGATTAATTGTCATCAATTACTCATAATCTATACTCTATAATCTATACGCTATAATATATACTCTATAATATCTACACTATAATTTATAAACTATAATCTATACACTATAATCTATATCATCTATATGCTATAATCTATGCTATAATCTATACTCTATAATCTATACGCTATAATCTACACACTATAATCTATAAACTATAATCTATACTCCATAATCTATACGCTATAATCTATACACTATAATCTATACTCTATAATCTATACGATATAATCTATAGTCTATATGCTATAATCTATACACTATATTCTATAATCTATACACTATAATCTATACTCTATACACTATAATCTATACTCCATAGTCTATATGCTATAATCTATACACTATACTCTATAATCTATACACTATAATCTATACGATATAATCTATACTCTATAGTCTATATGCTATAATCTATACACTATACTCTATAATCTATACGTTATAATCTATACGCTATAATCTATACGCTATAATCTATAATCTATACATTATAATCTGGTCGGCAGAACAGCGGTTGGTAAATTCATTGAGACAGAAACCGACCCGCCATGCAGTACAGGTTGTGAATCCCTCAACTTAAAGGCAACTAATTGTAAACTAAGCCAAAAACACGAGTTTTAAGTGGATTTAAAGGACTCAACAGACTCTGGTTGTCTGACGGCAGCAGGCAGGTTATTCCACAGGACCGAGCCCGATGGCCACCAGCTGACGTCTTTTTAACTTTGACTCACCAAGTAACAGCTGACTTCTGTTTAACACACACGTGTCCTGCCAACAAATACCAAGATGTCTTGATTCACTTCCCTGAGAAACACCTTCCTGCTGCAGTCGGCTTACCTGCTGCCCACCGCACGGACCGGAAATGGGACACAACTCACTTGTGAGTTGAAAAACGATGTTTTTTACTGATTGACTTGATCCAAAATAAGTTTCTGTTACACTTAACTGAACCGAATCTAAATCTATTTCTTGAGTTTGCAGTTTCGTCATTCTGACCACATAGCTTTCCGTTTTCTAGAAAATGCAGCAGATGGGCTATTTATCCCCATCGAGCTGCCAAATCATCTCAGGGAGGAGAACTGAACAAGACAAGAGAGGGCCAACTTTCTGTTGTCCACGAGCCCTTTCTCTCTCTCTCTCTGTTTTGGAGAGGAGGAAATGTAGTATTGAGCTGCACGGTGAGGGATGCAGTTTGTATTTCGAAAGGGCAACCCATCACCACACATCCTACTGTATCCACCACCAGTCAGGTTCATCACCAGACCAGTTCATACTGGTGCCTGAGACTCAGAAACCAAGCTACACTGGACTACTGTAGAAACCTAGCCAGTATTCACAGCCAGTATTCACAGCCAAAATACAAACTAAGGGGGCATCAGGCTAGCATAGCTGTGTATTCCGTTGCCTACCAACACGGAGATCCCGGTTCGAATCCCCGTATTGCCTCCGGCTTGGTCAGGCGTCCCTACAGACACAATTGGCTGTGTCTGCGGGTGGGAAGCCGGATGTGGGTGTGTGTCCTGATAGCTGCACTAGCGCCTCCTCTGGTTGGTCGGGGCGCCTGTTCGAGGGGGGGGGATAGCGTGATCCTCCCACACGCTACGTTCCCCTGGTGAAACTCCTCACTGTCAGGTGAAAAGAAGCAGCTGGCGACTCCACATGTATCGAGGAGGCATGTGGTAGTCTGCAGCCCCCCCCCCGGATCGGCGGTGGAGGAACGACCAGTAGTTCTTAAAGAGGTGAGTTTTCAACCTGTGTCGAAAGATGGGCAGCAACTCCGCTGTCCTGACATCAGTGGGGAGTTCATTCCACCACTGTGGGGCCAGGACAGAAAAGAGCCGTGACCGGGTCGATCGGCAGCAAGGGCCTCTGAGCGACGGGGCATCCAGGCGTCCCGAGGCAGCAGAGCGAAATGGTCGGGCGGGGGTGTAGGGCTTGACCATGGCCTGGAGATAGGAAGGCGCTGTTCCTTTCATTGCCCTGTAGGCTAGCACCAGAGTCTTAAACTGGATGCAAGCAGCTACTGGGAGCCAGTGTAGGCACATGAGAAGGGGAGTTGTGTGGGAGAACTTAGGGCGGTTGAACACCAGACGAGCTGCAGCTTTCTGAACAAGCTCCAGAGGTCTGAGGGCCGACGCCGGGGCGCCAGCAAGGAGTAAGTTGCCGTAGTCCAGCCGGAAGATGACCAAAGCCTGGATGAGCACCTGTGCCATCTCGTCGGTGAGGAATGTGCGAATCCTCCTGATGTTATAGAGGAGAAATCTGCAGGAGCGAACAACCGATGCAACGTTTTCAGCAAACGACAGTTGGTCGTCCAGGATCACACCCAGATTCCTCACAGTCCGATTTGGCGTCACCACGGTGTTGTCAATGGTGATGGCCAGGTCTCGGTGTGGGCAATCTTTCCCCGGGAGGAACGTCAGCTCTGTCTTGTCCAGATTGAGGTTCAGGTGGTGTGTCACCATCCACTCCAAGATGTCAGTCAAGCATGCAGCAATGCGTGTCTCTACTTGTGTGTCAAAGGGAGGAAAGGACAAGATCAGCTGCGGGTCACTGGCATAACAATGGTAAGAGAAGTCATGTGAGCGAATAACAGAACCCAGGGATGTTGTGTACAGGGAGAGAAGGAGAGGACCCAGAAACGAGCCCTGTGGTACGCCTGTAGTCAGTCTGCGAGGCTCTGACACAGATCCCCTCAATGTCACCTGGTAGAAGCGACCCGTGAGGTAGGTTGCAAACATTGAGAGTGCAGAGCCTGTAACACTCAGCCCCTCGAGGGTAGAGAGGAGGAACTGGTGGTTCACTGTGTCGAACGCAGCTGACAGGTCAAGGAGTATCAGGAGAGAGGAGAGAGTTTGCTCTCGCAGAATGCAGCGATTCTGTCACTGCAAGGAGGGCCGTCTCTGTCGAGTGACCTACCCTGAACCCAGACTGGTTGGGGTCCAGGAGGTTGTTCTGGTGGAGGTATAAAGAAAGTTGGTTAAAGGCAGCACGTTAGAAAGTTTTGGATAGAAAGGGTAGAAGGGAAACTGGTCTGTAGTTTTTGACATCAGAGGGGTTAAGTGATGGTTTCTTTAGAAGGGGGGTGACTCTAGCAGTCTTGAAGGCAGATGGAAAGCATCGTCCCCGGAGGGAGGTGTTGATGAGGTGGATTAGATAGGGAAGGAGTTCAGCTGCTATAGACTGAAGAAGAGGGGAGGGGACCGGGTCAAGGGAGCATGTGGTGGGGCGACTGGATGTGATGAGGTTTAGAACCTCGTCGGGGGAGAGGGGAGCGAGGTGGGGTAGGGTGGGACATGGAGAGGTGAAGGACGGTGCAGAGGGTGGGATAGTGCAAGCAGCACTAACCGGGTACAGGGCTTCCTTTGTCCCCACTGCCACCCAGTTGTTAAATAGTAGCTAGTATGCATCTGTTGTCTGCAGTTTGCTTGTGTCCTTGGTCTGTATATTTCATATTTTAACTACTTTGGTTCTCCTTGTCCACTATGTCCAGTTGTCAATTCCGCCTTGGTGTTTGTATGTTTTGTCTTTCTGTGAGTTTTTATACTGGCTGCAAACTGATTTCCCCTACTAGGGACAATAAAGATACTTTGGCTTTGACCTCCTCATGTCAGCGGGGATTGCATTAAACTTGTAGTACGTGAGTATGAGCAAATGGCGCGAAAGATGGCAGACCACAGGAACCACCTGGGAGTCTACCTCAGGTGCAGACAAAGCAGGGTTACACCTAAGAGCCTGCAAATGAAATATCCGGCCAAGGGCCACCGAGCTGACAAGATCCTGCAGAAGGCACAGAGCCAGCAAACGGGTGGCAAGTTTTAAACTCTTCACCCGTTTGCTGGTAGGTGTAGGTGAATGTGTGTCGACAGTTCTAAGCATGTCGTTGACATTTATCCATAGTAAATCTTGCTGGCATCGCGAAAAATATGCCATTGACAATAGCACATGCCAACAAACAGGAAACTGGTATGACCGCTGCAGTAGAGACCGGAAGTCAGTGGACTACAGTTATGCACAGAGTCGATAGTATCCGGCCAATTACCCCACTCTTCCGACCCGTCCCAATCTCTTCTCCAACCCCTCTGCTGATCCGGGGAGGGTTGCAGACTACCACATACTTCCTCCGATCCTGCATCTTTTCAACCCACAGTGAGGAGTTTCGCCCGAGGGACGTAGCGCGTGGGAGGATCACGCTATTAACCCCAGTCCCCACCCCCTCTCCCCGAACAGGCGCCCCCAGTCCCCACTGACCAGAGGAGGCGCTAGTGCACCGACTAGGACACAAAGCTTCTTAAAAGTCAGTTATTGAGACTTTGTGTAAGATCACCAAGTGCTCATGGTAGCTTAACTGTTTTGACTCAAACATATTTATCAAAAACTGCCCCTGCAAAATATATCATTCATTGATCAATTTATTTATCCCAATCATCCATCCTTCCGAATGAATAGATAAACATGGATATAAATAAATGATTAGACGTATCAATATACGGATGTGCCAATCCATTAATAAACATGTATTTTTGAATTCGTATTTGCCTGTTTATTTCACTATTTTTTAAATTAACACCAGTGGCGGCTGGCCAGTACAGGGTGCTGGGGCGCCGCCCCCTTCACATACCAAGAGATGAAAATCTACTTAAACATGTTAAATATAATTTAGTCGTATAATGCAAATAATGATGAAATAAAAGTGTTTTCAGTCTGTGAGTGCCTGTCAGCAGCCATTAAATATTGGTTCAAATGGTATTTGGTTGGTTCCTGTCTGAATACATATACTTCCTGGGTGAGGGGCGCCGGCCAAACGATACCTTAGGTAAGCCCTCAAACTTTTGGCGAACAGGTGACCTGAGGCTGCTGTCTGATTGGTCTCTTCAGATTTTCCAGGGGGCGCAGTTCTGTGCCGCCCCAGACACTCACACTTTTATTGGCAGCGAATTGGTATTGTTTTTATGTTTTTTGATCTAATGTGATTGGGCAATTGTTGTGGCTGTCAATCGTGTTCAAACCCCGACGCCTCATCTCGACTGTCAATCATCCACCGTCTACGAACCCTGATAAAATCTATATTGTCCTTCTTAATAACTCTGTGACTGTGTGGACATTAAAGCAGCTGTCAGGTGTGCTGCGCCAAGCCAAATTGCGCCCCCCCCCCCAAAAAAAAGCACCAGACGCCACTCTGTCACGTTTAGCCACTCTTGCAGGTATTTCATATACACCCTTTTACAGTTGGTAAACTGTGATCACGTGATTTTGCTGCCAAAATGCGCGCGCATTCTATGCGAGACGTAGGTCATAAAATGGCCTATTGGACTTTATTATTTGTAACCCCCCTGTGATGGCCTGGCGGCCTGTCCAGGTCGTCTCCCCGCCTGCCGCCCAATGACTGCTGGGATAGGCTCCAGCATCCCCGCGACCCTGAGAGCAGGATAAGCGGCTCGGATGATGGATGGATGGATGAAGTGGTTTGAAATACATGTTTATTGATGACTACATTCTGTCCCGATGATGCCTCTTAAAGCGCATCTTGGTAACAGCAATGCACCGTATCTGCGCCAGCCAATCACAAAGGGGGAAATTATCCATCGTTTGTGATTGGCCGAGCAGTCGCCTCGAGACGAACTGTTGCAAGTTTTTTTTTAATAAATCTTTATTTCAAACTGTTAACATGCATAATAACAAAAGCAGACAAATGAATCATGGATATAATACAACTATGAGCAGTGTCAAACACAAAGAAAGAAAATACACATCTAGGACAGAGGAGGAAAAACCGCGAGTATATATACATATGTGTGTGTGTGTGTGTGTGTGAGAGAGAGGTGTGTGTGTGTGTGTGTGTGTGTGTGTGTGTGTGTGTGTGTGTGTGTGAGAGAGAGAGGTGTGTGTGTGTGTGTGTGTGTGTGTGTGAGAGAGGTGTGTGTGTGTGTGTGTGTGTGTGAGACGGTAAATTAACTTAAAAACACTAAAGCCATGGCAAGCATCCCTTGCTTTGACAGCTGTTGGTTGGCACATATTGCTCCATGTGCTTCACAACGCAAAGGAAGGAGGTGTTCCGTTTGGAAAGTCACGTGTGTGAACTGGCAGAAACTCGTCTTTCTTGTTCACTACATTTTGTCCCAATGGCGCCTTCATACCCCACACGCTCGTAACAGCCCCGGCCCGTATCTGCGCCAGCCAATCACAAGCGGCCGAGCCGTCGCCTCGAGACGAAGCGTGGCAAGTCGGCGGCTTGTTGCCGGGAGAGGCGCGCGGGAGAGGAGATGTCTGCCGGAAGCGCAGCGCCGCTCTTGGCGGCGTTATGCGTTTGGTTTCTGCGCGCCGCCGCACATTCAGAGGGTAAGTTGGCGCAGTTTATTTTCGTGGCGTTAACGTGGACCGACTCCGCTAATCAGACTCCCAGTAGGTCGCTGCGCTGTCACCAATCCTCCAGACAGGTCTAAGAAGCCTCTCCACAACGCCTTGCCCGACCCATTTGGTGCTCCCAACAAAGACCCCCTATTCCGTTTCGTGGTAACGGCAACCTGCCCACCGAACCCCCCTCTAGTCTCACCTTTCTAGCTGCTGAACGCTAGATTTCCATACGTTTAATCCGCAGATATGCAAATCTCTCGTTTAAAGGCTTGTTGTTTGCTCGTTACGATAAAAACACACACACACCTTTTGGATCAGCGCGGCAGCCATGGCAACCCACTCCCTTCCTAAGGGCTGGTCGTTTGTGTGTCGCCTCAGCTAAAATAACCCGTTTCATTCTGCCAACGTCCTGTAAGCTGCTGAAGCCCCAGTAAAACCATGACGTCACCCCGTCCTGAACCCACGTGTGCGGTCATCGGAATCTGTGTTTCGTGTTTGCTGATAGAAAACGTGACTGTTTCTGTTGCCCTTTGGGTTATAAAACACCGAGCAAGGGGCAAAGCTGTACTGCCATGTCCGCTCAGGAACCGGAAAGACCCGTTCCACCTGTCCTGGTCTGGCTGCGCTCATCCCCATATCACTTTTCACCGACTTCATTCAAACGGTGCTTTTCTATTGCACAACCCCTCTTACGTCACATCCGCTGAAACCACCTCTACCCCAAGTGACTGATTAATCTTAAGCGTTAACCTCCGTTTCCAAATTCTTTCAAAATGAAGGCAATGCATGCAGGATCTGTATCTTCAGCACACGGCGTTTAAACTGTATGCCGCTGGTCTCTACACCGCTTAGGTTTTGTAATGAGCATTATCAAAGAAGTGCACGGACTATATTTTGCGGAAGAATTTTTCTACACGCCCCCCCCACACACACACACATACACACACCCACCCACACACACACTGTTGTTGTTAGCCTAAAGGCGTGTTACACGACCCCGACCCCTAACCCGCTCAGTCCGCATGCCTATACCTAACCAGGCGAGTGTGGCCATGTAGTACATTTGTCCAGACTCCAGTGCAGCCTTAATTAGTTTCAAAAATACATCTTCAAACTGTCGACAAGATGTTCTGTGTGAAATATTAGTTATTGTACAGGATTGCTAGGTTGGGAATAGATGTCCAGTGTTTGTGGATACCGGCTCATGTCGGTATTAGGGGAAATGAAACAGCGGCTCAACTGGCCAAAACCAGTTTAACAGCAAGTCATGCAGAACTGTCAGTATCAATCAGTAAAGCGGAAACAACATCATTTATTAGACACAAAATCAAGGCCCAATGGCAGAACTCATGGGACAACAATGTACCGGGTCCAACAGGAAGTAGGAGTAGAAAGGACTTGGGGAAGAGCAGGAGAGAACAGAACATCATCAGCAGGTTAAGATTAGGGTATGCATACTAAACTCTTCATTGCAACTCATCAGGAAACATCAAACTGGGAACTGTGATGTCTGCCACCAACCAGACAGTGGAACGTGTATTTTTTATTTGCCCAACATATCAATCAACCAATCAATCAATCAATCAATCAAGTTGCATTTTATATAGCACTTTTCTAGCTGCAACAGCCACTCAAAGCACTTTACATTTCTGGTCAAATCTGAATTTCATATGCAATAGAGAGACTCATACTAAAAGCTATGTTGGAACAAAAAGGAATTGTGCACATGATCCTGAAATCAGTATTCGCGAGGAACGCTGGAAATGATGTCCTTGGGTGTATCTCCACCTTTCTCAGGGGTGCTGGACTGGTGCAGAGGCTATAAGGACTCTTTAATGCAACAGTAGGTGGAGATAATGCTCCATCTGGTTAAGATTCGCCATTAATACAGAAGAAGAAGATGAAGATGAAGATGAAGATGATGATCATCGTGCTGCGGCTGCAGCTGGGTATACTTGGTCCGTGGATCCGTTGTAAAAACACGGAAGCTCCGGCAGTACAGACTCGTGTCTTAGTTTGGGTTCTTGTTCAGTTGGAATTTAGAAAGTAGGCACTAGAAGGAGGAAGGAGCAGTCTATTGACAATTATCTGACTTGTTTAAGGGGGGATCCATGAACTAATAGAGAATGGAAAGGTAAAGGACATAAGTATTTGCCGGACATGCGGCGGGGGGGGGGGGTACAGAGATGCTGCAAATTATATTGGCTCTCTGAGAACATGAACAAACAAACAAAAAAGGAAAGAATGACCAAAACTGCAAAAAGAAGGTGGGAAAAAGAACAAAAGAGTGCCAATGTAACGACGCATTTCTCTTGGAAATTCTTCAAGATCTCTGAGGGTTGTCTTTTGAAAGAACAAGCTATATTTCCTTCTCGAACTTATCGTCCCCTTGCATTTTTTTTAAATCACAGATTAAAATCACCAATTGATTTTGTCAGCAGAACCGGATATGACTTCTTCACTGGATATGATATGACAAGATATGACAACTAAAAAACCACAAAAACACATATCCAACATATCCAAACAATTTTTTTTTTACTATCCAAGAGAGCGAACGCCAGCCAGCATGACTGTCGGAACTGCCGGTCTGCATGGGCTAGCAGTTAGCTTAGCCTGCCCCGCTTCCGCGTCTTGTCAGACCGCCCTTGGTGCTTCCTCTTCATGCGCAGCTCTGGGCAGGGGCGTGGTCCTTGGGCCCACTGGACGCAGCAGACCAGGCTCCCCTAGCCAATCCAACGCCAGCTCTCCAAGCCAGACACCCTCGACACACCTCCTCGCACTCCACAAGACGACGCCAAAAACAGTCAACACCAGGCAAGGCCACCACCAGACCGCCCTCTGTGTTATCGGAACTGCCCATTTGCATGGGCTAGCACTGGTTTATCCTGCCCCGCTTCCGCGTCCTGTCAGACCGCCCTCGATGCTTCCTCTTTGGGCGATGCTCCGGGCAGGGCCGTTGTCCCTGGGCCCACAGGACCCAGCAGACCAAGCTCTCCGAGCTGATCCAGCGCCAGCTCCCCCAGCCATCAAACGAAAACAACTTAGACACAGAGGTGGACAAACACATTGCATTTACGCAGGTGCAGGAAATGACAAATTAAACGTTCCTGATTCCTGATTTCCTCTATTTTGCTTCCCCATTGAAATATAGCGACGGCTGGCATGGCGGGATCACGTGATGCACTCGCTTCCTGTTGGGGCAGAGGTCCTGGCCAGTGTTACGTAACGTCCAACCCTGTGGGACAGGAGTGTTTCATATTATGCTTTCAAACACCCACTGGCAAACAACTGCAAGGCAATGTAGTCTGGGTTTATCTCTGATGAAACAGCATTTGCATGGAGCAAAGTGCGCAGGGATTACAGCCCTTCAAACTGAAGTCCTTATCAACCGTCGGACTGATAAGGGTTACTACAGTCAAACATTTATCAACTATCCATCCATCCATTATCCAAACCGCTTATCCTGCTCTCAGGGTCACGGGGATGCTGGTGCCTATCCCAGCAGTCATTGGCCGGCAGGTGGGCAGACACCCTGGACGGGCCGCCAGTCCTTATCAACTGCTGGACTAATACATATTTGAATGTGCAAAAACAAGGCGACAATTATGGAAGTGAGTTGATTGTGCTGCAGTTACTCAACTGCACTGGTAAAATAAATATAAATTCGGACTGAAATTGAAACACAAATATTTCTTCAATCACCTGTTTCTTCCAGATACATGTTCTACTATCGCTCTCCACTAGGGGGAAAGGTGTTAAAGGTAGAATTCAGTCTTTTCTTTCCCCCTTGTTCAGCGTATTTGTTCTGGTACTCTAAATGTCCTCAGACACATTCATTACTTTGCACACAGCCTATAAAATCATCGACGTATGAAACACTGCAGGTCATCGTCATGACCCGCTGCAGATCCCAGGTCACGCTGTGTGTTTTTCATATTTCCCAGTGTTTCCGGTTTTATTTTCCTATTCATGTTTGTCTCTCGTTTTAGACGTCTCTTCCTGTCAAGTTTCCGCCCTCATGTGTTCCACCTGTGCGTCATTGTCTCCCCCATTTGTTGTGTTTAAGCCATGTGTTGTCTCCCTCATGTTGCCAGTTCGTCTTTACTCCCATGGGAGTGTTCCAGCTGTAGTTTCTTGTCTTCCCAGTGACGGTTTTCACCACTGCCTGTTTTTCGTTACTTTGCCGTTTTGTTTTTGTTTTGTGACCCCCCCCTTTTTTTTCCTCCCCAGTTGTAATTGGCCAATTACCCCACCCTTCCGACCCTTCCGAGCTGTCTCGGTCACTGATCCACCCCCTCTGTTGATCCGGGGAGGGCTGCAGACTACCACATGCCTCCTCCGATACATGTGGAGTCGCCAGCCACTTCTTTTCACCTGACAGTGAGGAGTTTCACCAGGAGGATGTAGCACATGGCAGGATCACACTATTCCCCCCAGTTCCCCCTCCCACCTGAACAGGGGCCCCGACTGACCAGAGGAGGCGCTAGTGCAGTGATCAGAACACATACCCACATCCAGCTTCCCACCCGCAGACACGGTCAGTTGTGTCTGTAGGGACACCCGACCAAGCCGGAGGTAACACGGGGATTCGAACCGGCGATCCCTGTGTTGGTAGGCACTGGAATAGACCACCACGCTACCCGGACGCCCTGTTACTCTGCCTTTTGCCTGCATTTTTTGATACCTCTGCCTGATCTGATTGATTCCCGTGTACCGACCCTTTTGCCTGATTAAACCTTTTTGGAACTTTTACTGCCTGTGTCAGTCTGCTTTGTGTGTCCATCGTCATTGTCAGCCTGATACTCATGAACATCAATAAGGACTAGACCACTCCTACAGCCTTTAAAACTTGTAGCCGAAAATTTTATTATGCCATATTCAAAGTTTTTAGATATGAAAATGAATACTGATTTCGATCCAGCTTTAAATTACTACAAACATCTTCGGAGAATAACTTCCGGTTTGGCCATTTGCATTATTCCAGTAACTCAGTCTTAATGTGTTAACAGCACCTGTGGTCCACACAAAGCAAGGAAGTCTGAGAGGTCAGTATTTAAGCGTAAAGGGGAAGGAGATTGGGGTCCATGCCTTCCTTGGAGTACCTTTTGCCGAGCCACCTGTAGGTCCCCTGAGACTGGCCCCACCCAGACCTGCTGAGGGATGGGAAGGTGTGAGGGATGCTACTCAGCAACCACATATGTAAGGCGTTTATGCACTACTACTACTACTTTCAGCTGCTCTCGTTAGGGGTCGCCACAGCAGATCATCCGTTTCCATTTCTTCCTGTCCCCTGTCCTCTGCGTCTTCCTCTGTCACACCAGCCACTTGCATGTCCTCCCTCACCACATCCATAAACCTCCTCTTTGGCCTTCCTCTTTTCCTCTTCCCTGGCAGCTCCATATTCAGCATCCTTCTCCCAATATACCCAGAATCTCTCCTCCACACATGTCCAAACCATCTCAATCTTGTCTCTCTTGCTTTGTCTCCAAACCGTCCAACCTGAGCTGTCCTTCTAATGCACTCATTCCTAATCCTGTCCTTCTTCATCACTCTCAATGAAAATCTTAACGTATTCAAGCTAAGATCTTAAATAAGGCGTTAATGCACTGCAGGTGTTTACTTGGTCCTCTCCTATGCCTTACATTAACCATGATACATGATCTTTTCCTTTACAGGTGCACTCAGTATAAACAGCTACTTGTGGATCTGATGGATACATTTGGCCTAACTGTTGCTATCCCTGACATTTCAGAAGACTGCCTTTATCTCAACATTTACAAACCTGCAAAAGCTTCCAAAGATGCCAAACTCCCAGTAAGAGTCCCATGTCATGTAGGGATTTTGATGATTTATTGAGTTTCAGACTCTTCTCAAGATTATTGTTAATGATTAGCTATATGTAATGACCACGGATGAGTAGACTTGCTAGCCCTTGGCTAACGCGTCGGACCCTTTAGTCGACTAGTTAACGTAGTTGCCCGTGGTGTGGGAGACACGGGTTCGCGTCCCGGCTGCCCCCCGATTTCGCTACATATACACTTATTAATTTCTTTGATACCTGGAAAGGGTGCCTATTTCCTATAGGAATGTTAGTGGCTACATTTTACCACTAAGGGCCAGCACTCACGGCACAGAAGCAGAGCAGCGAGTTGAATGACTTGAGTCAAGCGCCACAAGCATCAGCAGATTCCCATCCAGTATGAAAGGCACCATGTTTACCACTGCTCTGTAAAATCAGCAAACATCTTTTTTTCCGCCATAGGAAATATGTAGGCGCATAGGAAGGAGCAGGTCAACACCCTGGAATAAACACCGTTCTTAGAATTTGCACCCAAGCAGAGATAAACCACCTCGAGTCTCGATGCTGCCGGTGGGGGCGTTTTCATATTGAAATGAATCTGGGTATTCTTTAGGGTTGGGCATCGTTTGGCTTTTAACGATTCTGATTACGAATCTTAACGATTCTCCATTCCGGTTCTTTGAGAGACGGGGTAAAAACAGGTCAAATGCTTCTTTCACAGAAGGAAATGTATTTTAAAACAACTTCATACAAGCCATTCTGTTGTAAGAACGGATCCTTCCTGTGAATGTCTCGTTCTTATATTTACATTTACAACAACTGTCTTCATACATGAAGATGAAGAAATAAAGACACAGTCACAACCTGATCCGGACTACCAGGTATTGAACTCCTTAATTCAGACACAGTTCTTGTTTAGAAAACTGAGCATATCTGCTGTGAAGTCTGGCTGACATCTAACTAATAAGAAGAACACACACCCAAAAGTCTGAACTCTCGGGAGCCTTTAATGAGCCGCTTGACCACCATATATATATAACACGCCAACAGACTTCCTGTTGACGTCACGGACCACAAATCCCGCGACAACTGCACTCGCGCTCGCGGTACCATCACAGCAGGAGAGTCCATACATTACACTTGCCTTCTCGCGCTGGATGCGCGAGCGCTCAGCAACGAAAACACACGTCAGTATTTGCATGCAGTTCATAGCAATTCGCTCGTGTATAAGTTGTTTGCTGTTGCGAACAAGACCAACGTTATTAATTATTATTATTCATTAATTATAATCATTATTAATGTTCACCTACCCAGTCGCGACGAGGTGCTGCTCTCTGTCTGCTCAGGGTTGCTGAAGAGGACGCCGAGGCTGGAGACGGAGACCGGCGCAACGTGTCCAACCCGGTACACTGGTTCCTCTGTACACCGTGCGGCGGAGGCGTTCGGCCATATTTGTTGTGCAGCCACAGGCGCGTTGCCCCGTGGCGACCCTTCATTTCTCAAGGGAAAATTAAGCCACGCTTTCGACCGACGCTCGCTCTGGTCCACGATGGCGCGCGGTTAACTTGCGGAAGCGGAAACTACGGAAGCTGCGTGCCGCCGCCACGGAACAGGAAAGTAACTTTAGCGCGAGTCAGATGTAGGAAGAACCGATAGGCTGAATCGACGTTTGAAATTGTTCGCAAATCCTTTGGAATCAGAATTTTGAAAGCGGTTCTCGATGCCCAACCCTGCTGCTCTTATTGACGCCCGTCAGCCTGGCACTGGCCCTACATTGAAGTCACTATGTCACAATGGATGGAAGGTTAGCAGGATGACAGAACCACAATTATTATTATTTTTAATTCTTAATCAGACCAGGGCCTTGTCAGGTTAGTCAAGTCCGCTTTGATGGTTTTAGGGCAGGTCATCTTATTAAGAATGATCATTCAGTTTTCTTTTTAAATGTGCTTCATGGAAAATCGTTCTTTTGAAGGTCATGGTTTGGATCCATGGTGGGGGACTAACAAGTGGTGCAGCATCACTGTATGATGGGTCTGCCTTGGCTGCTTACCAGGATGCCGTCGTGGTTCTGCTCCAGTACCGTTTAGGACCACTTGGGTTTCTCAGGTTGATAGGCTCGAGTCATTACATGCAGCTGTAAATTATATTTAATGATGTTTCAGTAGTTTTGAAACAGACCCCAGTTTATTGGTGTCTATTTGCTACACTGTTGGCTTGTTTTAAGACTGTTGTGTTTTCTATCCAGCACTGGAGATGAGCACATACCGGGGAACCTTGGCCTGCTGGACCAGGTGGAAGCCCTGCGGTGGGTCCAGAAGCACATTCACAACTTCGGAGGAGACCAAGATTCCGTCACCATATTCGGGGAGTCTGCAGGAGGAACGAGCGTTTCCATCCTGGTGAGAATCAGTCCACACACAAACTGTTTGAATACTCACAGGCAAGTTACAAAAACACATTTTGGCAATAGTTTACAATAATGTGAAGTTACTACACAGAATCTTTTATTTATTTTTGCTTGAATTACCAGCTCCTCTCGCCGTTGTCTGTTGGCCTATTTCACAAAGCAATTTCTGAGAGTGGCACTGCTGCAATGGACTTACTCTACACAAAGGATCCTCTGCCTATGGCTCAGGTTATTATCAACAACTTAGTTTTGTATAGCGCCTGTCAAGGAACCCATTAGTGATTCATTTTTTGGTGTAAAAGTTTAAAATTTGTGTGTGTGTGTATGTGTGTATATATATATATGTATATATATATATGAAATCCAGTGATGTTATGTTGATGCACAGAGGCAGTTGCACTTAGTTAGCCTGCGAACAGCAAGGTGGCGCAGTGGTTAGCGCGGTTGCCTCACAGCGAGAAGGTCCTGGGTTTGAGCCCCAGAGTAGTCCAACCTTGGAGGTCGTCCTCTGTGTGGAGTTTGCATGTTCTCCCCATGTCTGCGTGGGTTTCCTCCAGGTGCTCTGGTTTCCTCCCACAGTCCAAAGACATGTAGGTCAGGTGAATCGGCCCTACTAAATTGTCCCTAGATGTGTGTGATGGCCTGTCCAGAGTGTCTCCCCGCCTGCCGCCCAATGACTCCTGGGATAAGCTCCAGTATCCCTACGACCCTGAGAGCAGGATAAGCGGTTGGGATAATGGATGAATGGTCGGATAATCCAGTGATTCAAGTAAAAAAATTGAATGGACAGTACAAGGCTATTTCATGCCATAAGCAATCATCAGCTGATTGACAGCCAAGTTGGAAGCTGATGAGTGCGCGACGCAGGAAACAGGCTTGTACTGCTATGAGTTAAAGTTTTTTTTTCGCTACATCTGCCTTAATATATTACAAATGGGACGCAAACCCGTATCTCCTGCACCACGGGCGACAACGTTTAACCAGTCGACTAAAGGGTCCGGGTCGTAGCTTAGTATATAACTCCTTTCGTCTGGCATTTTATGAGTCGTTCACACGGCAGTTGCAGTTGGGGGTGTCCGGTTGTGATGGTGTTATTGATTTGTTGATGATTCTTGTGTTGTCGGACGATATTATGTGTTGAATGTTAGGCATGCAGCTGTAACTAATTTTGATGGCGTTCTTATTGAATATCTTCCTCAGTTGATGGTCCGGGGTAAAGAAAAGTTTAAAAAAACTGCTTACCAATATTTGTGGCCACGGTGTCACTGTAGGGCGGGTTGTACTAGGTGACGTTTCGTCTTCTGCTACGTTTGTTGGTTTGCTGGCAGTCAGTGTGTAATGGTGGGTTGTACTTGGGCTTAAAATTGTAGCCGCTCTTTTGTAATGCATCTTCGTATGGGGGTGCAGCTTCACTGAAGATGGACTCACTAGATGACAATTTTGAGAGTCTTCTATTAATGCTTTCTGGGATGTTCTTCAAAATGGAGGGTGGGTGGTTGCTTTCTCTGTGGACATACTGCAGCGTGTTGTTGGGCTTCATGTACGGCTTGTACGTGCCGTTCCTAAGGTCCATTGAGATGTCCAGAAGTCCATTTGTTTTTTGTTTGCTTCAATTGTGATTTTTAGCCCATTGTTTGAGGATATTTTGCGAATCCGCCGACCTTCTCAATACATATGTGGGTCTAACAGAGGGAACATTCAAAAAGGGGTTTAATGCACATGTGCAGTTTAGAAACAACCGTTTAAAGAATGTCACATTTAAGCCCTTATATTTGGTCATTGGCAGACAGAAACATTAATTATTCAACCACCAGGAAAATCCTCTCAAAGAACAAAACATACTCAACCAGTAGTAAAATGTGCAATCTATGTCTAACTGACACATATTTTATCATCTGCAAACCAGAAATGTCCACATTGAATAACAGGAATGAATTGGCCAGCAGTTGCAGACATAAATATAAGCACCTATTTTGTAATTATAAATAAATCATGCCAATAAACAAATACCAACCCCCCCCCCCCCCAAAAAAAAAATTAGACGGTTAGCGATCACGTTTTTGAATTTTTGAACGTCACACCTCTCCCTTCCCCATCGGACGTTGTGCATGTGATGTGCACGATGAGGCAGTAAACGGTATGCTCTTTCCCGTGTAGCTTTATTGACAGCTGATGATTGCTTATGGCATGAAACAGGCTTGTACTTGACTCACTGGATTATATATATATACTATATATATACACTACCGTTCAAAAGTTTGGGATCACATTGAAATGTCCATATTTTTGAAGGAAAAGCATTGTACTGTTCAATGAAGATAACTTTAAACTAGTCTTAACTTTAAAGAAATACACTCTATACATTGCTAATGTGGTAAATGACTATTCTAGCTGCAAATGTCTGGTTTTTGGTGCAATATCTACATAGGTGTATAGAGGCCCATTTCAAGCAACTATCACTCCAGTGTTCTAATGGTACAATGTGTTTGCTCATTGGCTCAGAAGGCTAATTGATGATTAGAAAACCCTTGTGCAATCATGTTCACACATCTGAAAACAGTTTAGCTCGTTACAGAAGCTACAAAACTGACCTTCCTTTGAGCAGATTGAGTTTCTGGAGCATCACATTTGTGGGGTCAATTAAACGCTCAAAATGGCCAGAAAAAGAGAACTTTCATCTGAAACTCGACAGTCTATTCTTGTTCTTAGAAATGAAGGCTATTCCATGCGAGAAATTGCTAAGAAATTGAAGATTTCCTACACCGGTGTGTACTACTCCCTTCAGAGGACAGCACAAACAGGCTCTAACCAGAGTAGAAAAAGAAGTGGGAGGCCGCGTTGCACAACTGAGCAAGAAGATAAGTACATTAGAGTCTCTAGTTTGAGAAACAGACGCCTCACAGGTCCCCAACTGGCAGCTTCATTAAATAGTACCCGCAAAACACCAGTGTCAACATCTACAGTGAAGAGGCGGCTGCGGGATTCTGGGCTTCAGGGCAGAGTGGCAAAGAAAAAGCCATATCTGAGACTGACCAATAAAAGAAAAAGATTAAGGTGGGCAAAAGAACACAGACATTGGACAGAGGAAGACTGGAAAAAAGTGTTGTGGACGGATGAATCCAAGTTTGAGGTGTTTGGATCACAAAGAAGAACGTTTGTGAGACGCAGAACAAATGAAAAGATGCTGGAAGAATGCCTGACGCCATCTGTTAAGCATTGTGGAGGTAATGTGATGGTCTGGGGTTGCTTTGGTGCTGGTAAGGTGGGAGATTTGTACAGGGTAAAAGGGATTCTGAATAAGGAAGGCTATCACTCCATTTTGCAACGCCATGCCATACCCAGTGGACAGCGCTTGATTGGAGCCAATTTCATCCTACAACAGGACAATGACCCTAAACACACCTCCAAATTGTGCAAGAACTATTTAGAGCAGAAGCAGGCAGCTGGTATTCTATCGGTAATGGAGTGGCCAGCGCAGTCACCAGATCTGAACCCCATTGAGCTGTTGTGGGAGCAGCTTGACCGTATGGTACGCAAGAAGTGCCCATCCAACCAATCCAACTTGTGGGAGCTGCTTCTGGAAGCGTGGGGTGCAATTTCTCCAGATTACCTCAACAAATTAACAGCTAGAATGCCAAAGGTCTGCAATGCTGTAATTGCTGCAAATGGAGGATTCTTTGACGAAAGCAAAGTTTGATGTAAAAAAAATCTTATTTCAAATACAAATCATTATTTCTAACCTTGTCAATGTCTTGACTCTATTTTCTATTCATTTCACAACATATGGTGGTGAATGAGTGTGACTTTTCATGGAAAACACAAAATTGTTTGGGTGATCCCAAACTTTTGAACGGTAGTGTATATATATATATATATATATATATATATATATATATATATATATATGCACGTGTTACAAAAATTGTATACAATATGTGGTCCATTACATTTGAACAAATTTCAATCGTTTCTTCTTTAAACTGTTGATTATTCTCAAATATCTATTCTCAGATGGCAGCCAATAAGTCTGGCTGTGGTATCACAAGCACAAAAGAGATTGCTGACTGCATGAGACAGTTGGATAATGATGCTGTGCTGACTCTAGTGCAGGTGAGATGTGCACAAACAGCCAGGCTGTGCTCGTAAACTGACAAGACTGGTTGAAAACATTTCGTCCGTGATGAGATTCCATTGAAATATCAACTTTCGTGGCTTTATTTTCAGGAATATTTTTGTTGTGCTGCACGTTGCTATCAGGATTTGTCAGTAAAGATTTTTGCCCAACCCTTTCTTCATGAAAGGTTTCCATGCATGACAGATTGTGTGTATTTCTTTGTCTCCCCTGTAAGGACCCAACGCTGAGATTTCAGGTTAGTGCTGATGGACAGCTGCTGAAAAAACCCGTGGATGAGCTCCTCAAAAACCACGAGATTCTCAACATTCCTTTCATAACAGGGGTTAATAACGACGAAGGGGGTTGGTTACTCCCTAGTGTAAGTATGAAAGTGAAATTCTGTCACTCTCACTGTGGTTTGTCTTAAATTTACCAAAACAAAAACCTGAACAAAACGGATAATTCGGTGTCCTTTTTCCTTAGTTCTTTGCTCCTCCAAACTGGACAGAAGGAATGGACCGGAACGATGCGATGACAAGTCTAGCCATATTTTTCCCTGACGTAAGAAAAACACTCTCACACGTTTCATGGATTTATGATACTTTAGTTAGTCTGTGGGGCACGGTGGTGGCACGGTGCCGCAGTGGTTAGCGCGGTCGCCTCACAGCAAGAAGGTCCTGGGTTCAAGCCCCTGGGTAGTCCAACCTTGAGGGTCATCCCGGGTCGTTTCCTCCGCGCGCTCCGGTTTCCTCCCACCGTCCAAAGACATGTAGGTCAGGTGAATCGGCATTACTAAATTGTTCCTAGGTGTGTGTGTGTGGGCCCTGTGTGATGGCCTGGTGGCCTGTACAGGGGATCTCCCCGCCTGCTGCCCAATGACTGCTGGGATAGGCTCCAGCATCCCCACGACCCTGAGAGCAGGATAAGTGGTTCGGATAATGGATAGATGGATGGATGGTTACTCTGTTTCGTAGAGATTTGATATCTTCTTTCTATCCTTCAGCCTAAAGATGAAGATGTCAAAGAGGTGGTTGCAGATGTATATCTGGGAACCTCTGGAGATCGTGTGGAGGTTAGAAATGGGTTCACTGAGCTGATTGGAGACATAATGTTCACCATTCCAGCCATTAAAATTGCAAATATCCACAGAGGTAATCTTAGAGGAAAACTTTCAAGTGCTTTAACAAGATTATAGTCACATCTTTGCACCCATATACGTACATAAATTGAGTCCCGTTACATGCATTTGTCTGACTAGACGCAGGTGCCGCTATGTTTCTATATGAGTACCAACACTCGGTGAAATTCCTGCAGGAGAAAAGGCCGAGCTTTGTTAAGTCTGACCATGGAGATGAACTCCTTGCAGTATTAGGATTCTGCTTCACCACTAACCATGTCAAAATCACAGGTAAGTAAGTAACTTTGATAATAACTTTGATAACAATGGAGGAGTGTGTGATTTTCAGCTGCTTGTATCCGCAATCTCACCCTTTCAGTCTCTACCCAAAGCTCATGAGCATAGTTGAGGGTTGGAACGAAGATTGACTGGTAAACTGAGAGCTTTGCCTTCCGGTTCAGCTCCTTCTTCACCACAATGGTCTGGCTGAAATTATTTTCCTCCGTAGGATGTCCGGGCTCAGTCTTAGAGATAGGGTGAGGAGCTTGTTCATCCAGAGGGAGCTCGGAGTAGAGCCACTGCTCCTTCGCATCGAAAGGAGCCAGCTGCAGTGGTTCGGGCATCTGATTAGGATGCTTCCTGGGCGCCTTCCTTTGGAGGTTTTCCGGGCATGTCCAACGGGGAGGAGACCCCAGGGTAGAACCAGAAATCGCTGGAGGAACTGCATGTCCAATCTTGCCTGGGAACGCCTTGGGTTCCCCCAGGAGGAGCTGGAGGGCGTTGCTGGGGAGAGGGGCATCTAGAGTGCCCTACTTAGCTTGCTGCCACTGTGACCTAACCCCGGAGAAGCTGCTGAAGATGAATGAATGAGTGTGTGATTTAAGCACTCCTCCAATCAAAACCTGACCTCAATTTATCACCATTTTAGGTTTGTGCACAGAAGAGGAGGAACACCATAGCAGAATCGTGATGAGCTATTGGGGCAACTTCGCTCGCACAGGGTAGGAATTTACCCTCATTACAGTCGCTTTAGAAGAGAGATGAATTAATAGGTGAATAACAGTGTGCCCGTAGGTCTCCTAACGGGGCTGGCTTGGTCCACTGGCCACAGTATGGAGCAGAAGGAGACTACCTGTCCATTGGGTTGAAGCAAGTCCCTGGTCAACACCTGAAGAAGGATCGTTTCATCTTCCTGACTCAAACCATCCCCGAAATGATTCGTCAGCGTCAACAGAAGAAGAAGCACAATGAGCTATAAGTGACTCCTCACTCGAAAGCATTTCCATTTTGAATACTTCACAATTAACCCACCAGTTAAGCCATAATGTCAAATGGAGACTTGCAGCCAATCAGAAAACGTTGTGAGATATAATACTGTTTACAAGTTCCTGTTGCTTTCACCGTACACTTGCACATTTTTAAATCCACAAAAATCATTCACAATCAATACAACAAATATGATACATACAACAACAAGAAAAGCTTATGCAATGCAGCCAGTGTGTGTGGTTCATCTACTAACGGGGAGCGTGGGCTGGGTTAAGACCATCATTAAATGTTAATCTGTGTATGTGTGTGTAAGGGAGAGAGAGTAACCCGAAACCACGTACCATGTGGGGACCTTTTATGGGTCCCCATGAGGGAAACGGTCTATTTTAGTGTTAGGACTTGGGTTTAGGGTTATGATTTGGGTTTAGGGTTAGGTCTTGAGTTTAGGGTTAGGACTTGGGTTGCACGGGTGGGTAATCTTATCCAGAAAGGGCCATTGAAGGTTTTTGTTCCAACCAACCAATTACACACCTGTGTCTCTTAAGTTCCTCAGCAAAGACCATACTAATTGATTAGTGGGATCAGGTGTGTAACTGCTTGGTTGGAACAAAAACCTGCACCCACACCAGCCCTTTCTGGATAAGATTGCCCACCCATGGTTTAGGGTTATGATTAGGGTAAGGGTTAAGGTTAGGCATGTAGTTATGATGGTTAAGTTTAAGGACTAGGGAATGATTGTAGTCAGTGAGGTTCCCCTCAAGTATTGACTAATCCGGCGAAGTACCGGAAGTTAACAAGTCGCCATTACTGCGGTGGCCCTTCCCTACAATACGCACGCATCTGAATGCAAGCTGTGCTAAGAAGTGTACAATTTTCTGCTTTTATCTTTTTAACATTATTCAACGTTACATTAGACAACGGTGTCTAGGAAGTCGGGAAGAAGCTGTGCAGTTATCGGCTGCTCCAACAGTAGTGGCAAACTTCAAGTTTGGAAAAAGACTGAATGCGAAATACACAAGCCTCTCATGAAGATTGCCCCTGTCTGAGACCATACAGTTCACATAGATTCCCTGGCCGTGCAGAAGACCAAGACATTCGTCAGAAGTGGATTAAGAATACTAACAGAAAGGACTTTGTTCCATTAAAAACAGCACAGTCGTTTTTGGTTAACAGTTGACCATCTATCTTCATCTCACAATGACGAACTTTGCCATCCTTTGTCTGCAGCATTAATTCAACATTATGATGGTTGTTAATGGTATGAGTATTGGACAGGTCCTTTTAGAATGATGTGTTCATTATCTGGCAGAGTGTGCAATATTTGGCCAACCCATCCAGAGCTCAGGTAATTTTGACCCTCTATTAGAGACCTGTAGCTGGTATTTTTTTGCTCATCACAAGCCAGGCGATTAATGAAATAATCTTGAATACCTACAAAAAACACTTTCGTATTTTTGAAACGTTTTACTAATATAACTGGTCTGGGATTAAATGCAATCCTTGAACGTTTACTAGCTATCTAGTACAGTCACGTTAGCATACACAAATGTTAGTTACTTCATCACTTGAAATGCGGCGGATGGTTAAGTGGTAATTTTTTTCTCTCTATCTGGCTATTGACATAACCGATGTCTAACTAGTATGTACAATTTGAATAACGTTAAGATCACCATCCATAAGGTACCTTCATCAGTAACTGGGGGCCACTGTCTGGCGTCGTCAATCCAACTACCCATGCTGCTGTCACTGCTGTCACTTAGCAGGGCAGTAGCAAACACTGCTACTTGCCACCGCAGTAATGGCGGCGTCGCTAGAGGGCGGAACACACAAATTGGTCGGCGGATTAGTCTATAGGGTGCCATGGACACAAGACAGCCTTAACCACACAAACAAAAGGAAATTGGGTAGTCAGTTATGTGCCCTTTTGAACATTTGTGTCTCCAAGCAATAAATGAATTTTAACTTTCCGTCATTTCTTGATAGAAGTGGGTTTGTTTTTTTAGAGTTGGATAAGTGCTTATAATAAAAAACCCTGCTTTTACATAGTCATTGTGTTGAAGTGTCAAAATGTCATTCGGAAACACCATCCGCACTAAAAATCAATCTAGAGAAACTTGTCAGAAATAAAACACTGGCATGATTGAATAAATGTTCCTTACAAAATCTAAAAGAATGGTTACGATATTTTTATTTTTGTAAAATATCCAAATAATAAAGGGAACCTTTTTGTCCCCAACATCAAATGTCATTAAGTCATGTCACATGTGACAAGTTAGTTTACAAAGAGAACTGAAGGTCACTACAAGGAGGAGGCAAGGTGAATAATTCACTCTGTTAAATTGTTGTTTTCTTTTTTTTGTTTTTAACTTTTTCCCCGTCCCGTCCCGGTCGCCGCTCCACCCCCTCTGCCGATCCGGGGAGGGCTGCAGACTACCACATGCGTCCTCCGATACATGTGGAGTCGCCAGCCGCTTCTTTTCACCTGACAGAGAGGAGTTTCACCAGGGGGACGCAGCGCGTGGGAGGATCACGCTATTCCCGCCAGTACCCGCCCCCCCCCCGAACAGGCGCCCTGACCGACCACAGGAGGCGTTAGTGCAGCGACCAGGACACATACCCACATCCGGTTTCCCACTGTAGTCCACCGACTTCCGGTTAATACTGCAGCGGTCATACCGGTTTGCTGGTTATTGTCTTGTGCTATTGACAATGGCCTATTTTCCGCGATGCCTGCAAGATTCACCATGGATAAATGTCAACCACATGCACACAACTGTTGACAAACTTTCCCCTGCACCTACCAGCAAACGGGTGAAAAGTTTCAAGTTGTACATGTCAAGTTACGTCCACATTTATGAGGATGAGCGGACGGACGGACGCCATCCCTGACCACCAACCTCTTCCACAAAGGTGCACCTGCGCCCCATCTCCCACAACGCCATTTCTCTTTGGCTTGGTGTTTAGTGGCCTGTAGTGTAGAACTGGACCAATCACGGGATCATTCTTTGGCCCTGCCCTAACCTGCTCTTTTGTCACTGCAGGCAGCGACTCCGTTTCGATCAAGCAGTACTGCCTGCAGGAAGGCGGAGTTGGCCGTCCAGCCTGAGCACACATTCCTTACGTCAGCAGTGTGTGGGTGTGTCTCTCCCTCTCCGTCTTCATTGGTCTTTTACTTTCACTTTGTGACCTCGGGGTAGAAATGTGTAGTAGCAGGAGCAGTAAAAGTGGGTTGTAATCCACAGCAACACAACAGTCTCATAGTGGGATATTCTTCCATGACTTGGTTTTAGTGGATCTCTGTTGCTGTTGACGTCTTCCTGCTTCATCTAGCGGACAATCAGAATAATGTAAGTGTGACTGGACTTTTCCACACTCACTCTGCTGTTTGAGACTACTCTTAAAATCTGATGTTTCTGTTCAACACCTCGTCAGAATGAACAACTGTTAACACAGCAGTGTCTATGTGGCCACGTTAACAGAAGCCGTTTGTTTAATGGCAGATTTGACTGAAACCGATTCATTTGTCATCAAGAAAAGAGGGAACAGATTCGAGGCCTGTTGATGAAGAACATTGTAGAAAGGGATGTGTAATGTCCGTAGACGCCTTGTCTTACTGACATAAGAATAATTCAAGAACGAGCCGACTTCGTAGGTTCTTAACTGTGTAGCTTTTACTAGCGTTCATCCGACATACAACCTTCATAACATGCGCTTCTAACTTCCTGTATACGTCACACGCACTGCACGTACACCCGTGAGTAGGTCAAGTTAAACACGTGACCTTTCATTCATTACATCTCCCCCTCTAAGATGATTTTCTAACCTGTATATCACCCCCCTTTTCACAAAAAAATAAAAAATCCCCCACAGTACACAAGTCCATACGCCTCACAAATCCAGCCGGATTGCAGGCTTGCTCACCCTGCCAGAGCGAGTAACATATGGTGTGGAAGTTGGCATTTCTGCTGCTCGGGACTCATCCGTGTTTCCACTCTCCCCTGGAGTGACATGGTCAGGATCCCTGCTGACAAAGGTGAGTGTTTTAGGTGTGGCCAACAGGTGGCGCCTGTTCCTTCTGTAATGTTCACCTTGAGCTGTCTCCACTATGTAGGATCTGGGAGTGGAGCTCTGACTGTGAACAACTGCTGGCATTGTCCATGTTTTCTGTCCATCAAGTTTGGTGAGTACTGCGTCACCCGAGTTCAGTGGGCGCAGTGTCCGCACGCCGTTCCTGCGGTTGTAGTAGAAAGCCTGCCTCGATTTGGCTGCGGCGTCAGCGGTTTTGATCAGTTCCTCTTTAGGCCAGGCCGGTTTCAGGTTATGCTGCAATGTGGGTAAGGTGGTTCTGAGTCTCCTACCCATGAGCAATTCCGCTGGACTGGCTCCAGTGGAAGAAGAGGGTGTAGCTCTGTATGTCAACAGGGCGAGGAGAGGGTCTTCCTGCCTTAATATGCTTTTGGCTATCTGAACAGCCCTCTCTGCCTGTCCATTACTCTGGGGGTAGTGTGGGCTTGAAGTCACATGGATGAAATCATAATCCTCACTGAACCTCCTCATCTCTTCTGAAACTAGCTGTGGCCCATTATCGCTAACTACAATTTCAGGGATACCAAAACGTGCAAATGTAGCCTTCAGCCTAGCTACAACCTGACTGCTAGTAGTTGTTGGTAGATTTAGGATCTCCAAAAACCTGGAATAATAGTCAGACACTATCAAGTAGTTTTGCTTTTTGTACTCACACAGGTCTATGCCAACTTTCTGCCATGGTCTGGATGGGAGCTCACTTGACATTAAAGGCTCTTTTCTCTGTGTGTTCTTGTGTTCTCTGCAGAATTGACATTGCTGTATCTTTGTTGTAATGTGCTCTGTCATTTTGGGCCACCACACTGACTGGCTAGCTCTCTCTCTGCACTTAGCTATCCCCTGGTGCCCGTCGTGTATTCTGTCTAAGATCACCTCCCTCATCTCTGTGGGAATGACGATACGACTGCCTCTGATGACTAAACCATCTACCTCAGATAACTCCCCTCTCACCTGATAAAAGTCTCTGACTGTCTCCGGCACTTTATCGACATACTCAGGCCAGCCGTGTCTGATGAAGCCCAACACTGTCTGGAGCTGCAGATCCCCATCCGTGCTCTGTTTTATCTCCTGCATCCTTTGAGGTGTGGCAGGCACCTGGCACACGATGGCATCAATGTGCGCTGCAACATCATCATGAGAAGCACCATCTCCGTAGCACTGCTCTGGGCCTCTGGAGAGTGCATCAGCCACAGCTAAAGTTTTGCCTGGTGCGTATTCAGCCACTGCATTGAAACGCATCAGCCTCATTAACAGTCTCTGGCACCTAATGGGCACATTATCCAAGTCTTTGCTGTTCATGAGAGGCACTAGTGGTTTATGATCGGTGACAAGTCTGAAATTGTAAAGCCCAAACAGGTACTTCTCGAACCTTTCACATGCCCAGACGCTGGCTAAGCACTCTTTCTCGATCTGTGCGTACCTTGTCTCTGCGTCACTCAGCCGTCGGGAGCAGTAGGCCACGGGCTTCCAGTGTTCCCCGTGCTGCTGGAGCAGAACGCCTCCCAGCCCGTAGCTGCTGGCATCTGCTGACACCACCGTAGCCTTAGTGACGTCATAAATGGTGAGTACCGGGGCAGTGGCGAGTGCTACTTTAAGGTCTTGGAATGCTGTGTTCTGTGCAGGTCCCCACAGCCACTCTGTCGTTGCTTTAAGCAGTCCATAAAGCGGCTGACCTACAGTGGACAGCTCTGGGACGTATTTTGCCAAATAGTTCACCATCCCGAGGAACCTCTTGAGTTCCGTCACGTTCTGGGGCTGAGGAAAGTTCTCTATTCCGGCCACTTTGTCCGGGTCAGGTCTGATGCCTGCCTCGTTGATGATATGACCAAGGAAGCGGACTTGTTTCTGTTTGAACTTGCATTTCGCTTGGTTCAGTTTGAGACCTGCTGTTTCAATGACCCCCAGCGCCTCTGCTAGGCGCCGGTCATGGATTTCCTCAGTCTCTCCATGTATAAGGATGTCATCCATGTACACCTCTGTGCCCTCTAGCCCGGTCAGAGTTTCCGCCATCTTTCTCTGGAAAATCTCTGGAGCACTCGTTATACCAAATGGAAGGCGGCAGAAAGCATACCTCCCAAATGGGGTGATGAAAGTGGTGAGCCCCCTGCTGTCTTCATGCAAGGGGATCTGGTAAAACCCACTTGCTGCATCCAACGTTGTGAAGAACTTTGACCCTGCGAGCCTTGGCATTATTTCCTCCATAGTGGGCAGCACGTATTTCTCACGTTTCACCGCTCGATTCAGCCTCCTGAGGTCAGCGCAGCAGCGAACCTCTTTCTTGTTCGGTTTCAGCACCGGCACCATAGCGGCACACCATTCTGTGGGCTGAGTCACTTTTTCAATAATGCCCTCATTTTCCATGCGCTGCAGTTCTTTCTTAACCAGTGGTACAAGTGGCAGCGGTATCCGTCTGGCTGTATGCACCGCGTATGGCTGGGCACCCTCCACCAGAGCTATTTTCACTGGGTCTGTTTTCAGCAGTCCACTTGAACCGAAAACTCCACTGACCTCATTCATCCGCTTCACTAGACCCATCTCCACTGCCTCTGGACGACTCAGCAGACAGCTGCCTCTCCCCTTGATCACATACACTGGAAAGGAGTATTGTTTCTCCTTGTAGTTGGTTGTGGCTTGAAACTGTCCTATGCAGCTGATGTTTCCACCTGGGCTTATGAAGCATGTGTCAGGAGGTCCCAGTTTTATGTTTGGCTTCAGCTTTTTAAATGTCCCTTGGTTGATAACAGTAGCGTCAGCCCCCGTGTCAATTTTAAAGGTTATTGGTACATCACGTATTGTTAAACTAACAGTCCAATCTTCCTGACTGCTCTCTTTGCCAACTTCTCCCAGAAAGTACAGCTGTTTAACCTCTTCAGTGACTTCTCTCACCGCTTTAGAGTGACATACACGCTCCCAATGTCCCTTTTTATGACACTTGTTGCACTTACTGTTCGTTGCAGGACACTTCCGCTCATCGGTGTGCTGCGTCTTGCCGCACCTCCCGCATTCATCTACTTTGTTGGTTGCCGGACTGCCGCCACCATGACGCTGTCCGCCCTTTTTGTTTTGGCGTCCGTCCCGCCATCGGACAACATTGACGTTAGCCAGCTGGGCCTCTGGTTGGTTAGCTTGGAGGCTGAGCTGCTTTGTTATTGCCTCCGCCTGGCGCACTTGTTCAATGACTTTCACCAGAGTAAGGTCCGCTGTGAGCTGGAACTGACGGGAGAGCACTTTGTCTTTTATGCCCACTACCAGACGATCTCTGATATGTTCATCCCTCTTGTCCCCAAACTCACAGTGTTCAGACAGCTCATACAATGTCCGGATGTACATCTCCGCTGTCTGTCCTGGCTGCTGGCTACGTTGATAGAAGCACGCCCTCTCATGTATGATGTTACGGCGGGGAATAAAGTAGCCGTCGAACTTTTTCAGTACGATATCATAGTCCACTTTATCACCCTCCGCCGCGAAGTCAAACGAGCTGAATATCTTTTCAGCCTCGCTGCCCATTGCATAAATCAGCGAACTCACTTGAATCTCCCCGTCGTCTTTATCCAGCTTTGTCGCGAGCCTGAAGCGCGAAAACCGTTGTCTCCACTCCGGCCATTCAACGGGGCAGTCAAACTTGAATTCACTCGGCGGATTAAACTTCGGCATGACCACTCGTGTTCCGATACACAGACTATTCTGACACCATGTAATGTCCGTAGACGCCTTGTCTTACTGACATAAGAATAATTCAAGAACGAGCCGACTTCGTAGGTTCTTAACTGTGTAGCTTTTACTAGCATTCATCCGACATACAACCTTCATAACATGCGCTTCTAACTTCCTGTATACGTCACACGCACTGCACGTACACCCGTGAGTAGGTCAAGTTAAACACGTGACCTTTCATTCATTACAGGATGGGTACCGAAACCCGCTATTAAACGGCACCGGGGACACATTAATTCCAGTTTATTTAGGCTAATTAACGTTATCTTGCACCTTTTATCTCACAACTCTGTTTCTAATTTGCAGTAAGAGTAAGACTTCTGTCTGTGACGCATTTTGGTTATTTCCAATGCAGAAGCGAGACCTCTCCGAGGGGCGGAGCCAGCTCTCTCTCTCTCTCTCTCTCTCTCTCTCTCTCTCTCTCTCTCTCTCTCTCTCTCTCTCTCTCTCTCTCCGTTTCACACACACACAAACACACACACACACACACACACACACACACACACACACACACACACACACACACACACACGGGACCCCCCTCGGTGAACAGGATCGGGGGGGGGGTGTTTCCTGCTTTTGGAAAGATAAGAATATCTTTGATAACGGCGCGAGCAGCTCCACCACAACGAGCCAACCAGCTTTTACCCGACTCCCAGTTCAGCAGCGAGGAGGCCACAACTGGTGCCAAAGCAGGCGGAGCGCCGCAGGGCGGGCGGGGCCCGGGCGGGCAGGAGGCCTCTCAGCGCTCCAGCCTCCCTGTTTGTTAGTTTGTTTTTTATCAAGAGATGACTTTTAATATCAAAACACCTATTTTACACAACAATATATTACAAAAAGCGTTTTAATTTTAACTATAAAAACAGCCAACCCCAGAGGACAGCAAGAAAAGTGAATTGGGACACACTGCCATCTGGTGGTCGAAAACTGCAAATCAGGTCTTCCTGAACTACAAACCAGGTCCTGAAACAAGGTCATTCTCATTATGGGCACATCTGCATTGCTCAAGTCAAGTCAATTTTATCTGTATAGCCCAATATCACAAATTACAGAATTACCTCTGGGGGCTTCACAGCAACACAGCATCCTGTCACTAGACCCTCGCCTCAGATGAGGAACAACTCCCTAAAAACAAACATTAACAAGGCCTTGTCTCACTTTCCAACTGAACAAAAAAAATTATATCCTTTAAAACAACTCAGGTGTTTTATTTGAGATTCAGCTCAAAGTGAAAGTGATGACGTTCTAATGTACAAATGCGCTTTTTTTATCTTCCTTTGTCAAACTTCCTCGCTTTTGCTTGATGGTAGTGAATGACACTGTGGGGTATGGGATTTATGGAGACGACATGGCCATGTTTGCCATGACACTAAAGCTCAGGAATCATTTGGGATTCCTAAGAGCTTGGCAGCTCCCGCCCCTCGGGTGTTGTCATATTTGCCCTCCTTGTCATCGCAGGCGTACGCCAGCAGGGGCCTGTTGGGGTGCCAGGCCACGGTGAAGGTTGGAGAATCACATTGCACCTCCCACAACTTCTCCCCTGTTTCAACTTCAGCGATGTCTATGAAGTGATCCTCTGAAGCTGAGGCCAACATCTTGCCATCATGGCTGAAACTCGGTGTCCTCACAGGCCAGTCAAACCTGGAGAAACAGCAGACACACACTAGCTCCTCTGTGTTCCAGAGGCTGACCAGGGCGTAGGCACTTCCTGTAGTGAAGTAAGAGCCAGTGGGATCGAACTTGATGCAGATACAGTTGGATGGATGGGCGTTGATGGGCTGAATGGGCTTCAGCTCTGGGTAACTGAGAATATTGATGTCTGTGAATGTTCTCATTCATCCAGGTCATGGTTATCCAAAGGAGATGAATCAAGTGCAACTGGACTTGGTATATATCCGTGAAGACGTTTCGCGTGGCAAAACATCGGTACACAAAAGAGCCACTCATATCTATGGCTCTGTTAGCGATGGGCGTTGGTAAACATCGGGACGCAAAGAGTCATGGACATCTATAGCTCTGACAACGACTCCTAGAGGATAGATTCTGAGTCTCATCAACAGCCAGTCAGACCAGCTTGGTCTAGTCAGAAAGGCACGAACTGAGGAAGCCTCTTGGATGAGAGGCGAAACGTCCTCATGGATAAATACACACTAGTCGACTAGTTGGTCTCAAGGAAGCCCTATTAATTAGGCTCTACTTTTCCTGGACCCACTTGCTTCAGTGAAGACCTATGATTGTTATTTAAGCCTACACACGTTCACAATAAAGAGATGCATGTGTACAAATTGTTATATCTTTAATCTGTTTTATTTGCACCATAATTTAATTTGGACCATAATGTGTCACTACAAGTAACACGTCGCTTACTAACGACCAGCGATTCCCTCTCAAAATAGTGATTTGCCAAACTGACGTAGGACTAATCTACATATATCTGGATGGTATATTTAATTATTTCAAGAGATTAAGAAAAACTAGTCAGATCCATCAGGAACATCGTAATAAAAACAATAAACAAGCTACTTATTTACTCTATCTTATTCACTTACTTGATTGTATTTATGTTCTGTTATTTTATTATTAATATTACAATATATTTTTATCCATCTTATCGATTTTGTCTTTGTTTTTTTTGTTGCTTTTTTTGTTTTTTTTTGTCTTGTTTGTTTAAACTATTTTATCTACTTTATTTGTCTAGTTTTATTCAAATCTATTTTATTGTCATTAATCTCAAATTGTCTCAAATGGATCTCTTATCGGCTTGTCAGTCATCTGTGAGGCACTTTGAACGTCACTAACCTGTATGAAAGGTGTTATTCAAGAGTGACCAGTCTATAGAAATACCTCTAAGATTCAAAGATGGACAGCACTCTACTGAGCAGAGGTCAGAATTAAACAGCTGATATGAACAGATGGTTTGGTTGTTATCAGACTCTACTGAACAGACAGAGGTAACAAGTCATGACACATAGAATTGGTCTGAACCTTCTGTTGGTTTAGTTTCTTCTCTCAAAACATCTCATCTAATAATCACATCAGTATTTACAGTGGTGTTCACCTTGTGTTTCTACCTGCATCCATCAGGACACAACACCTCAACCTCCTGTGTGTGTGTGTGTGTGTGTGTGTGTGTGTGTGTGTGTGTGTGTGTGTGTGTGTGTGTGTGTGTGTGTGTGTGTGTGTGTGTGTGTGTGTGTGTGTGTGTGTGTGTGTGTGTGTGTGTGTGTGTGTGTGTTGCCAGATTTGAATAGCCCAATCAGAGCCCTGAACCCACCCAAAAATAGCCCTTTTTTTTACTGTTTAGTAGAAAGTTTCTCTGTCCGTCCGGTGTGTGTATGTAATAATAATTATGTTTATCAGAGCCATTTTTACCCACTCAATCAAATAAAAAGTAGCCCAATCTGCCAACGCTGCGGTCATGTGTGTGTGTGTGTGTGTGTGTGTGTGTGTGTGTGTGTGTGTGTGTGTGTGTGTGTGTGTGTGTGTGTGTGTGTGTGTGTGTGTGTGTGTGCGTGTGTGTTGATATCTAGAGACCTAACATGTCATGTGTTCTCCACAGAGACCACCAGGAGAGGTCAGAGGTTCTCAGTCGTCAGTCTGTCCAGGAGCATTAAACAGACCTGGACTCCATATTTATGGTGTGTAAATGTACATCAACACCTTTTACTTCACCTACAAATGAAATGAAAAACAACCATTCTGGTCATAATGGTCTTCATGCTCCACTGTTTACATCAGTGGGTTTTAATCAGTGACAGATGGGCTTGATGTTTTGTTCCATGAGTTTAACATGCAAGTTTAATTCATATACTGATTCATTTCCAGCTGCTTGAGGAGAACATTGTCACTTTTGTGAAGAAGGAGCTGAAGAGGTTCCAGAAGGATCTGAGTCCAGATTACCCAGAGTGCTTAGAGAGACAGAGGGAGGAGGAGGAGGAGCAGAGGAGGAGTCCCAGAGAGGCACTTCTGAAGATCACACTGCACTTCCTGAGGAGTATGAAGCAGGAGGAGCTGGCTGACTCTCTGGAGAGCAGTAAGAGACTCTTTATTCAAAGGCCTCAACACCATGTAAAGGGTCAATAGAGGCAAAGTGGGAGGTGGAATTGTTTTCAAACCCTGCTGAAAATGTAGATTTATCACAGGAGGTTCAGACAGTTTCCATTTGGATGGTAAATGAAAAGAAATCTAATGGATAATCTGGTTAAACTATTGATTGGTTAATGAGGGTGTAAAATGCTGATGACATTGGTTCACATCAGAACAATAATACCAGAGAGAACCTCTTTAAGACATCATCACTGTCACCATAATCCCAGTAAAGATCTCCTATCTAATACATGGTTACTACAAGAGATGTGATAATAGCCATCAAAATATTATTACAGTAGAAAGGAATTATTATTAATGAACATGTTTTTGTGGAAATGTATTTGGATAAATCTACCCTTTATATAAATTATATACATGTCTTCATTGTTTGTTTTAATTAAAACCTGCATGTCCATCCACCAGTGATGAGCTGAATTAATACTATGGAGTTTGGTAAAGTTTCTGTTTCTCACATTTACAGTAACATCCACTCACTGATTCCCTGGTTTGTTTATTCAGAAACCCCTGTTCCCTTGTGCCGGAGTAACCTCAAAGCAGCTCTGAAGGAGAAGTTTCAGTGTTTGTTTGAGGGTGTTGCTAAACCAGGAGAGTCAACACTTCTGAATCAGATCTACACAGAGCTCTACATCACAGAGGGAGGGAGTGGAGAGGTCAATAATGAACATGAGGTCAGACAGATTGAAACAGCATCCAGGAAACCAGCGAGACCAGAAACACCGATCAAATGTGAAGACATCTTTAAACCCTTACCTGGACAAGATAAACCAATCAGAACATTGATGACAAGGGGAGTGGCTGGCATCGGGAAAACAGTCTTAACACAGAAGTTCACTCTGGACTGGGCTGAAGACAAAACCAACCACAATATACACTTCACATTTCCATTCACGTTCAGAGAGCTGAATGTGCTGAAAGATAAAAAGTTGAGCTTGGTGGGACTTCTTCATCACTTCTTTATTGAAACCAAAGAAGCAAGAGTCTGCAGCTTTGACGAGTCCAAGTTGTGTTCATCTTTGATGGTCTGGATGAGTGTCGACTTCCTCTGGACTTCCAGAGCAATGAGATCTGGACTGATGTCACAAAGTCCACCTCAGTGGATGTGCTGCTGACAAACCTCATCAAGGGGAAACTGCTTCCCTCTGCTCGCCTCTGGATAACCACACGACCTGCAGCAGCCAACCAGATCCCTCCTGAGTGGGTTGACATGGTAACGGAGGTGAGAGGGTTCACTGATCCACAGAAGGAGGAGTACTTCAGGAAGAGATTCAGAGATGAGGAGCAGACCAGAAGAATCATCTCACACGTCAAGACATCACGGAGCCTCCACATCATGTGTCACATCCCAGTCTTCTGTTGGATCACTGCTACAGTTCTGGATCATGTGTTGAGAACAGATGTGAGAGGAGAGATGCCCAAGACCCTGACTGAGATGTACATCCACTTCCTGGTGGTTCAGTCTATCCAGGGGACTGTGAAGTATCATGGGAGATCTGAAACAGAGCCACACTGGAATACAGACAGCCGGAAGATGATTGAGTCTCTGGGAAAACTGGCCTTTGAACAGCTGGAGAAAGGCAACCTGATCTTCTATGAAGCAGACCTGACAGAGTGTGGCATTGATATCAGAGCAGCATCAGTATATTCAGGAGTGTTCACACAGATCTTTAAAGAGGAGTGTGGGCTGTACCAGGACAAGGTCTTCTGCTTTGTCCATCTGAGCATTCAAGAGTTTCTGGCTGCTCTTTATGTCTTTCTCTCATTCATCAATGATTGAGTCAATCTGCTGTCAGCAACGCAGTCAACCTCCTGCAGGTCTAAACCACTTGGAGACAAATGTGAAAAACCAGACCTCTACCTGACAGCAGTGGACAAGCCCTTAGAGAGTCCAAACGGACATCTGGACTTGTTCCTGCGCTTCCTCCTGGGCCTCTCACTGGAACCCAATCAGAATCTCCTACGAGGCCTGCTGGGCAAGACAGGAAGTAAGTCACAGACCAATCAGCAAACAGTCCTGTACATCCAGAAGAAGATCAGGGAGGATCTCTCTCCAGAGAGAAGCATCAATCTGTTCCACTGTCTGAATGAACTGAATGAGCATTCTCTAGTGGAGGAGATCCAACAGTACCTGACATCAGGAAGACTCTCCACAGACCAGCTCTCTCCTGCTCAGTGGTCAGCTCTGGTCTTCATCTTACTGTCTTCAGGAAAGGAGCTGGACGTGTTTGACCTGAAGAAATACTCTGCCTCAGAGGAGGGTCTTCTGAGGCTGCTGCCAGTGGTCAAAGCCTTCAATACAGCTCTGTAAGTATATGGATTAGGCCTTTTAAAGTATTAAATATATTACGTGTTATTATTTTTCATTGGTGATAAAATATTGTTTTATTACACTGATTATTGAAACTGTTATTGGGGTTACAGGTTCTAAAATCAAAAGTATTAAAGACATTAAAATTATAGAATAATTACAACTAGTAAAACAGTAGTTGTAATAGTTGTAAGTAGCAGTAATCATAAAAGAAGCAGGTAGTAGTGGAATTAGCAGCAGTAGTAAAAGCAGTAATAGTAGTAGTAGTAGCAGTAGTACTAGTCTAGTAGTAACAATGGTATTAGTAGTCACAGTAGTTGCAGTAGTAGTACAAATTGTATTATAACAAGTAGCCGTCGCAGTTATAGTAGGACTAGTAGTAAAAATAACAGCAGTAGTGGTACTCTTGTAGTAGTAATATTTTGTTATTTCCATGTTTAGATGAGTACTACAATAAAGTACTATTATCCAAACTGTTGTAATGATGAAACAGGTAGTAAAATCAAAAGTATTAACGCCATTACAGTGTGTTTGTGCGTGTGTGTGTCCATTCAGGTTGAGTTTCTGTAATCTGTCAGACAGAAGCTGTGAAGTTGTGTCCTCAGTTCTCAGCTCCAACTCCTCTAGTGTGAAAGAGCTGGACCTGAGTAACAATGATCTGCAGGATTCAGGAGTGAAGCTGCTCTCTGCTGGACTGGGGAGTCCACAATGTAGACTGGAAACTCTCAGGTCAGTGTTCCTAAACCTCTACAACACAGGACCACTTCAGTCCTCATTACATCCACTTTAATGGCAGTCAGTACATCCTAACCTGGGTGGTCTTTTCTCTGACTGGAGGAATTACAGACCAGTTGTAGTAACAAGCTCTGGTTCTACTTTCTACTTCCTGTCAACTGCTTTCCATGAGCACATACACCAGCAAAGAGTTCATGTCTACACATTACAAATCAATATAGTTTGGTTTTCAGAGAAAAATGTGAAATAGTCTAACAGGCATAGCAAGGCCTTCCTTCTGCCCATATTCCAACTACATATTTATAATTCCTATTTCTTGTTTCAGTTTGCAGTGTAACTCTGTTTTCACCTGAAAAATACTGCACTGGTTAAGCTTATATTGTAGTGTATCAAACACAACTTAAATACACATGTGCTTGTATGAACACATGAATGTGAGGTGGTAACCCTGTGTAGAGGTTCATGTTTTAGTGGTTTTGTCTGTCTTTTAAATGTGGAGGTACAGGCCACAGGTTCTGGGGTGAAGAGCGACTTCATCTACCTATTACAGACACACTGTAGGAGTGAAGGAGGCATCACTTCCTCTGGCAGTGTGTTCACACTCACATCTCTACTATGACAACACAAAAGGATGCATTGACCTCTGCAGCTCTCTGAGCACACAATGTGTCCTCATCACTGTACCCTCCTAAGAACAAAACATAACAGTGTGTTAATGACATCATCTATATGATGTGTACTCATCACATGATCTATAAAGCTATGTGGTCCTTGTTCACTGCTGGGTTTGATACCTCTCTGTGGGGCTTCATGACTGTGTGTGTTGGCTCATTAATATCAGCATTTCCCTCAAAAGTGCAGATGGTCAGTACACTCAGCCACATGTGCTCACATCACAGCTGTAAAGCATAAACTCTCATTTCCATAGACTATCTGCTGTCAGAGAGGTCTGCTTGGAGCTGCCAGCAGCAGGGCCCCAACACACACCTTTCTGGATCCCCACCATGTTAGACCACCCCTCATTATTAGAGATGGACAACTTCTTTACTGGAGGATCTTCTGGCAGAGATGGATGCCCTCCTGTCCTTTTTAGTTCACTTTTTTATTTTTATTCAGTTTGGTGCAAATCATATAAAGTGTTAATGTGTTGTACAGTAGCACACATTCACACCACTGAAAGAATAAGGACAGGGAATACTGACCACTTTGGATCATGTTTTTTATTTAGTCTTGATTTGTATCCAAGACCTCTTCATACCACTAGGGTTGCAGCTACTGTAAAGAATAACAAAGAAAAGTGTGCATACCAACTGGGCCCTAGTCTGATCATGTGACCTGAGTTGACAGAAGAAGTAGTTGACCACCGTCGTGATACCACAGGGCTCCAGAATAACTTTTTCCACTAGGAGCACTGCTGCTCCTTACTGACAATTTTAGGAGCACCACTTAAATCGACACACAACGCTACACATGGATATTTTTTCATCTTAGCTGTATTACTGATAAATGCTTTGGTAATAAATAGACCACTTACAGAAATAACAATATGCTATTTTATTTTAAATGTCACCAAGGGAGGTAGTGCTTAAAAGCATAAAAACAATAAGTTAGATAAAATGTAAACTCCAAAGTGCTTTTTGTAAACATAGGCCCCAAATATAACATTTATAAATTTAAACATAAGGTATGTGGTCAGTAATATTACTGTCATTACAGCACCAGAACCACAACAACACAAGTCAACACTGAACTCATGCAGTATGCCTCCCCTCGCCTTCCCTGTAGTTTAGAGCACATCCCCCTGAGGACCACTAGGAGGCTCTACCCAACCCTGATAATTGGGCCTTCTAGCTCTTTTACCCTGACTGAACCACGTCTGTACAGCCTCCTTCGCATCAAACTCACTACGGCACTGCAATAACCCTGGAGCAGTAAAATACTCACTGTACCTACAAATAAATATTTTAGTAATAGAGTGCAATAAATATGTGCCTCTCATGTGTGAACAAGCTGTATTATACTGTACATACCCCCCTACTGAATGTACAGTAACGCTTGTTACAGTATTTACCATCACTCCTTCATTCTTTGCACTCTATCCTGTTTACATGTCACAGAAACGGTTTCCCCTGTATATAGTCATTCCTAGTGTGTATTTCTGGAGGTTGTGTGTTCTGTGTGCGAGTACAACGAGCCAGACCGGAGTCAGAGTCCTTACATACCTTGAGCATTTGGGTGCTGGACTTCCACGTGGCCCATCAAAACATTCACCGGCCTCCTCTGCTGCAGGATCCGTGCATACACAATCTCCATTCCTTGGCTGACACATCCGTGTGGCCATCAGTCATGAATGAGAGCTACATGGAGTCCACTGGTTTTTTGCCGGTCTTCTTTTTAAGCGTGTCAGCTGTCACACCAATAAACTGGGCACGTGTCGTGCCATTGCTGTACGTGGGGTTAACTTCAGCTCCGTTCTTTTTTAATAAGTCCATGTGACCCTTGTATTTGGTGAGTGGCAGCTCTTCTCTGGCGGTGTAGTACGCTGTACTGAGTTTTATTTTCATTTCCGCCTCTTCTGCAGAACCATTTGCAGAGACGCTGAACTTCCAGCCATGCACAGTGTGTGCTTCAGCCTGTTGTTGTGGGGCAGCATTGTGGGGGTGGGGGGGTCCCGTGTGCTATTCCCCCCCCCCCACAAGGCTGTTTTGTCTTTGTTTTGGTCACGTCACGAGAGCCTCGTGGTAACTCCTCTTTCTCATACACGTGAGCACACACACACACACACACACACACACACACACACACAGGCCAAGCCCACTCATTCACACACAAGTTCTCCTCTTACTGGTTTTCACATGATTTCAAAAACATGGTAACATTGCAAGTGGCACAATTGCACCTAGGTTTAAAATGTACTCGCACCGATGCCAAAACTAGGTGCAAAATGTGACTAAATGGTGGCACTCTGGAGCCCCGTACCAGTTAACTCAGGTTGGGTTGGTTTGCTGGCAGCCATACCAACATGTACCCTGGCTCTGCCCAATGACACAAGGTAAGCAGGTGTGGGCTTGGCTAGTACTTGGATTGCAGACCTCCCGAGAAATCTGAGTTGCTGCTGGATTTGGTGTTAGTGGGCCAGTAGGGGGCAGTCTTCCCTCTGGTCTTAAAAAAAAGGAGCCAGTGCCCCAGTGCAGTGATGGGGACACAGTGGTGTAGGAGATGGCGTCCTTCTGATGGGACGTTAAAACTGAGGTCCTGACTCACTGTGGTCATTAAAGACCCCATGGCACTTACAGCAAAGAGTAGGGGGTCCCCCGGTGTTCTGGCAAATTCCCCAGTCTGGCTCTCTCCATCTGGCCACCTAATCATCCCCCAGTATGATTAGCTCAATGGTTCCTCCCTCTCCACCTCAAACTGATGTGTGGTGAGCGTTCTGGTGTAAAATGGCTGCCGTGCATCACCCAGGTGGTGCTACGCATTGGTGGTGGTTGAGGTGAGTCTCCCCCCTTCTTTGTGAAGTGCTTTGGGTGTCCAGATAAAACCCTAAAAATATAATCCATTATTATTGTTTGGTTTAGTGAAGCTGAAACTTATTCAGGAACCTGATTATGTTGAACATGTTTCATGAGACACTCTTACACATCAACAGCTGAAAGAAAGTAATGTGTGTGTGTGTGTGTGTGTGTGTGTGTGTGTGTGTGTGTGTGTGTGTGTGTGTGTGTGTGTGTGTGTGTGTCCATTCAGGTTGAGTTTCTGTAATCTGTCAGACAGAAGCTGTGAAGTTGTGTCCTCAGTTCTCAGTTCCAACTCCTCTAGTGTGAGAGAGCTGGACCTGAGTAACAATGATCTGCAGGATTCAGGAGTGAAGCTGCTCCCTGCTGGACTGGGGAGTCCACAATGTAGACTGGAAACTCTCAGGTCAGTATTCCTAAACCTCTACAACACAGGACCTCTTCAGTCCTCATTTACATCCACTTTAATGGCAGTCAGTACATCCTAACCTGGGTGGTCTTTTCTCTGACTGGAGGAATTACAGACCAGTTGTAGTAACAAGCTCTGGTTCTACTTTCTACTTCCTGTCAACTGCTTTCCATGAGCACATACACCAGCAAAGAGGTCATGTCTACACATTACAAATCAATACAGTTTGGTTTTCAGAGAAAAATGTGAAATAGTCTAACAGGCATAGCAAGGCCTTCCTTCTGACCATATTCCAACTACATATTTATAATTCATATTTTTTGTTTCAGTTTGCAGTGTAACTCTGTTTTCACCTGAAAAATACTGCACTGGTTAAGATTATATTGTAGTGTATCAAACACAACTTAAATACACATGTGCTTGTATGAACACATGAATGTGAGGTGGTAACCCTGTGTAGAGGTTCATGTTTTAGTGGTTTTGTCTGTCTTTTAAATGTGGAGGTACAGGCCACAGGTTCTGGGGTGAAGAGCGACTTCATCTACCTATTACAGACACACTGTAGGAGTGAAGGAGGCATCACTTCCTCTGGCAGTGTGTTCACACTCACATCTCTACTATGACAACACAAAAGGATGCATTGACCTCTGCAGCTCTCTGAGCGCACAATGTGTCCTCATCACTGTACCCTCCTAAGAACAAAACATGACAGTGTGTTAATGACATCATCTATATGATGTGTACTCATCACATGATCTATAAAGCTATGTGGTCCTTGTTCACTGCTGGGTTTGATACCTCTCTGTGGGGCTTCATGACTGTGTGTGTTGGCTCATTAATATCAGCATTTCCCTCAAAAGTGCAGATGGTCAGTACACTCAGCCACATGTGCTCACATCACAGCTGTAAAGCATAAACTCTCATTTACATAGACTATCTGCTGTCAGAGAGGTCTGCTTGGAGCTGCCAGCAGCAGGGCCACAACACACACCTTTCTGGACCCCCACCATTTTAGAGATGGACAACTTCTTTACTGGAGGATCTTCTGGCAGAGATGGATGCCCTCCTGTCCTTTTTAGTTCACTTTTTTATTTTTATTCAGTTTGGTGCAAATCATATAAAGTGTTAATGTGTTGTACAGTAGCACACATTCACACCACTGAAAGAATAAGGACAGGGAATACTGACCACTTTGGATCATGTTTTTTATTTAGTCTTGATTTGTATCCAAGACCTCTTTATACCACGAGGGTTGCAGCTACTGTAAAGAATAACAAAGAAAAGTGTGCATACCAACTGGGCCCTAGTCTGATCATGTGACCTGAGTTGACAGAGGAAGTAGTTGACCACCGTCGTGGTACCAGTTAACTCAGGTTCGGCTGGTTTGCTGGGAGCCATACCAACATGTACCCTGGCTCTGCCCAATGACACAAGCTAAGCAGGTGTGGACTTGGCTCGAAGACTGCCCGGGAAAACTGAGTTGCTGCTGGATTTGGTGTTGCTGGGCCAGTAGGGGGCAGTCTTCCCTCTGGGCCTAAAAAAAAGCCAATCCCCTAGTGTAGTGATGGGGACACAGTGGTGTAGGAGATGCTGTCCTTCTGATGAGACATTAAAACCGAGGTCCTGACTCACTGTGGTCATTAAAGATCCCATGGCACTTACAGCAAAGAGTAGGGGGTCCCCCGGTGTTCTGGCAAATTCCCCAGCCTGGCTCTCTCCATCTGGCCACCTAATCATCCCCCAGTATGATTGGCTCAATGGTTCCTCCCTCTCCACCTCAAGCTGATGTGTGGTGAGCGTTCTGATGCAAAATGGCTGCCGTGCATCATCCAGGTGGTGCTACACATTGGTGGTGGTTGAGGTGAGTTTCCCCCCTTCTCTGTGAAGTGCTTTGGGTGTCCAGATAAAACCCTAAAAATATAATCCATTATTATTGTTTGGTTTAGTGAAGCTGAAACTTATTCAGGAACCTGATTATGTTGAACATGTTTCATGAGACACTCTTACACATCAACAGCTGAAAGAAAGTAATCTGTGTGTGTGTGTGTGTGTGTGTGTGTGTGTGTGTGTGTGTGTGTGTGTGTGTGTGTGTGTGTGTTCAGGCTGTCGGGCTGTCTGGTCACAGAGGAAGGTGTTTCTTCTCTGCTCTCAGCTCTGAGCTCCAACCCCTCCCATCTGAGAGAGCTGGACCTGAGCTACAACCAGCCTGGAGACTCAGGAGGGAAGCTGCTCTCTGCTGGACTGGAGGATCCACACTGGAGACTGGACACTCTCAGGTATGGACAGGCTGGATGACACTCACTCATCATGTCTTCTACAAGGATTTTCTCCTCCTACTCTGATGCTGGATCAGACTGATTCCTCTGTAACAGTGGGCAGGACTGATACTGGATGGAGGTTTATTAGATGGAGGATGTGCTGGTGTGACTGTGTCTCTCCTCCACCCCCAGGCTGGACCATGCTGGAGTGTGCAGGTTGACACCAGGTGTGAGGAAGTGTAAGTGTGTGTTTAGTTTCTTCATGAGAACAAAGCAGATCATATTCAGCTGTTTAGATGGAAAGTGCGTCCACACAGCAGTGTGTGACATCCATTCATTCACATCCTGCTGGGATGAAGAGGATGATGGACATGATGGGTCTTCATCACACTGCTGAGAAATTAACAGTCATTAGGTCTCATTTATCAAGGAACTTCAACACTAATGTGTGTGTGGTTCCTTCATACTGAGGTTTCTACATGAAAAGTGGATTTATCAACTTTTTCACACATCTGACAGAAGTGTATGAAAACCTGAGACCACACGTAAGATGTGTGTCCACTCCACAGTTCTACTTTTATGCAGAAACTTTCACTTTTATTCATTAAATAGTCTTATTTGAACAGAGTTTGTCCTCTAATATGGAAATATGAAGAAAGATGAACAAAAGACTTGAGAAAAACATGTTTGCAAACAATATTGAAGTGAGATAAAATGTTTAGAATGATTAATAGACTACTGGAAAGACTTCCTGTGATTGTTCCCCTGTGTAATATTCATTTAATTATTGAAGAAGAAGATTTAAAGGGACACAACACTGTAAAGTCCACATGTTAAATGGGCCCACCTTGTGTTATAGAGGATTTGACAAGAGCGTATTTTCAGGGACAGGACGGATTAATGATTTTTTTTTCCCCTGAGAATGACGAGTGACTTTTGAGTTGATTCTGATTCACCAGAGCCCTGCTGTTAATGTCTATTAAGACCATTAAGACTAATATTAAGACCACTATTAAGAGTAATATTAAGAGTAATATTAAGACCATTATTAAGACCACTGTTAAGACTAATATTAAGACCATTATTAAAACTAATATGAAGACCGCTATTAAAGCTAATATTAAGACCACTGTTAAGAACACTATTAAGACCACTGTTAAGACCACTATTAAGACTAATATTAAGACCACTATTAAGACTAATATTAAGACTATATTAATACAGCCCATTATCTCAGAGGTGGACTGAACAAGGAGCAGTTATTTTAATTCATGGTAAATAAGGTCATGTGACATGCTTCCAGTTTATGAATGATTGGTATTCATCATAATACACACAAGAGTACGATGGAAACTTCATACCTCAGAACATGTGATAAATACAGCGGCAGTATAATTCATAACATGATACGAGGGAACTTACACATTTATGAACATGTTGATAGATGAGGTCCAACCTGTGACTAAATCAATACAAACCAAACAGAAGAGGAACATTAGATCAACAACCGCTGCTGTATTGTGTCTTGTTGTCTCCATCAGATGCCTGTGAACTCACACTGGACCCAAACACAGCACATAGAGACCTCCTTCTGTCTGAGGACAACAGAAAGGTGTCATGGGGGAGAGAGGAGCAGTTGTATCCTGATCATCCAGACAGGTTTTACTCCTGGAGACAGGTTCTATGTAGAGAGAGTCTGACTGGCCGCTGTTACATGGAAGTAAAGTGGGAAGGAGTGGTTTATATAGGAGTGACTTACAGAGGAATCAGAAGGAGAGGAGGAGGTGATGACTGTCTGCTTGGATGGAATGAAAAGTCCTGGAGTCTCTTCTGCTGTAGTGATGAATACACTGTCTGTTATAATAATAGAGTAACAGAGATATGTATCTCCCCCTCCTCCTCTGACAGAGTAGGAGTGTATCTGGACTGGTCTGCTGGAACTCTGTCCTTCTACAGAGTCTCCTCTGACACACTGACACACATCCACACCTTCACCTCCACATTCACGGAACCTCTCCATGTTGGGTTTGGGTCACGTGGCTCCTCAGTGTGTGTGTGTGTGTGTGTGTGTGTGTGTGTGTGTGTGTGTGTGTGTGTGTGTGTGTGTGTGTGTGTGTGTGTGTGTGTGTGTGTGTGTGTGTGTGTGTGTGTGTGTGTGTGTGTGTGTGTTAGATAGAGGAGGTAGCGATGCCGCCTGTGTCCTGGAGGAACACTCACACTCCTGCCCAAAGACACCTGCTGACATGATCGATCACTCAGTACAGGATCACACACACACACGCTCACACACACTTGCTGGTTGTCCATCGTATCCGATTATGACCATCTTCTCCTATTTGTGGGTCCTTTGGTGGCTGAATAGTCCGATCCTCAGTGCCGGCCCTAGCCATTTTGGTGCCCTAGGCGAGATTAGGGTGTGGTGCCCCCCGCCCCCTCTACTGACCGGTTGGCGAAAAATTTTCATGTTATTTTACAAAAAACTGCATTTTAACGTCATTTAACGCCACCAATGTTCATACACTCACACAGAAACTGCATAGCTTCATGCCTTTGAGATTGTCTTTACTAAAGAAAGAAGTGACATAAAACGAACAATGAGTTACTGCACAAAATATATTAAAGAAACCAATGCAGACATAATAGAATAAAAAATAAAGAGTATTGCACAAAAAACTAACTATATTACAGAAACTTTAGTACAATATACATAATGTAGCATTATTCTACAGCACACATGGGTAAATACAGCTCCATTTTACATGCAACAAAACAGTAAAAAATAAAAACGGTATTCAAAAACAAGTGACACAAAATGAATCACAATATAAATAAGGGATTGCTCAAAATACGATATAACAGAACCCAGTTCAGACATAACAAATTATAAATATAAAGAGTATTGCACAAAAAACTGTGTACAATACGCATAATGTAGCATTGTTCTACAATAAACATGGGGCCATATATACAAAATACACTGGAGGCAGTGTTACGTTAATGAATGTCAGTTGAGGCAAATGACTGAGTCTGTACAGTCCATTCCATCAGAGGGCGCTGTCTACATTCCGAGTGGTCTTAAGGCCTCAGGCTGACTCTTGCTACCCCAATTCTACAGCCTTAGTCGCCTTGCCTTTCTTGCAGCAAAGTCATCTATGACATCATGATAAGACAGCTGTTGTCAGACCACATGATTTATACTTATGATGGAAAGTCCACTGAGACGTTCTTGCACCACAGTAGATCTCAGGTAAGTTTTAACGAGTTTGAGCTTTGAGAAGCTCCTTTCAGCAGCAGCCACTGTAACAGGTAGAGTGGCAGAGATTCTCAGAGCAACCCACATATGGGGTAAATTTCTGCCAGCTTCTTCTCATGCAAGAAGGTCAAGAGTTCCATGTTTGTCATGTTTCTTGGTGGCAAATGTGGAAAATTTTGCATTTCCAGAGCAAGTTCCCTGCCATCAATATCTGGCTGTCCATCATGGGTTAAAGTAATGCTCAGGCGTTGACAGTGCACCAGCCGCTCTTCTTTTGGCATGTTGGTGAAGTTGAGTGAAGAGAGGGCTATATCCACTACCACATTAAAAAATGTGGTTTCCATTCTTTGAATTGCATCATCAATAGGCTCATATGGAGACTCATAACCAAAGTGGCTGTTTGTGGTTCTCAATCACTTTTGTTTGAAAACAGCCTCCACAGTCATCTCCTCACACATCTCCTTTGCAGTTGTCTGTGCATCTGAAAATCCAGTGTTTCTGTAGTGGGTGAGGGAATCTCTGGTTTTCTTCAGCAAGTTGACAGCCACATCTAGCTGCATGGAGGGTGACTGCATCAGTTTACTCACATGCTGGATGTTGTTGAGGATGTCATACCATATGACTGTGCAAATAAAAAACCGGTAGGATCCAACCTCCTCAGCCAAAGACTGGGCTTCAACTTTCACCACAGGGTCTGCAGTAGTTTCCCTCACTTCCAGAAGAGCCTCTCTGACTTGCCCAGCTTGGTACCTCACTGCCTCAATGCTTTTTATCCTGCTTTCCCACCTGGTCTCTGACCATGATTTCAGGGTGGTTTTGGCATGTTTCAGGAGGATATCACATCTATGGGTGGCAGCTGAGAAGAGTTTGAATAATTTGGTTAAATATCCAAAGTAGCCAATGGCATCTGGTGAGCTCTTAGCAGCATCAGCTACCACCAGATTTAAAGTGAGGGCACTAAATGGGGCAAAAAAGGCTCTTGAGTTCTGTTGAAGCAGTCTAGCCTGAACACCTTTATTCTTTCCCTTTATGTTGGCGCCGTTGTCATAAGACTATCCTCTGCAGTCGTCAAAGGGGATGTTAAGCTCCTCCAGCCTTTTGAGGATGAGAGATGACAAAATTTCCCCTGTTGACTCCTGTGCCACAAGAAAACCCATGAAATATTCTTTAATTTGTGACATGTCTTCTTGTGACACAATCCTGACAATGACAGAGAGCTGCTCCTTATGACTCAGATCAGGGGTGCAATCTAAAATAATAGAGAAATACTTTGATGTTTTGATCTCGTCAACCATTTTTTCGCGCTGATGGTGTCTACCAGTTCATTTTGGATTCTTTTGCCCAGGTAATGTGTGTGACTGCCAGCTCCACTTTCCACCCTATGAACATGCTGCTTCATTACATGATCAAATTTGGCCATAAGCTCCACCTCTTTGAGAAAATTGTCATTGTCTTGTTTTGTTTAAAGTGTCTGTAGACCCCCTTAAAGCCATGTTTCCTTCAGCTAAGGACTGAATTATTGCCACCAATCTAGTGAGAACTTCACGCCACCTGTTTCTCTCAGCCTCAGTGAGTGTCATCTCTTGCAAGATGGACCTCAAATTCCTTCCATGTCTGCAGGTGCCCAGGATTGAAATATTTCAAAAGTGCATCTGAAAAGAAAAAATGAGTAGATATAACCATTGGGTGTTACATTATGTTAATTAAATAGCTGTTGATGGTGAACCCCAGCCAATAATAGCACCTAAGCCACATTAAGCCTGCCCTATAGCATTCTAAACACAAACAGCAAGAGTAGGCCTAGGGAACTTGTAACATCTCAAACTGCACCAATCTGAAAATTGAAAAACATTGGCTATTCAATGAGCACATTCTCACATGATGCATGCCGTTCATGCTGTTTGCTGTAGATATGACTAATCAATAATGCAAATGAAAGGTTTACAACTATTAATTAAAAAAGGGGTGGAAAAGGAAAAGCATTTTAACTGACTATTACAAGTAGGGCTGGGCAATATCAATATTATATTGATATTGTGATATGAGACTAGATATAGTCTTAGATGTTGAATACCATAATATTGTGATATGGCACAAGTGTTGTCTTTTCCTGGTTTTAAAGGCTACATTAGACTACAGTAAAATGGCGTAATTTTCTGAATTTACCAGACTGGTCTAGCAGTTTTATTATTTGTCTTTGTCCACTATTATATCCACATTACTGATTATTATTTATCAAAAAAATCTCATTTATCAAAAATCTCATTGTGTAAATATGTTGTGAAATCACCAATTGTCAGGGAAGGAAACTCAGGCTTTGCATTTTATTGTGATCACGGTCTTGTTTCAATAAAAGTGCTTGTGACATGATGACTTAGCCTACAATTGAACATTTAGCCTACATCACAGAAAATACATGTATACAGTGTAGATACAGTGTAACGTTAATGTCATTCAGCTTAAAGTGAGATATGATTTTTGGACCATATCACCCAGCCTCAATTACAGGTCTGGTCTAATGTTGGCTGTCTAACACTTGTCCATAAAAATGTAACGTTATGCCTGGTTTCTTAGGCAGACAGTGGATGGTGGTTTGTGCAGGACACTTAAAAGGGGAAAAAAAGGGTATTTCTTCACCTGAATACTTAGTCTTTCCAACTTCCCCTAACATGGGGGTAACTGACCTTAACTCTAGCGGCTATTATTTATTGAATTAGCGAACGTTATTGTCCAAAGCTAGCGTTTACTAGTAGCCCACTTGCTGCACGTAATGTAAGATAGCGCTCTCTCTGCTCCAATTAAGCTAGCAACTGCTTCGACTTTAACTAAATGTTAACTAATTTCAACACATCATTACCTCTGTCTTTTTCCCATTTTTCCTCCTCTTCTTTTCTTCTTTTTCTTCCCTGGGCACCAGAGCGCTTTGGCCATTTTGACATGACTGTCTGGGACAGCCACGCTGACTATCAGTCATAGTTGAGCTGTAGTCGCCCATCCCCCACACAGTCAGGTAGAGCGCCAGAGAGTGGAGTGGGGGGCGGGGGGGGGGGCGCTCAATGAGTGAAGCTGCACTATCAGGCCCCCTGCAAGCCAGAAAAAGTCTCTCCCTATTAATGTAACTTTAGACTATGCTTTAGTTAAGTTGATGTGGGTTTTTGTAATATTTCGAAATAATAGCATAGTATTATGAGTAGTATGAGTGGTAGGCTGTTAGTTAAAAAAACATTGCCTTTCCCTCACTGCGTCCCTATGGATTGACGGCGTCACGGCGCCCTTAGCATTCACCTATACTGCCTATACTTAAGGCCGGCTCTGCCGATCCTGGATGCACAGTTGCGGTTGCCAACCAGGCATGTAAAAGGGGTGCGGTGGGGGGTAGCTTTGCGAGCATGCCTCTTCGCACGCTTTGCTACATGGTGTTGTGTGCGCTGGTTTTCCATATACCTTAGTCCCCCTGAGACGTGAGAGCGCCAGATGGTGCGGCAGGAGGCAAGTTCCTCTAAAGAAGAGGGGTTGATCTGGCATCTTTTCAGTGTGGTCTTCATTCGGTCTTTGAACCGCTTCCTCTGCCCACCAGCAGTGCGTTGACCAAGGTGTAGTTGGCCATAGAGGACTTTACGTGGGAGTCGTTGGCTGGGCATGCAATTGACATGCCCAAGCCACCTGAGTTGATGGTGGTTTAGGGTAGACGTCACACTGCAACTGCCTGCCCGCTCCAACACCCCTGTGTATGGCACTCTGTCCTCCCAAGTAAGGCCGAGGATCCTCTGGAGACATCTCACATGGAAGGCCTCCAGGCTTCTGAGATGGTGATTGTAGATGGTCCATGCCTCACATCGATAGAGTAGTGTGGAGATGCACACTGCTCTGTAAACAAGCACTTCGGTGTGGAGACTGAGGTTGCTGTTCTGGAAAACCTTTCTCCTTAGACGACCACAAGATATCGAGGCTTGTTTGAGGCGGTAATGAATCTCATGATCCATTGTGCAGGTGTCAGATAGCATGCTTCCCAGATACTTGAAGGCGGGAACAGTGGCCAGTTGTTGCCCTTCTGCTGTGAAGGTCGTTGGGTGGCTTGGGAGGCCGGCAGTCATCTGACAGATTACCTCTGTCTTTTGGGTGTTGATAATCAGTCCCATTCTCCTATATGCAGTTACAACTGCCGACAGAGTGTTTTGTAGGGCTTCTGGTGTGTGAGCTACCAGGGCACAATCGTCGGCATACTGTAGCTCAGTGATGTTCTCAGAGGTCAACTTGGTGTTTGCCTGAAACCTCCTGATGTTGAATAGGTTACCATCAAGCCTGAAGTCAATGGTGACTCCAGCCTGCTTCTCCATTCTCCTTCGTAACAGTGCTGTAACAGAGACTAAGAAGATATTGAATAGGACTGGGGCTAGCACACAGCCTTGTCGGACTCCAGTCTGCACACCAAAGGCCCAGAACTGTGGTTCCCCACTACCACTCTTCCTGAGTGAAACTGTCCAAGAATGGTGAGAAACTTAGGTGGACATTCAAATTTCTTCAGGACTTGCCACAGTAGGGCCTGGTTAACTGTATCAAATGCCTTTGAGAGGTCTATGAATGCTATGTATAAATCCTTGTGCTGTTCTTGGCATTTCTGCTGGAGCTGGTGTGTGACAAAGATCATGTCATTGGTCCCTCTATCATTTCGGAAGCCGCATTGTGACTCTGGTATGATCCATTCTGCTATTGCGAGTGTTAATCTGCGGAGCATGATCTTGGCTAGGACCTTTCTGGCAATGGCCAATCATGAAATGCCCCTACTGTTGGAGGAAAGGTTTTGTCTCCTTTGTTTTTATAAATGGTCACAATGTTGGCATCTTTCCACTGTTGGGGGACACACTCGCAACTCCACACCTCAAGGATGTAGAGATACAGTGTCCTTGTATAGAGGTAGCCCCCTTCCTTGAGGATTTCAGCTGGAATATTATCAGGTCCAGGGGTTTTGTTGATTTTCAGGGTCTTGACTGCATGTAGGATTTCTTTGACAGATGGTGGGAGGTCTAGGTCTTGCAAGGTAGGCTGTTCAGGGAGCTCTGCCAGTACAGTTGAGTCCACTGTGGTGGCTGGTTGAGCAGGGTGTTAAAATGTTCGGCCCACCGCTCCACTAACAGGGCCTGATCCTTGATGAGAGCTGTTCCATCAGCAGACCTAACGGGTGTCAGGGAGCAGTTTCTGGGGGCATAGATGGTCTTAACTGCGTCATAGAAACCATGCATGTCATTCCTGTCTGCATGAGCCTGGATTTTGTCGGCTTTCAAAATCCACCACTCATTTTGCTGATTCCACAGAGTTGCTTGGGCTTCAGAGCGGTGGTCTTGCCATTTTTTCTTGAGAGGTTGGGATAGTGGGCTGCTGAGGGCGGCTCTGTGTGCATTGTTATCAAACCAGTCCCGATGTTTCTTGGTTTTGAAGTCAATGGCTTGGGCTGCATTTTCAAAGAGGGTGGTGCTCAGAGAGGTCCACTTCTCATCCATCCCAGAATCGGAGTTGATCAGCTGTTCATTGTCAACTAACTTGTTGGCTAGAGAACGACGGAAAATGGTTTTTGTGATGGTGAGGTCATGTTCCGAGCACAGACTAAGAAGTCGTATGCCATTGGGGTTGACTTTTCCAATGCCATGGGCGCCAATCACTCCATTCCAATTTTGCATGTTCTTCCCAACTCATGCATTAAAATCACCAAGCAAAATTACTTTGTCACTCCTTGGAATGTTGATGAGTATATCATCGAGTGCCTGGTACAAGCGATCTTTCTCTTCATCATGGGATGGTAAAGTTGGAGTGTAGGAATTTATCAAGGTGATGTATCAGCATTTTGCGAGGGGTATGCGGAGAGTCATCAGCCATTCACGAATGCCCACTGGTGTTTCTTCGAGTTTGGGTAAGAGACTGTTATTGATTGCAAAACCAACTCCATGGATGTGTTGACCTCCTAGGGGGTATCCTTTCCAATAGAATGTATAACCTTCTGCTACTTTGAGTGAGGAGCCTGGTCTCACTGAGTGCTGCCACATCCACACAATAGCGCTTCAGCTCGCTGACAGTAAGTGCTGTTCTGCATTGAGTTCTGTTTGTACCATGGCTGACGTCCAGGAGTGTTCTTATGTTCCATGCTGTGATTCTTAGTGGTATAGTATGTGTTTTTTGACCACGTAGTGGAATGGCCCGGGAGGTGCGGTTTCCTGCTGAGGCAGTGTTGAGTGGGCAATTTTTGGGCCACCTTTTCTAGGCCGTTCCACAAATGGAGTGAGCAGTGTGATCCCTAAATAGGGCTGCTCAGACGCACAGGGGTCTGCCGGAAACAGTTTCCACCCAATCCCAGCTGCTAACGACTGTTGCCCTGTGCCGCTGGTGTGCAGAGTTCCAACTAAGAGCTCCCAGCTCATTCAGACCTGCTCCCGTCACTGGATACTCCATTGCCTCCAGACTTTGTGACGTTGGGGACTCAGGTAGCAGAAGAAGATACCTGCGCAGAGATGTTTTTTAAAGTGGCATGGGGGGTGCGCCAGCAATGCCTGTAGCGATCACGCTTCTCATGGTCGGAGTGTTGACCTAATTCATCAAGAGTGATAGGATATGAAAGGAGGCGATACCTGACCTCCCCGGATTGGTTTCTCCGGGGGAGGTCAGCCTTTTTCGTGTCCCACAGACGTACCCGGTGATTTCAATTTCGCCGGATTAACCATGTCTGTGTTTGGTGAAACTTCCAAATGACCTGCTGTTTTTCAACTTTTCAAACCCGGTGGCACTCTGAGAAATGTAATGTCCTCCGGATTTGAAACGTGTGTTTTAAACAACAATTTGCTGCAGATTCCTTTTGGCTGCTATCAGATACCAGAATCTATTTCTTTGTGTTTTCCTGCAACTCAAATGGTAAAATGACTCTGATGGTCTGCTGTTTCACATCATGGAAGTGTGCTGTCTGCCTTGCAGGAGTGTCGTGGCGGTGTTTGTCGTGTTTTATATCAACACAGATTCACCACGGCAGTAGGGATCTCGTTTATGGCTGCTTTATTTGAACGATGCATACAACTCTCGTGAAGCTCTTCTTCATCCGCCTCTAGAAATGGCACTCTTCCGCTCCAGTACGTCTGTTAACCACGGCTCTGTAACTGGGCCTCCAGTGACATCTACTGGCGTACTGTCATAATGCACAACTACGTGTATTGCAATACACCACATCTCCCTTCTTTCAAAGAAAAAACAGGAACAGTTTAAATCACCAAAATCTTCTCATAAGGAAACTTGCCCTGTTAACATATGTATATTTTCTTTCAGTTAACCATATGAACATAACATTGTATCTGTGTCATGTATAACAACTTTTCCATTTATAACCACCGATATCTTTACAATATCATGAGCATAGAATCTTTCTTTATTTCAGTTAACTTTTCACAAGTCCAGTCTTTGACGCTTAGTAACAACCCTGCCTGACCTGGTTCTGATAACAGCAGGTGAGAGGGTAGATGATGTCTCTGCTGGATGTTGAACAGTTTTTGTTGCCTCAGGTACACCCTCGGGTGATGGGTCGAGAACACTGATGGAAGAATGTATGTCTCGCTGCAGACAGCTTCATTAAGGTAATACGGACAGGGCAGTTTTGGTTGGCACAGGCGCCATGCCTGCACACCAGTCTGTCAGCTCCTCCACTTTAGTAATGACGCCTTGGCTCTCCATACGCCCTAGCTCCTCCTTAACTTTGCCTAGTAGGGGAATCGGGACTCTTCTTGGCGTTGCGAGGGTGAAAGGAATGGCGCCCTGCTTGAGTTTGAAGGAGTACGGTTGATGTAGCAGACCAAGCCCGTGACACAGCTTTGGGTACGATTCTTCCGTTGTTGCTTTGTCAATACTGACCATTCTGGAGACTAGGTTGAGTTTGACGCTGGCTGACCTGCTTATTAAGGCAGTGTGTAGGTCTCTAACCACGTATATATTTTCTTGTATTGCGCGTTCTCCCTTGCACAGTGTCTCTTGATACTTGCCTCGCACGGGAAGTGGATTGCCTCCTGGACCAAACACAGGTCTGACTGATTTAGTTAGTGTGCAGTGGCCTTCAGCAATGTCTTTGTATGTGTGTTCCGGGATGACAATGACGTCCGCACCCGTGTGTATGTTGAAAGTCACTTTGTGGTGTCTAATGGTCAGTTCTGTAAGCCTAGGTGTATTGTTTTGATGCTGGAATTACATTACATTACATTACATTACATTACATTACAGTCATTTAGCCGATGCTTCTATCCAAAGCGACTTACAATAAGTGCATTTAACGTAGGAAATCAGGAGAACTACTAGTCATCAGAGGTCATAAGTGCATCTAAACAAGCATCTAAGAGCAAAACCAGTGCTAAAGTAAAAGCACGAGAAAGAGATTTTTTTTTAAATGAGTGAATACAATAAGTGCTAAGAATAAGTAACAGGGTAGTAGTTCTTGAAGAGGTGAGTTTTCAACCTGCGCCGAAAGATGGGCAGCGACTCCGCTGTCCTGACATCAGTGGGGAGTTCATTCCACCACTGTGGGGCCAGGACAGAACAGAGCCGGGACCGGGTCGATCAGGAGCAGGGGCTTCTGAGCGACGGGGCAACCAGGCGTCCCGAGGCAGCAGAGCGAAGTGGTCGGGCGGGGGTGTAGGGCTTGACCATGGCCTGGAGATAGGAAGGAGCTGTTCCTTTCACTGCCCTGTAGGCTAGCATCAGAGTCTTAAACTGGATGCGAGCAGCTACTGGGAGCCAGTGTGGGGACATGAGAAGGGGAGTTGTGTGGGAGAAGTTAGGGCGGTTGAACACCAGACGAGCTGCAGCTTTCTGAACAAGCTCCAGAGGTCTGATGGCCGACACCGGGGCGCCAGCAAGGAGGGAGTTGCTGTAGTCCATAAGTCTTTTAGAAATGGTCACCGTCGCTGCTCAGGATATGCGTAGAAGTCGTGATAACTGACTCTCCTGTCTTATTCAGTCATATGCCAACCTTTGGTGAGATTCCTGGAGGTAATTCTGACAGGGTTGATCATTGCGGGCCCAGCTCACAGAAGCTGAAGCACTCAGTCAGGAGATGCTGTTGAACTTCAGACGGGACATCCTCAGCATCACATGACAGAACAGTAACTTTATGAAAGCCAGGCAGACTGAGCAGCGACATTGATGCCTTAGACATGTTGATTTTCACGAGAACTATTCCTCCAAATACAGCAGAGAAATACACTTAGTCCCCTACGGGGCCTCCCATCAGCCAGCCGGTCCTCCACACCGAGGTTCTGTACATCATGCTGGAAGAATAACCTCTTGCTTTGTTTCTCAACCAAGCAGGCATGATGGTTGAATCCCACGTCTGAGATGGTGAGACAGATAGGCTTTCCTTTCTTAGCGATGAGTTATCAAATACAAGATGAAGTGGAACAGGGCAACAGCCCCAGGCCCTCTGACCTCCCTACTGCCGGCTGCTTGTACAGTTTGGCTGTGTACAAATACTCTGCTATGTACTACATGCTAATAGTATTTACCGCATACAGTACTACATACTGTTTAGTAAGTAGTACTCCATCAAAATGCATTTCGTTTGTAAATCTTATTATACAATCCTCAGTCAACCAACAGAAGAAAAGTGGATGTCTGGTGCAACCTTTATCGCCATCCATGTTAACCATGAAAATTGCCGTTTCCCTCGATAATAGTGTCCACTCAATTCATTGGATTTTTTGGCAACAATGATATGCATCCTGCCATTTTAGCACACTATATCTATCCATACTGTGAACATGTTATCCTAGTACACGTAAAGTAGGTACTATAGTATAGTATAGTGAAGTGCCTCTATATAGTATAGGGGTGGTAGAGACCTCTGTTCATCTCTACTTCTGTGTCCGACAACCTGGATTCACTACCCTTGTTAGAAGACTGAACACACCTTTAGGGAACATACATATAAACTTAGCGGTGGCGCAGTGGTTAGCACAGTCACCTCACAGCAAGAAGCTCCTGGGTTCGAGCCCCGAGGTAGTCCAACCTTGGGGAGGGTCGTCCCAGGTCGTCCTCTGTGTGGAGTGTTCATGTTCTCCCCGTGTCCATGTGGGTTTCCTCTGGGTGCTCCGGTTTCCTCCCACAGTCCAAAGACATGTAGGTCAGGTGACTCTGCTGTACTAAATTGTCCCGAGGTGTGAATGTGTGTGTGTGTGAGTCAGCCCTGTGATGGCCTGGCGGCCTGTCCAGGGTGTTTCCTCGCCTGCCGCCCAGTGACTGCTGGGATAGGCTCCGGCATCCCCGCAACCCTGAGAGCAGGATAAGCGGTTTGGATAATGGATGGATGGATGTCTCAGTTCATGCCTTTCTGACTAGACCAAGCTAGTCTGGACTAGCTTCCTCAGTTCGTCCCTTTCTGACTAGACCAAGCTAGTCTGGACTAGGTCTAGTCAGAAAGGCACGGACTGAGGAAGCCTCTTGGATGAGAGGCGAAACGTCTTCACGGATATATACCAAGTCTAGTTGCACTTGATTCAACTCCTTTGGATAACCATGACCTGGATGAATGAGAACATTCACAGACATGTGACGGATGGATGGATGGTTTTCCTCATGAGAGTGGAGGGCTTAAGGATAGGGGATGACGTATATTGAATTGGCTTTGAGACCAGTCATGACAAACCGGGCACTGTTGGTTTTTGTGAGCCAAAGAGAATATCTGCAGACAGTATGCCGACCCTGTAGGAGGATGTTTTATTTCATTCTCCGATTGTATTCTAAAAGCTGAAGATGGAATTTTATCCCCCCCCCCTCCCCCTCCAATTGTATCCGGCCAATTACCCCATTCTTCTGAGCTGTCCTGGTCACTGCTCCACCCCCCCCCTGCTGATCCGGGGAGGTCTGCAGATTACCACATGCCTCCTCAGATACATGTGGAGTCGCCAGCCACTTCTTTTCACCTGACAGTGAGGAGTTTCGCCAGGGGGACATAGCGTGAGCGTGTGGGAGGATCACACTATTCCCCTCAGTTCCCCCTCCCCCCTGAACAGGTGCCCCGACCGACCAGAGGAGGAGCTAGTGCAGCGACCAGGACACATACCCACATCTGGCTTCCCACCCGCAGACACGGCCAGCTGTGTCTGTAGGGACGCCCAACCAAGCCGGAGGTAACACAGGGATTCGAACCGGCAATCCCCGTGTTGGTAGGCAATGGAATAGACCACCACGCCACCCGGACGCCCCTATGCATTGTATCTTTAACTGAATGCTTCTTTGTCAATGGGGGAAAAGTTGATACCAAGTCTGCATAGATAATTGTTAGTGCAAACACACACAGAGGCACACATGCATTCACAAAAACATACATACACATGGACACAAACATGCACACGTTTCTACACACACACACACATACATATTTTTGAAGTCTAAAAACAAATGTAAATCAGTGTGTATCCATAAAAAACTCCCTGCAGGGCCCGCCAAGACGATATCATCAAAAGTGTGCCATTAATGGTTGCTCATGAACAAGAGCTAGCACACCAGCTAACACGCACTACACCCCAGGAGAGAGGTGGAGCGTTACATATGTACCTGCCATTTGAGGAGGTGGCTCTGTAAGCCACCTCTGTGCAGCATGTTGCTGTATGTACCTATGCTTAACTGACTCATGTGACCAGCTGGATTAAGCACCTCATTACTTGCATGGGAAACCTTTAACTGATCTTAAATTAACTTTCTGTTATAAGACAAACCCCTCCTGGGCACCTTCCTTTGGAGGTTTACCGGGCACGGCCAACTGGGAGGAGACCCCGGGGTAGACCCAGAACTCGCTGGAGGGACTACATGTCCAGTCTGGCCTGGGAACACCTACTAAATTTTACATTACTGCATCATTCAGGTGTGGTTTGAATGAAAATCTAAATAAAAGTACATCTGGTATAATTCAACCCTTGTTCTTGACTGTAGTACTAGTGGGTACTACTAGTTCTCTGCTCAGCTCTTCCAGCAGTAGAAGCCATTGGAATATGTCCCATTGCCTCTTGATGCTAAACAGAAGCCAGTGAGAAGACAAGGAGACTTGGAAGACAAGGAGACTTGGTGGTGGATTGAGAAAGTACAGGAAAGTATACAGAGGAAGAGGTTGGGAAAGAAGAAGTAGGATAGTCAGAGAGATGAAGAAAGTAGACAATTGTGTACCAATTGGCTAGACAGGGACTGAGCTGGGAAGGATGTGAAGCAGGTTAGAGTGATGAAGGATAGAGATGGAAATGTGCTGACAAATGAGGAGAGTGTGTTGAGAAAGTGGAAGGAGTACTTTGAGGAGCCGATGAATGAAGAAAAGGAGAGAGATAGAAGGTTGGATTATGTGGAGATAGTGAATCAGGAAGTGTGGTGGATTAGCAAGGAGGAAGTGAGGGCAGCTATGAAGAGTGGAAAGGCAGTTGGCCCAGATGACATACCTGTGGAGGCATGGAGATGTTTAGGAGAGATGGCAGTGGAGTTTTTAACTAGATTGTTTAACACAATCTTGGAAAGTGAGAGGATGCCTGAGGAGTGGAGAAGAAGCACACTGATACCGATTTTCAAGAATAAGGCTGGTGTGAAGAGCTGCAGTAACTACAGAGGTATGAAGTTGGTCAGTCACAGCATGAAGATGGGAAAGAGTAGTGGAAGCTAGGTTAACAGGAGAGGCGATGATTAGTGAGAAGCAGTATGTTTTCATGCCATGAAAGCGCACTACAGATGTGATGTTTGCTTTGAAATTGTGGATGGAGAAGTATAGAGGAGGCCAGAAGGAGTTTCGGTGTGTACTTGTGGAGAAAGCATGTGACTGGGTGCTGAGAGAGTTGGTAGTATTGTAAGAGGAAGTAGGGAGTTGCAGAGAAGTATGTAGGAGTGGTGCAGGATATGTATGAGGGAAGTGTGACAGTGGTGAGGTGTTCAGTTGGAATGACAGATGGGTTCAAGGTGGAGGTGGGATTACATCAAGGATCGGCTCTGAGCCCTTTCTTGTTTGCAATGGTGATGGACAGGTTGACGGACGAGATCAGGCAGGAGTCTCCTTGTGATCTGTAGTGAGAGTAGGGAGCAGGTTCAGGAAAGCCTGGAGAGGTGGAGGTATGCACTGGAGAGAAGAGGAATGAAAGTCAGTCGGAGCAAGATGGAATACCTATGCATGAACTCTCGGACAGCGGACAGCAAAATGGTGAGAGTGCAAGAAGTACAGGTGATGAAGGTGGATGAGTTAAAATACCTGGGGTCAATTGTTCAAAGTAATGGAGAGTGCAGAAACGAGGTGAAAAAGAGAGTGCAGGCAGGGTGGAGTGGGTGGAGAAGAGTGTCAGGAGTGATGTGTGACAGAAGGGTACCAGCAAGAGTTAAACGAAGGTTTACAAGATGGTAGTGAGACCAGCTATGTTATATGGTTTGGAGACAGTGGCACTGAAGAAAAGACAGGAGGTGGAGCTGGAGGTGGCAGAGTTGAAGATGCTAAGATTTTCATTGGGAGTGACGAAGAAGGACAGGATTAGGAGAGTATATTAGAGGGACAGCTCAGGTTGGACGGTTTGGAGACAAAGCAAGAGAGGCAAGATTGAGATGGTTTTGACATGTGTGGAGGAGAGATGCTGGGTATATTGGGAGAAGGATGCTGAATATGGAGCTGCCAGGGGAGAGGAAAAAGAGGAATGCCAAAGAGGTTTATGGATGTGGCGAGGGAGGACATGCAGGTGCAGAGGACAAGAAGAGATGGCAACGGATGATCCGTTGTGATGAAACCTAATGGGAGCAGCTGAAAGCAGTAGTAGTAGCAGATATTTGAAGCAGCATTGTATCTAGAGCTGCTTTTTGTAAAATCAGACAAAACGGTAATGTTAATGTTTCTATTTGTGGTTTATTTGATAGGGACAGATACAGTGTACCTAGACAAACTAAAAACAGCTATCCGATGCAGGTATCATAGTGTTTATAGCGGATTCGTATTTGCAACACCCGTCCCGTTCTCTGTGCTGATGTAGTTCCTAGTACAATACTGCAGTCCTTACAAGGTTATTTTTGGTGTTCCAGATTGACTCAGTTGATTTACCCAAAGTTGTTCATGTTAGGAATATCCACTTAAAAGCCCAGTTGTCCTTTCAAACGTTAATTTAAATTCGTCGCCATTTATTGGGTTGTGTTTTAATTAGTTTCAGGCATACTTGGGTCAAACCCAACCCAATTTACCATACCTGCATTTCATACGGTTGAAGACATTTCTCTTAGGACGAAGCAGGTCCTGATGAAGTCGACCCTGAAACTGTCTGCACCTATTCCAAAGCAAACAGGTGATACAATGACATCCATACATCAAGCATGGAAGTCAGATCACTGAGTGAAAGGAGAAGAGTAAAGTGGTGAAAGAAGATGAGGAAGAGGAGGTTGGGGAGAGGGAAGAGGGAATAGGTGGGTAAAAGATGAGAGGATGGTGAGGACTAAAGAGGAATCCGAGTCTTGGATAGGAGGATGAAGTAGAAGTAGGAGAGAGTAAGGGAAGGAGTAAAGAGGAGGTGTATAAGGAGGAGTAAATTGGGGAGGAAAGATAACTTGGAAGGTGAGCTAAAAGGAAGGGCATAGGGAGTGACAAAAAGAGTTGGGAGGTATAAAGATAAAAATCCCAAATGTATAAAACAACTGATATGACTTTTATTTGCTCTTAATTGAACCATTTCAACTAATATGTCCAAAGAATAGTAGAACTAATGAGAAGAAAGCAAAAGACAGCCACTGCATATTGCCACCGAATATAACAGCTCAAACAAGTAATTATTGTACCCAACAATCTCAAATATCCAGAATTCATTGGCTTTAATAAAACAATGACAATACTTTCATGTAAATTCAAAACATTATTCATTTTGCTTAAATATTATAGCAATGATGTTGGGGTTTTTTTTTTAAAGCTCACAAAAAATATCATGTTTCGGTGAAGCTGAAGTCTGGCTTTTTATGCACCAAAGCCCCCTTGGCTGACCCGGTTGATGGTTTGGAGTCTCGGCTTGGAAATCTCAGTCCATTTGCAAGGTCCAGGGCGCGCACACGGTCCGAGTCCAGGGCGCGCGCACGGTCCGTGAGTCCAGGGCGCGCGCACCGTTTCAGTCTTTTCATAGTCCGGTCGTACCAACGCGTACCCGCGGCCTACATTTCCCACAATCTTTGCGCGTCGTCCCTTTCCGCCGGAAGTTAGACTCAACAGCATGGCGCCGTCCCCGGATGAGGGAGAAGCGCTGCTCCGTTGCCAGGCTATATGTTGGAGAGAAAAGCCTCGCGGAGGTGGTTTATGCTCGACCACTTAACGAGGGTAGAGGCCGGTTCCCATCGATGCGGAGAACGGAAATGGAGTAGAGAACGGTCAACTGAGCATGCGCGAAATGCCTCTACCACGCCCCCCGCGTAGCATCCAGGCGCTGGGGTTCTGGGAAGACCCGCCCCTACTCTGCGTCTGATTAGCCAACTTTAACCCTAACCCCGCCCCTAAGCCTAACCTTAACCTACCCACACAACGGAGGCAACGAGTACTTGCGCATGCTCAGTTGACCGTTCTCTGCATCGACGGGAACTAGCCTCTACCCCTTAACGAAGGGAGGGGCTCGCGAGGGGGAGCTCAGCCCGTTGGTGAGGGATATGAGAAGTATGGACGAGGAAAAACATCGTCTCCGCATTGTATAAAAGTTGTAAAGCCACGAAGAAAAAACCATAATAATAATAATAATAAAAAAAAGGGTTTCCGGTGCCACACGAAATGCATGTCGACGTGAAACAGTTTCACGCCGAGCCATGTTTTGTGTGACACCGGCACGCGAACGCGAGGTACGCGCGGGCGTGGGGCGTGGGCAGGCGGACGTAACGCGGAGGTCCGCTATGCGTCATTTCAGTGCGCGCGATGAGCGTTCTTAACCCGTCTTTCTGTCCACTGGTGGAGGGAGAAACAGAAAGGACGCTTCATGTGGGGCGTGGGCACGTACACTCTCACGCGTACGCGCGCACGCGCACGTTTGCCTCGACCGACTCTGCCAGGAATAAACTTGCTATCATCTAGTTCTGTGCAGAAGTTATGAAAACTGTACACATATTATTGTAACACTGCAAACATTGAAAACAAGGCCCAGTAAATTACCACCAAACCCTCTTATTGGATAGAACTCATAAAAAGAAAAAAGAAAAGAAAAAAGAAACAACAACACAATAACAACGTTTTTGGAGGGCCACCCCCCCTTCTACCTTTTTCTGTATCATATTCTATGGCTGAACAGAAAACGAGTATTATTAACATAAACATTTTTTTCCCTTCCGTGTCAATGTCAAGAGCGTCTTCAACAAACGACGGTGTCATTTATTGGTTTGTCAGTTTACTTTTTATCTTATTTTCTTTTTCATCTAAATGGGAGGTCATGCAAATAGAAAACAAACGCCAAGTCTTATAGCCTTTTAGCCTGGTGGTGGAGTTGAAGGTTCACCCCTGGGCCAGGTTGCCTCTTGACTAGTTTTACTAGCCAGACCTTTTATCGGGTTATGAGGCAATGAGCTGACTGGTTTTCACTTCTCCTTGTCCATCTGGCATCATCGCCATTCACTGGTTTACTGGTTGAATGGTTTATCCCTTCAGACTAAACAGTCAACCATGGTTCATAAAATAGAGTACTGAAATAAGCGTTTTTCTATTGCCGTGAGTTAATTGTGCTTTTTCGGTCTTCACAGCATTTAAGTTTACCAATTCAGTTGTTAACCTAACACGTCATGACTCCATCTGTGTACTGGCATAGATGCTGGAATCCATCAAAACTAGTTAGCTGGTAGCAGAGTAGTAGTGTTTCAACAGGTTAACTAGCTTTGTCGTGTAGACTACTATTCCAAAGTCAGAGCTGGAGGGTGGCCTGGTATTCTGCCATTTAGTTGACATGTAGATTCATATTCTGAGAATTTAGCTAATTTGAACGTAGACTGGCATTCCATGATTCTAAACATAGTTTTCATTTAGGCAGAACAATGTTCTAAGCGGTTAACTAAAAAGCGACTGGTTTTCCAAATACTTAGTTGGTGTGCAAGTAGACTGGTATTCTGAGAAGTCATTTTCGAGGCAGCCTTATAGTCCATATATTCCAAGATCAGGTATGCGTTCACATCATACTCCTATCCATCCATTCATCTTTGACGTATCCTGGGACCTTAGGCCTTCTTCATCTCGGTATCCACTTCATTTCATTGCATTGACCAGTCCGTACCAGCAGCACTTCTTAGACCAGTAAGACCAGTCAGTTGCTAGACTACCAGGCAAATAGCTAGCAATCTTTGCTACCATTCTCATAAAGGTATAAGGAGGTGGTAAGGACCTCAAACCAGTCAGTAAGGATTGGGTAAGTGTTCAGCAGCAATTCCTCTCACAAGTCTCCTAAACCAGCGTGAAACCTGTTTCTCCTAACTGCATTGCCATACCTCCAAGCAGCAAAACAAGTCTGTAAACAGTCACAACCAGTATACACAACTGGTACCAAACTATGACATGTTCTGTCCTTAACCAGTCTACACACTGCTCAAAGCAAGGTGAGAGCTGGTCCAAAAAAAAAAACAGTCTTTGATCAGTCTGCAATAATCCTCGTTAAAAAAAAAAAGACACAAGTCTGCACACAGTCTATGACCCAAAGAAAACCAGTTGGGCAACCAGCAAATACCAGTGTGTAAACTGGTGTGTAGGCCAGCACCAGCAAGTAGTTCCAGTGATCAGTCCTTCTACCAGATGTCAGAGCTCAGTTCTCTGCTGGTTAGTGGAACGAAGGAGCTGTTCAGGTGGATCTCCGGTTTCTTGCCCAGCGTACTGCTTTGACCCACCTAGAAAGCACAGCAAACAGTATGAAACCTATTAGTGGTCATGTAGTGCTTGTTTTTATGCTGGGAAACACGAAACACGTATCGTTTATATTCATTTTATCAAGGACCATACTGCTTCGTGACAACATCGGAAAAAGTGGCTGATCCGATACATGTGGAGTCACCAGCCGCTTCTTTTCACCTGACAGTGAGGAGTTTTGCCAGGGGGAACGTAACACGTGGGGGGGATCACGCTATTCCCCCCAGTTCCCCCTCCCCCCTGAAAAGGTGCCCCGACTGACCAGAGGAGGCGAAACCAGGACACATACCCACATCCGGCTTCCCACTCGCAGACACGGCCAATTGTGCCTGTAGGGATGCCCGACCAAGCCGGAGGTAACACAGGGATTCGAACCGGCGAGCCCCGTGTTGGTAGGTAACGGAATAGACCGCTACGCTACCCTGACGCCCGAAGAAAACCTAATCCTGTGTATAGGATGGCAGCCAGAGATAGATCGAAATGAAATAATAAACCGTAAAAACATAAACAGCCATGTCCTCTCCTACCTGTCCATTCAGCAGTGTCATAGGTATGTTACAGTAGACGTGGCGCCCTCCAGGGCCCAGCGTGGAGAACTGCACAGTGGAGGGCGGTGGAAGAGGTGGTGAGAGGGAGGAGGGTGGCGGCGGCGGCAGCTGGAACTCGTAGCTGCGGCAGAAATGTCTCATCTGGGCCGCCGTAGCATTGGGACCCCCACCCAGCGGCAAGGTCATCTGGTTGTAGTCAGGGATCTCTGTCGCCAAGGCAACCTATAACAGAGACAACAAAAAAAAAGGATGAATACAAACTTTTACGTTTACAAATTTTTTTTTTACCCAAAGTGGTGGAATGGCGGGCTAATTTTGAACACGGAGGTTGTTAACAATTAAGCAAAATAACAAGCAGGACAGCGACATCATTTGGACGAGACACATCAGTGGCATTGCTGCTTGCCTGATGGTGTCCATGGCGACTGTCACTAGGAGGGGCCAGCGAGGCAGAGGTAGTTGTCATGGCGATGGTGGACACTGTAGTTTGTAAGTCACCAAACAGGCCCTGCTCACCCGAGTCCATCACCTGTTAGTGTGGAAAAGTTATTCTGTAAGTGACACTACGCTAAGGACATCTCATACACCTGTTTAAGCTGGCAGATTTGTAAACCAGTCTGACTTTGAGTTTTGTTGTGACAAGTTTGCAATTTCCGCTATACACTTTCATATGTTGTACGTTTTCTGCAAAGGCCCTCAATTATAAAGTCACAACACCCAGAGGAGAAAGACACCTGCATCAGTGGGTTAAACCCTCAGAGACAACTGCAATGGAAATTCCGATGTCCCAAGCCTTGTGCACTTCCCCACGTCTGAAACCAGGTCGCAATAGCAGAATTAAATCAAAGCCATTTACAAAACCCCAATTCCAATGAAGTTGGGACGTTGTGTAAAACGTAAATAAAAACCGAATACAATGATTTGCAAATCCTTTTCGACCTATATTCAACTGAATACACTACAAAGACAAGATATTTAGTGTTCAAACTGATAAACTTTATTGAAATTTTGAATTTGATGCCTGCAACACGTTCCAGAGAAGCTGGGACAGGGGAAACAAAAGACTGGGAAAGTTGAGGAATGCTCAAAAAACACCTGTCTGGAACATTCCACAGGTGAACAGGTTCGTTGGAAACAGGGGAGTGTCATGATTGGGTATAAAAGGAGCATCCCCGAAAGGCTGTCGTTCATAAGCAAGGATGGGGCGAGGTTCACCACTTTGTGAACAACTGCGTGAGCAAATAGTCCAACAGTTTAAGAACAACGTTTCTCAACATACAATTGCAAGGAATTTAGGGATTTCATCATCTACAGTCCATAATATCATCACAAGATTCAGAGAATCCGGATAAATCTCTGCACGTAAGCAGCAAGGCCGAAAACCAACATTGAAGGCCCGTGACCTTCGACCCCTCAGACGGCACTGCATTAAAAACTGACATCATTGTGTAAAGGATATTACCACGTGGGCTCAGGAACACTTGGGAAAACCACCGTCAGTTAACACAGTTCATCGCTACGTCCACAAGTGCAAGTTAAAACTCTACCATGCAAAGCGAAAGCCAGATATCGACACCACCCAGAAACACCGCCGGCTTCTCTGGCCCGAGCTCATCTGAGATGGACTGACGCAAAGTGGAAAAGTGTGCTGTGGTCTGACGAGTCCACATTTCAAGTTGTTTTTGGAAATCATGGACGTCGTGTCCTCCGGGCTAAAGAGGAAAAGGACCATCCAGATTGTTCTCAGTGCAAAGTTCAAAAGCCAGCATCTGTGATGGTATGGGGGGGGGTGTTAGTGCCCATGGCATCATGGGTAACTTGCACATCTGTGAAGGCACCATTAATGCTGGAAGGTACATACAGGTTTTGGAGCAACATGTGCTGCCATCCAAGCCACGTCTTTTTCAGGGACGTCCTGTTACGACTCACGAACGGAAGACCAGAGTAGCAAAACCCAAAGGACAGACCGACAGAGAGCACCGGGATAACCCGAAGGGCGATTGTAATGCAGGAAAAACAAACGACACTGCCACAGGGATGGTAACGGGGCACCTCAGGTGGGGGTGGTTGAGACGATGTGCGTGCGCCTGGCTTCCAAAGCCCGAATCCGTGATCCGAAAAGGGTGAGTCAGGGTCCGATCCGGGTCCGAGATCCAGGGAGTCAAGTCCGAATAGGAGGGGTCCAGGTAAGGAGGCACGGAGGGAGATCGCCGGAGAGGGCCGGGGGAAAACGTGAAGGTCGCTGGGGGCGAGGAGCGAGGGAGACGCGGGGAGCCGTGGGAGTCGCGGAGGGAGAGTCCTGGGAGGGAAAAAGGAGAGACACGAATATAGACACTGGGAATAAACGGAATAGCAAGAGGGCAAGGACCGCTGGAGGGCTCGTCAGAGCTGTTCCAACAGCGGGGCTTCGTAGTAAAAGAGTGCGGGTACTAGACTGGCCTGCCTGCAGTCCAGACCTGTCTCCCATTGAACATGTGTGGCGCATTATGAAGCACGAAATACGACAACGGAGACCCCGGACTGTTGAGCAACTGAAGTCGTACATCAAGCAAGGATGGGAAAGAATTCCTCCTACAAAGCTTCAACAATTAGTGTCCTCAGTTCCCAAACGCTTATTGAGTGTTGTTAAAAGGAAAGGTGGTGTAACACCGTGGTCAACATGCCCCTGTCCCTGCTTCTTTGGAGCGTGTTGCAGGCATCAAATTCAACATGAGTGAATATTTGCAAAAAAACAATAAAGTTTATCAGTTTGAACATTAAATATCTTGTCTTTTGTAGTGTATTCAATTGAATATAGGTGGAGAAGGATTTGCAAATCATTGTATTCTGTTTTTATTTACATTTTACACAACGTCCCAACTTCATTGGAATTGGGGTTTGTAAGATGCACTATAAGACATTACCTTGATTGTCCAGCTATGTTTCCGTTTGTGTATTTTTCTCAATAACTACGTACAACGATGACCAAGAGAGTCCCCTGTCTGGCATCAGGAGAACCCCTGATTAGAAAGGAAGGGACTGTTGACACCATTTTTTTTTACTGTGAGTTGTGTTTTACTGGGCAGACATGTCAGAGCCTGGAGGCGCGGTGGTGCAGTGGTTAGTGCGGTCGCCTCACAGCAAGAAGGTCCTGGGTTCGAGCCCCGGGGTAGTCCCACCTTGGGGGTCGTCCCAGGCTGTCCTCTGTGTGGAGTTTACATGTTCTCCCCGTGTCTGTGTGGGTTTCCTCCGGGTGCTCCGGTTTCCTCCCACAGTCCAAAGACATGTAGGTCAGGTGGACTGGCCATACTAAATTGTCCCTAGGTGTGAATGTGTGTGTGTGTGTGTGTGTGTGTGTGTGTGTGTGTGTGTGTGTGTGTGTGTGTGTGTGTGTGTGTGTGTGTGTGTGTTGGCCCTGTGATGGTCTGGCTGCCTGTCCAGGGTGTCTCCATGCCTGCCACCCAATGACTGCTGAGATAGGCTCCAGCATCCCCGTGACATTGAGCAGGATAAGTGGTTTAGATAATGGATGGACAGGTGGATATATATCTATATATAGATAGATGGATAGATAGATAGATATAGCTATATATATATGGACAAACAGACTAAAGAACAGCTCCTATCCCAGAGCCATAACCGCATTAAATGCTGCCAATTCTTCAGTCCTGACTTGTTGTGCAATATGCTGGTGTCCCGTAGAATGTAGAAATGAATGTGTGCGTATTTTATGTTTTTAATTCTTTTTAAACGGATCTTTGCACTGATCAGAACTGCACTTGCAAATTTCGTTGTACTTGTACAATGACAAATAAAGTTCTGTTCTATCCTATAAAAGTACATTTACACTTTTGTTATGCCTAAGTGGCCTGCAAAGTCAAATTCCTGCCATGTGAAAACTTGGAAAATAAACCGGTGCTGCTTGTGATTCAGATGCCGTTTGTGAATAATAAAACAACGCGAGTACCGTTTGATAGTTTGGATGTTGCTCTTTACAAGCTTACAGATGTGTACACGGCATCCCAACACTGTTACTCTGCATCTGGCGATCTTAACTTGTTTCCTGGTATTGGAAAATTCCCCCTGCATTTGACTGGAAACTTACTGGATGTTCGTGGATGCTTGTGGGAGCTCAGGCAAACGTTCAGCTCACATTTCTTACAGTGAATTTTTCCAGGCGGGAGTGTGCGCCATCTGGACTCTGTCTTATTGCATTTAGTAAACGCTTTAAACCGAAGACCAAGGATTCCTAAACTGTTTCATGTTGAGGGACCCGCAAACCCAATATGCATTTGGCCGTCCGCTTCCAATTTCACAAGGTTTTCCTGTATGGGCCCGTCTGAAAAGATTTCTGCTTGCGGACATGATCTTGCACAGCATTATGTGACGGTCTATGGAGAGCATGGGGAAGAATGGGGCAGTACAGGGGCAGTGACAGAGCCACAAAAGGGGTCACATAGTAATAAAACAAGTCAGCAAGGAGAGCGGTGCTCAGGGCTTAATGATCCATGCTCTTGAGTGAGTAATCGTTTCATTTGACTTTGCAGTCTGAGTCACCGTGAAAGACGTTGACATTTTGAACTGATCTTTATTCTATGTATAGAATCCACTGAAACTTACTTATTTAGCCACCAAATGTTTTTAGCAAGGGCAGCATGGTGGCCCAGTGGTTAGCGCAGTCACCTCACCGCAAGAAGGTCCAGGGTTCGAGCCCCGGGGTTGTCCATCCTTGGGGGTCGCCCCGGGTTGTCCTCTGTGTGGAGTTTGCACGTTCTCCCCGTGTCTGCGCGGGTTTCCTCCGGGTGCTGCGGTTTCCTCCCACAGTCCAAAGACATGCAGGTCAGGCGACTCAGACTTACTACTAAATTGTCCCTAGGCGTGAATGTGTCTGCCCTGAGGTGGGCTGGCGGCCTGTCCAGGGTGTTTCTACGCCTTCCACCCAATGACTGCTGGGATAGGCTCCAGCATCCTGCAACCCAAATTAGGATAAGCATCTTGGAAAATGGATGGATGTGTTTAACATTACCTGCCCCTTTTCCCCGCTGTGAATAAAGAAACTGATTCAGCGTCTTGCATGGCATCGGACAACCCAGTGCACGCTAAGCTAGCATGCACCAGCTTCTAAGCATGCACACAATGGCTCAGGTGCACAAAATAACTTGTGTAGGCTATTTGTAAATCTCATAGCTGACGTCTTTGTCAGACTCAAAACAGCGTGAGCAGAAACTCTCAGGGGGCTTTTCAATTAGGACTCAGACATTATAGCCTATATGGTGGACTGTGATGGGCAAGGAATACGGCGTGCAGACTGCGGGCTGGTGAGCGGTTTAGGTACAATGGGTTGGCGACAGGGGTGGCGCAGTAGTTAGCGCGGTCACTTCACAGCAAGAAGGTCCTGGGTTCGAACCCCGGGGTAGTCCAACCGTGAGGGTCATCCCAGGTCGTCCTCTGTGTGGAGTTTGCATTTCTCCCTGTGACTGTGTGGTTTTTCTCCGGGGGCTCCGGTTTCCTCCCACAGTCAAAAGACATGTAGGTCAGGTGACTCGGCCGTACTAAATTGTCCCTAGGTGTGAGTGTGTGTGTGTGTGTGTGTGTGTGGCCTGGCAGCCTGTCCAGGGTGTCTCCCTGCCTGCTGCCCAGTGACTGCTGGGATAGGCTCCAGCATCCCTGTGACCCCGGATGGGATAAGTGGCTTGGATAATGGATGAGATGGAGGGTTGTGGAAGGGAAGCAGGCACGTATGGTCTTAAAGAAAATGGCCACGCAAACCTCTAGAGGGGGGCTGATTTTTAAAGTGAGAGTCAAGATTTTCACATGATGACTCCTAATAACTGACCCCCCCCTGCCAGGGTCCATTTGAAACACACTGGAGATAGTGTAATGTACGATCAGAACAATCGAAACAGGCCGAGTTACTGGTAGAGCAGAGAACCACCCCAGGATTATTTCATGCAGGTGATCCGCCAGTGGTATTTTGCCATTTCTAATGACGGGCCACAGCGTTGACTCATTCAATCACCGTGTTTGTTCACTCTCAAAACGGTATAAAGTGCTGCAGTCTGACAACTGTGTGATGACAGCAGACATATAGCTAAGTCCGTCCTCTCCAGTTAGTTGTGATGCCGACCAGCTGTGTGCGTCTGAATCGAGCATCTGGACATCCTCTCTCTGTGTTGATGGGGCATCTCGCAGGCCGGCCCCTTGTTTGAAGTGAATATGTGTAGGAGTCACCGTGAACAGCAGTCGTTGTGGCTTACCTGGCGTCTGGACAGAGTCTCTCTGCGTTTAGCAGGCATCTCATAGACCACCTGTTTCCAGAACTTGGAGGACAGCTCATTGCTCTTAGGGCCCCGCCATTTAATGATGGAAAGAACCTGTGCGGAAGAGAGAAGAGACAAGAAGAGAGGAGAGGAGAGGACAGGAGAAGAGAGGAGAGAAGAGAGGAGAAGAGAACAAAGATAATTAATTCACCCTTCTTTATGATGTTATTCCAATCTGGTAACTTTAATTGAGGCTCGTATTTGAATACTTTCTACCTCAACCACCATTCAGTCTTTCATTCATTCTCATTCTGAGCTTCTTCTCCTCTCTCGTTTCATTCTCATGCTCTTTCTCCTTGTTCCTCCATCCTTCCCATCAGTTTCTCAACAGACGTCTGAAGTACTTCAATCACTTGGTGTTTGGTGACAGTGGTTGGGATAGAGTCCCCCCCCCCACACTCATCCATCCCCCTCTCCTCAGTACCTTGATAGTGTGTTTCAGTGCTTCAACTTCTTGGTAGTTCATGACACCTTTCAAGTCTGCACACTCTATCATGATCACCTGGGAGGGCAAAGAGAGACAGAGAAATGGAGAGAGAGACAAACGGGTAAGCAGGCAGACGAGGTGGAAAGACCGACCGACTTGACACAGAGGAAACAAGACCCAGCCTCAGCTCGACCTTTGAAATGGATAATCTGAGCTCAACTGAAAAGCGTCTACCGCTGGACACTACAGCCCCATTTTTTTTCCCAAAAGAGGGCTGAAATTCAGATTCGCTCCAAACAGGAATTAAAATTATCTGGCATCCGGGTGGCGTGGCGGTCTATTCCGCTGCCCACCAACACGGGGATCGCCGGTTCGAATCCCCGCGTCAGCGCCCCGGCTTAGTGGGGCGTCCCGACAGACACGATTGGCCGTGTCTGTGGGTGGGAAGCCGGATGTGGGTATGTGTCCTGGTCACTGCACTGGCGCCTCCTCTGGTCGGTCGGGGCTCCTGTTCGGGGGGGGGGGTACTAGGGGGAATAGCGTGGGGGTACTAGGGGGAATAGCGTGATCTTCCCACACACTACGTCTCCCTGGTGAAACTTGTCAGGTGAAAACAAGCGGCTGGCGACGCCACATGTATCAGAGGAGGCATGTGGTGGTCCCAGAAAATTTTTTTTATATGGGTGAAAAAATCAAAGATGCTCAGAATCACCTGAAATGCCGAGAAAAGTTGTTTTTAGCCATTTTTAGAAAAATGCATATTTTGCATAATTATGCATAATTTTAATTTTCTGGGATTTTCCCCTTACTCTCTGAGACAACACCTACCACCTCCAAAATGAATTAGGATCATAAGTGCTTTAGTTTTCGGTCCCGCTATCTACACTAACACCACACACACACACACACACACACACACACACACACACACACACACACACACACACGCACGCACACACACACACTAACACCACACACACACACATTACGAAAATATATGAGTAGATGAAAACTCCCCCGCTTGCCTCACTGACTGTAGCTGTCACACGTTTTGTTTTGTACTTGCTCTTCTCACCCTGTAATACAAACCTTTATCTCCCCTGTAACCAGCATGGAGTGGATGCGTGTCTCTATCTGGAAGATGCTCCATCCTCTTTTGGCCACAAACTCTGGAGTCAGCACGATGATCAAACGCCTGCTTTGCTCCACACTCCGAGCCAGGTCTTCAATGTAAACTAACAAAAAAGAGAAAAGAAGGGGGGATATGGAGAGAGATCGAGAAAGGTCGGGAAGAGGACGGGAGATAGAGAGACGGGTACAACAGGGGTCACACAAGTTCTGAGGAAAAGGAACAACAAAGGCTCCGGTTAGCGTTTCACAGCTGGCCGGCTTTTCGGAATAGCGGGCGTGAGAGTGTAACGTATTGGGACTTACGTTAATGCGCATGCTCTCTGGTTAGTCTCTGATGGGGGGGGGGCTCTCGCGAGGCGAGACTAGGAAGTAACGTTAAGTATGAGCCAAACTGGAGGCTGGTGGCTGAGTATCCTGACTTTGCTAAGTTCTAAGTAAAGAGTTCGTTTACAACCAATGTCTCTTTCGTCTCTAAGTCGAATCTTACACTGGCGACGAAGCGGATCCGAACTCCAACAGTTCTGAACAGTTTATTGATGGAAATCAGCAACCTCCGATATTCTGCTACAGCTCTGAGGAATCTGTGAGTAGCCTAACGACGTCACCATGACCACGCTGGGTCGCATAGAAGAGTTTGATGAAGGCTCCGGCGGCAATGCCATTGAGGAGTATGTTGAGACACCGGAATGTGTTTACCTGGCAAATGGAGTAGATGGGGAGGAGAAGAAACGCGCTATTTTGCTTAGCGTCTGTGGGGCTGCAACCTATTCTACACTACGTTCGGTGGTCGCTCCCGTCCTCCCTACGGCCGTCACCTATGAAAACTTAGTATCGGCCTTGAAGCGCCACTACAGTCCTCCTCCATCACAAATTGTTCAGCGTTTTCAGTTTCACAATTGCAAACAAAAGCAAGGCCAAGGAATCTCCAGCTACATTGCTGAACTCCGGAAACTCTCAGTGCATTGCGCTTTTGGTGACCAACTGGAAGCCATGCTGCGTGACAGCATTGTCTGTGGGGTGCTAGATGAAGCGCTGCAGCGCCGCCTGCTGGCTGAAAAGGAACTTGCGTTCAAAGCAGCAGAGGAAGAAAGCCCTTGCAGCGGAAACAGCCACGTTAAATGCGCGAATACTACAACCAAACCAGCTGGGACCACCACAGTCAGCAGAAGTTCATCAGACTGCACAAAGTCAAACCGTTTTGAAAGTGAAACAAACAGTAGCAGAAGGTGGTGCAAAGCCATGTTTTCGTTGTGGAGGCACACACAACCAACAACATTGCAAATTTACCTCTGCTGTATGCCACTATTGCAAAAAAAGGGGGCACATTTCTCGTGTTTGTTTTAAAAAAGAGCAGGGATGTCGCATCAGCAGATTCTTCTGACACAGTTCCTCAATCCGAACAACACACACACACTGCTAGGCAACAAGAAGAGGAATATGACATTTACACCATGGGCAGGCAGCTGTATGCTCACGTAAAAAAGCCATATCACGCCACTGTGATCCTGAATAACAAAACACATGTAATGGAGGTGGACTCTGGAGCCGCATGCTCCTTGATCAGTGAGGGCAGTTACAACACCTTGTGGCCTGACCAGCCACCTTTACTGCACAAGGACAGTAGTGTGCTTAGACAATGGTCACAAGCAGAACTACAAGTTAATGGGAAGATTTTTGTGGCTGTGCAGTATCAAGGCAATCACAAGCCCTTACCACTGATTATTGTTCGAGGTCAGGGGGCAAGTCTACTGGGCAGGGACTGGTTTGAGGCACTGGTTATTTCTGTAATGGGGGTGCGCCAAGTATGCTTACAATCCGTGGAGTCCATCTTAACGGAATATGCAGAAGTCTTCCAGGACCTCGCGGCTTCACGAACCCCTCCAATTGCTATTGATATTGATACGACAGCATCACCCAAGTTTTTTAAAGCACGTTCGATGCCCTTTGCCCTTCGGCCAAAGCTAGATGAGGAGCTTGACAAGCTAGTAGCTCAGGGTATTTTTGAACCCGGGAGACACTCAAGGTGGGCCACACCCATCGTACCAGTAGTTAAAAAGGATGGCAGCGTAAGAATTTGCGGTGACTATCGCTGCACTGTGAATACAATTCAATTCAACTCAATTCAATTTATTGTCATTAAAAACAATGTGCAGGCACATGTTAAAAATGAAATGAGGGCTGTGGCTTCACCAAACAGTGCAAGACAGACACAGACAAACACAGCAAACACAATATAAGAGAGACACACATGAAGACCAAAAGCTAAAAATAAGTTAAAAGAGAGCTGGAGTACAAAATATTTAAAAATATCTACAGACATTCAGTGGGTAGCCAAGTTCAGGTGGACAAAAGCTTGTGGAAAGAAGCTGTTTTGAGCCTGGTAGTGTGGGCTCTGAGGCTCCTGTAGCGCCTCCCAGAGCGCAGGGGGGAGAACAGTCCATGGTTGGGGTGGGTGGGATCTCTGCTAATGCTCAGACCCCTTCGAAGACAGCATTTGTTATAAATATCTTTTATGGCCAGGAGCTGGGTACCGGTGATATGCTGGGCCGCCTTGACGATCCGCTGCAGAGCTTTCTGGTCTACTGAGGTGCAGTTGCCGTACCACACTGAGATGCAGATGGTCAGGATGCTCTCTATGGTGCAGTGGCAGAAGTTGGTGAGAATTTTGGGGGGTAGACGGGCGCTCCTCAGCCTCCTCAGGAAATGCAGGTGTTGTTGGGCCTTTTTCACAAGGCCCTGGGTGTTTAATGTCCACGAAAGCGCCTCACTGATGTGGTCTCCAAGGAATTTAAAGCTGGAAACACGCTCCACTTCCACCCCATTGATGTGAATGGGGGAGTGGCTGCAGCTTCTAGACCTCCTGAAGTCCACAATCAGCTCCTTTGTCTTCTGCACATTAAGGACAAGGTTGTTGGTAGTACACCATGATGTGAGTTGCTCAATCTCGTCTCTGTAGGCCATCTTGTCATTGTTGGTGATACGGCCAATGACTGTGGTGTCATCTGCAAACTTAACTATAACGTTTGAAGGGTGAGTTGGCAGGGAGTCGTGGGTAAAGAGGGAGAAAAGGAGGGGGCTCAGAACACAGCTTTGAGGGGCACCTGTGCTGAGGGTCAGGGTGGAGGAGGAGTGGTCACCTAACCTAACAGACTGAGGTCTGTTGGTCAGGAAGTTGTGAAACCTGATGTATACCCCATTCCTACGGTGGCTGAACTGTTTTCCAGACTGGCAGGGGGGGTGCTTTTCAGTAAATTGGACCTCAAACAAGCTTACCAGCAGCTGATGCTGGACGACGAGGCTGCAGAACTTCTCACTATAAACACCCACCGCAGGCTGTTTCGGGCCCACCGCCTGCAGTTTGTAGTATCGACAGCTGTGTCCATATTTCAGCGTTTCATGGATACACTCCTCACTGGTATACCAGGCGTGCAACCGTACCTGGATGATGTCTTAATAGCGGGAAAGACTGTTGACCAGCACAATGACCGTCTTCGTGCAGTGCTGGAACAATTCGCAGAAGCAGGATTGCGGCTACAGAAGGAGAAGAGTGTGTTTGCTGCTGACCAAGTTGAATTTTTAGGTTTTCGTGTGGACAAGGATGGCGTGTGGCTGACTATGGAGAAAGTTGAGGCTATTCAGAAGGCACCTTCACCCGGAATAAAATGGAGCTTCAGTCATTCCTAGGCCTACTCAATTTTTACAGCTGTTTTTTGGCAAACAAGGCTACCATCTTAGATCCGCTGCACCGCCTCCTGGATCAGTCTGCACCCTGGCAGTGGACTGACGCACATGAAAAAGCTTACACTGCTGCAAAACAACTGCTTCAGGCTGATGGCGTGCTCACGCACTATGACGAAACAAAGCCATTAGCCGCTGTTTATGACGCTTTGCCTTATGGCTTGGGGGTGCTGCTCTTCCATATGGAGTCCGATGGCCGGGGGGCTCCCATCATCTTTGCCTCGAGGACACTATCCTCCACTGAAAGAAATTATGCCTAAATAGATAAGGAGGCCTTGGTGGTCAATTTTGCAGTCAAAAAATTTCACCAGTACCTTGCTGGTCGCCACTTTGTGGTTTTTACTGACCACAAACCTCTTTTGGGCCTGCTACACCACTCTAAGCCCATGCCACCTGTCCTGTCCCCAGGCATGCTACGCTGGAGTGTTCTTCTTGGGGCCTACGATTACGAATTGTGCTACCGCCCTGGCAAACAGCTAGCAAATGCCAATTCCAGGGGAAGACATTTCTCATAATTGTGGACTCACACTCTAAGTGGTTAGAGGTTGCCATGGTGAGTTCAATGTCCTCCTCTGCAGTGATAAGCACACTGAGGCTCCTCTTTGCAACTCATGGGTTGCCAGATGTCATTGTTTCTGACAACGGTGCGGCCTTCACATCGGAAGAATTCAAAGAGTTTGCCAGATGGAATGACATCAGAGCAGTGACTATGGTGCCTTACCATCCTCGTTCAAATGACCAAGCAGAACGTATGGTCCAGACAACCAAGGAGGCCCTGTCTAGGATCACTATCGGTGACTGGCAGACACGCCTGGCTAGATTTCTGCTGTCACAGCATGTGACTCCCAATTCAGCAACAGGAAAGAGTACTGCAGAGCTTCTCATGAACCGGCGTCTTACAACGGCCTTTGATCGCCTTCATCCTGACTATGAAAATGAGATGCACCTCAAGCAGGAGGTGAGTGCAGAAAAGCTGCAAGGCCCAAACAGATGTTTTAGGCCACATGACTGTGTACATGAGGAGCTACACTGGGGGACACAAATGGGTCCCTGGCGTGATAGCCGATCCTACTGGCCCAGTTTCATATAGAGTGCAGACTCCTGATGGGCAAATGCATCGACGCCACGTGGATCAGCTGTGTGGTAGAGCGACTGCACGCACGGATGTGGTCGCTGGAGAATCCATTGTTCTTGGTGAGCAGTCACCTGAAGATGGGCCGCTCGAGTCTACCTCGTCTGAAACGCCACGACCAGAGACCAGCAGGTCTGTTGAAGATCCCTCTGGTCCTGTGGCCATTCCTGTGCTCACTACCCCTCTACAGCGTCCGGCAAGAGACCGGCACCCTCCACGCCACTTGGCAGATTTTGTTGACTGGGGGAAAGGGGTGTAATGTATTGGGACTTATGTTAATGCGCATGCTCTCTGGTTAGTCTTTGATGGGGGGCTCTCGCGAGGCGAGACTAGGAAGTAATGTTAAGTATGAGCCGAACTAGAGAAAACGGAGATGTAGCCTGATGGCTGAGTATCCTAACTTTGCTAAGTTCTAAGTAGAGTTCTTTTACAACCAATGTCTCTCTCGTCTCTAAGTCGAATTCTACAGAGAGCAACACCGTTTTGCCAGCTGACGTGGAAACCTGCAAAAATAAATGGAAACGAGTCCGAGACTGTTACAGAAGTTCCGTTTATATCCTCAGTGCTCCGGTTTAGTGGGCGACACGGTGGCGCAGTGGTTAGCGCGGTCGCCTCAGAGCAAGAAGGTCCCGGGTTCGAGCCCCAGGGTAGTCCAACCTTGGGGGTCGTCCACTGTGTGGAGTTGGCATGTTGTCTGCGTGGGTTTCCTCCTGGGGCTCCGGTTTCCTCCCACAGTCCAAAGACATGTAGGTCAGGTGAATCGGCCGTACTAAATTGTCCCTAAGTGTGTGTGTGTGTGTGTGTGTGTGTGTGTCTGTCCAGGTCTGGTGGTCTGTCCAGCGTGTCTCCCCGACTGCCGCCCAATGACTGCTGGGATAGGCTCCAGCATCCCTGTGACCCTGAGAGCAGGATAAGCGGTTTGGATAATGGATGGATGGATGCTCTGGTTTGCCCTCTAGTGGAATCCACCAGTAACACGCACAGTACAGGAAGTCCCCGGATTACGAACGCCCGTACTTACGAACCGACCTCCGTAAAGCCCACTATTTAAAAAAAATCGAGTTACACACATTGGTTTGTACTAACGGACGGACTACTTTGCACGATGCTCAAATCAATGCAGTCAGATTGTGTAAACATTGTGTGCGTTGTGTTTTGACTTAAGTTGTTCGAGTATTCACCCTCATAGTCGTGGCTTCAAAGCGTAAATCTGATGCAAGCGATGGCGACGTACCGAAGAAAAGGAAAACCATCACGATTGAAACGAAAGTGGAAATGATAAAGCGCTCAGAGAGAGGTGAAGGGGCACCAAAAATGTCAAAAACGCACAAGTCCTTTCACTTATTTGTCCACTGCTCATCCAGTCCATAAAAAAAAAAGTCATGCGTTTATTAGATGTATGTAATAATGCCTGTAAACGCATTTTGACATGGACATGCTCACACAGCTACAACTACACCAAATGACACCGCATAGCACACAAACCCCTCACCACCTAGTGCAGCAGAAAGGCCCTTCTGTTTTGCTTTGAGGAAGTGCGGCTGACACGAGGACAGGCGGCCTGGCCGCGACCTGCTGCATCCCTTTGCCGTTAACCACGAGCGGTGTCAGGCCTTCAGTTCTACCACACCTCCTTCAGCACAACCCTTCATTCATTCATTCATTCATTCATTCATTCATTCATTCAGCCTTTCGGTAAACATTCAACCGTCATGTCCTCACAGGTCCCCACAATCACCATTTGGGGATTTGATGTTAGTTTCTGCAGAAGTTTCTGTCTACAGACTTTTATTTCTATCCCCCCCTCCCTCCTTTTCTCCCCAATTGTATCTGTGCACACTTCCGAGCCGTCCCGGTCGCTGCTCCACCCCCTCTGCCGATCCGGGGAGGGCTGCAGACCACCACATGCCTTCTCCCATACATGTGGAGTCGCCAGCCGCCTCTTTTCACCTGACAGTGAGGAGTTTCACCAGGGGGACGTAGCGCGTGGGAGGATCACGCTATCCCCCCCCCCGGAACAGGCACCCCGACTGACCAGAGGAGGCGCTGCTAGTACAGCGCCCACGACACATACCCACACCCGGCTTCCCACCCGCAGACACGGCCAACTGTGTGTGTAGGGACGCCCGACCGAGCCGGAGGTAACACGGGGATTCGAACCGGCGACCCCCGTGTTGGCAGGCAACGGAATAGACCGCCACACTATCCGGACGCCCTGTTATCAGAGTTTTCTTGCCCCGCTATCCCCACCCGCCCCCAACCCCCACTGCCCAGGACTCCTACCCCACATGCTAAGTGAATTAATGGCAGACGCTACAGTAACACCTTGCAATTTCACGCTCGATTTGAGGGGCACAAATAGTACAGAACAGTCTTGCCCCCTCTCTCCCCCTTCATCTGTAACGGTCTCTGTCTCACCCTCTTCCCGGTGCTTCCAATCTCCAAATTACCCCCATCTCCCTCTCTCTCGCTCTTTCTCCCTCCCTCCCCCTCCCCCCTCTCCCCCCCCCTCTCCTTCCTCTGTAACGGTCTGTCTCACCCTCTTCCCGGTGCTTCCAATCTCCAAATTACCCCCATCTCCCTCTCTCTCGCTCTTTCTCCCTCCCTCCCCCTCCCCCCCTCTCTCCCCCCCTCTCTCTCCGTTCTCTGTAACGGTCTCTGTCTCACCCTCTTCCCGGTGCTTCCAATCTCCAAATTACCCCCATCTCACTCTCTCTCGCTCTTTCTCCCTCCCTCCCCCTCCCCCCCTCCCCCCCCCCCTCTCTCTCCTTCCTCTGTAACGGTCTCTGTCTCACCCTCTTCCCGGTGCTTCCAATCTCCAAATTACCCCCATCTCCCTCTCTCTCGCTCTTTCTCCCTCCCTCCCCCTCCCCCCCTCTCTCCTTCCTCTGTAACGGTCTCTGTCTCACCCTCTTCCCGGTGCTTCCAATCTCCAAATTACCCCCATCTCCCTCCCTCCCTCTCCCCCCCCCCTCTCTCCTTCCTCTGTAACGGTCTCTGTCTCACCCTCTTCCCGGTCCTTCCAATCTCCAGATTACCCCCATCTCTCTCCCTCCCTCCCCCCCCCCTCTCCTTCCTCTGTGTGGTTTCGAGAATGACGTCAATCAATTAATGCGACAGCAAAAGTAAAGGACCCCGCAGCCCTCACCCGTGTTTAGTCCTCACCCACTTGTCCGTCTCGCTGTCTGCATGGGGAGCGAACGGACCGGGTAACTCAATGCTCTATTTTAGGTCACATTGCTGCGCTACTGTGTCAATGGCGATGGTAAACGATGACCCCCCCCCCCCGCCTCACTCTTTGTCTCTGTCCTTCACTCATTTGCTGTCTGTCTTCCGCCTGCCTCTCTTTTCCAGCACACGGCCCGGGCAAGGGAGGCATTGATTGTTCTGTGTTTGTGGAGCTCCGTATACACACACCTCGTTTGCCCTGACGCTTCTGTGTTTGTTTGTTGTGTGCGAGCGTGTGTCCACGTACGCGCGCACACACACGCACACGCGCTTCGGTTTGAACAAGCGCGTGTTTGTGAGAGCGTGCGTGTGGGTTTGCATGCAGCGAATACATTTTGCGCTGGAGGATATTTTAAGGGGACGGGGGGGGGGGCGGGGTCGTTTCAGAAGGAAATGTGAGTTTTTGTGTTTCGGGCTGGGAGAACACATCGTTTTGTCCGAGGGCAGACAGATTCAGTCCATTTTAAGCCATATTTAAGTAAATGTATTAATGTATTTCACCAGGAAATGTTAAACAATTCAGGGAAGACACCATTTGATATTTGCTAGTGCAGCGACCAGGACACATACCCACATCCGGGTCCCCCTCCCCCCAGACACGGCCAATTGTGTCTGTAGGGATTCCCGACCAAGCTGGAGGTAACACGGGGACTCGAACCGCCGATCCCCGTGTTGGTAGGCCACGGAATAGACCGCCACGCCACCCGGACGCCCATCTTACGAATAAAACTTAAGAGGGAATGTCAATTAAAGGCACATTGCGGTCGATTTCCCCATGCACTTCATTAATGATACAATTTAAGAATAGACAGATGATGAAATATATTTTGCACAGCAATCAGCATCATAAATTATTGATATATTAAAATTATTGATCAGCCATTGCAAAACAATTTGACATTTACTGTATGTGTATGTAAATATGGGCGTGTGCATGTGTGTGTTTGTTTGTGTGTGTGAGAGAGAGAAGTTACAGACTTGTGTATGTATGCATGTGATGCACATTTTTTATGTGTATCTATTTTGGAATAGTAATTATAATACAATATATAATGCCAAGGAGAAAATGGCTCCTATTCCTGTCAGTGCAGCACCAGACACCGGCCATACAACTAGCGAGGCGACTTAATAAATGATGCTAACTGATGGATGGCTCTGTGTGTGTGTGTGTCTGTGTGTGTGTGAAAACATGACAAATACACTAAATGTACAAAAGATACACAATTTTGGTGTTTCGTCAAACCCCTTCAACCCTCAGAGCAGCCTGACGTTAATCAGGATGTGGTTTAGTTGGGTGTTGAAGGGGATGCTGGTCCATGCTAAATAGTCAAGTCCATTTTATTTGTGTAGCCCAATATCACAAATTACAAATTAGCCTCAGTGGGCTTAACAGCAACACAACATCGTGTCCTGAGACCCTCTCATCGGATAAGGAACACCTCCCTAAAAACCCTTTAACAGGGAGAAGAAACAGAAAGAAACCTCAGGGAGAGCACCAGAGGAGGAGCTCTCTCCCAAGACGCACAACGTGCAATGGATGTTGTGTTTACACAATTTACAAAATACAACACTGAACCAGGATAAACACAATTATACTGGGCTTATAAGATACTAGAAGAACCCCGCTACAATGTAGCGGTTTGATAGAAGAACCCCGCTACAATGTAGCGGTTTGGTTATCCACCCGTCTAAATCTCCCTCCTCTTCATCCTGCCAGCTAACCGCCTTCCCCCTGCCCCTAAACCCCCCCCACTCCAACTCCCTCCCCCCAAATGCTCAGAATCATCTGAAATGCCGAGAAAAGTGGTGTTTAGCCATTTTTAGAAAATGCATATTTTGCATAATTATACATAATTATGCATAATTATTTTAATTTTCTGCTATTTTTCTGGTCCTCTCTGGAACAATACCTACCACCTCCAAAAAAAATTAGGATCATAAGTGCATTTTTTGCAAAAATGCATATTATTTTGCATAATGCCAAAACATTTCTAAGTCCCAGAAAAACATTTTTTATATAGGTGAAAAAAATCAAAGATGCTCAGAATCATCTGAAATGCCAAGAAAAGTGGTTTTTAGCCATTTTTAGAAAAATGAATATTTTGCATATGTATGCATAATTATGCATAATTTTAATTTTCTGGGAGTTTCCCCTTACTGTCTGAGACAACACCTACCACCTACAAAAAGAATTAGGATCATAAGTGCTTTAGTTTTCGGTCCCGCTATCTACACTAACTAACACACACTAACACACACACACACACACACTAACACCACGCACACACATTCCGAAAATATGGGAGTAGATTATAAGAGACGTGACACACTGTACCGCCCGGGTAATGCTGTATTCCATACGTGCAGCATTACCCGGACTTGTGTTAGGTGGCGTGAGTCGATGTGTCGGGTTGTGTGCGTGTGTCGACTATGTGTGTCACTGCCCATTGCTCCTCTGAGCAAATCTTCCCGTATTGAATTAGATGTAAACGGACTGAAAGGACATGCATAGCGGATGTCTGCCGGCGCAGGTGTTCCTCTGAAATAAGATGGGCTAAGACAGAAATGATAATATAATAGAAATAACAATAATAATGATATAAATAATATGAAATATAACATTGATATATAATATCAATAATATATATAATATATAATAGAAATAATAATGTAATAGAAATAATATATACTATACGATAATATATATATAATGTATATATATATATTATATAAAATATACAATATATATAACACTGGTCAACACAATTTTTCTTGCATGGGGTTTTTCAACGGAGTCTAGCTCACTTTTGGGTGCTGAATCCAAATCTGGCATTAGTTTGTGCCTATCACATCAGGTTTTTGAACTATGAAAAATCAATATTTTTGAGAAAACAGCAATTTTACACTCGAAGTTAAAAAAAAACACTGTTGCATTAGAAGATCGATAGATGCCAAAATTATTACAATGAATAAATAAACACTCAGCCTAGCATGACATTACTTAGGAAATGAACAGGGGTCATTTTTATCCCCACCAAGATTGCCAGACTAGATGGTCAACTTTTGTAAAATCCTGAATAAGGAGCGTACAGATAGCACGAAAACTTGATGGGATAGAGCAAATCTGAGCTCAGATTTGGATTCAGCAGCCCAAACTGAGCCAAAAACAGTTTCCAAAGTCCATGCAAGAAAAAAAAACTATATTTTTGTAGACCAGTGTAATAATAGAATAGAAATAATAATACTGGGCTGAAATGAGCTGGGCTGACTAAGCCAGAGCTGGGTGAAAACTCAGTCCCACACGCCACCTCCATCACAACCCTGCTAGCAGCCTCTAGTGTGACACACAAGAGGCTGCTAGCAGGATGGATGCTCGGACACATGTGGGGTTCTCCACAGCCTAGTCCTCAAATCAGTGTGAAGCAGCAGCAATATTTTTTCCAATCTTCCAGTGTCCAAATGTTTTTGCTCCTCAGCCTGCTACAACTGCAATTCTTGATTTTTTTTTTTTTTTGCTCAAAGAGGTGAATCTCTGTAAGGTCATGTAGGGCCATACACCAGTAATACCAGGATGTGGTATGTGGTACATTGTTTTAGTGGTCTCACAGCATCACTGCTGTACCGGGCATGCCATTTGTCACAGTGTAGATCATCTGCTGCAAAATTTTGGTTTATTTCATTTTGCTCAGTGAGACATTTTGTTTTTTTTTACCACTCATCTGCCAAAGGCAGCTGATGAGTGCGCGATGCAGCAAACAAGCTTGTACTGCTATGCAGTAAACGTTTTTTTCCCGCCTACATCTAATTTGATATTCCACTCCTCATTTGTTGAGCACTTTTATGTACACCATTGATGGTTTCCAGGGGAAAAAAACGATAAATACACACACACACACACACACACACACACACACACACAGTGGTTAGCACGGTGGCCTCACAGCAAGAAGGTCCTGGGTTCGAGCCCCGGGGTAGTCCAACCTTGGGGGTCGTCCCGGGTCATCTTCTGTGTGGAGTTTGCATGTTCTCCCCTTGTCTGTGTGGGTTTCCTCCGGGGCCCCCGTTTCCTCCCACAGTCCAAAGACATGTAGGTCAGGTGACTCGGCCGTACTAAACTGTCCCTAGGTATGTGTGTGTGTGTGTGTGTGTGTGTGTGTGTGTGTGTGTGTGTGTGTGTGTGTGTGTGTGTGTGTGTGTGTGTGTGTGTGTGTGTGTTGTTGCTGTGATGGCCTGGCGGCCTGTCCAGGGTGTCTCCCCGCCTGCCGCCCAATGACTGCTGGGATAGGCTCCAGCATCCCCGCAACCCTGAGAGCAGGATAAGTGGTTTGGATAATGGCTGGCTGGATGTATATAACATCTTGATGCATGCTCAATAATCCAGGTAAGGAAATCCCAGAAAGTTGAATCAGTTCCTCTGGACACAACGTTTAATGGGAGAAACGTTTCATCTAAGTGATTTCGTCAGTCTCAGCTGACTGCAGGCATAATGACTGAAACCGGCACAGTCGCATCACAAACGAAACCAGTGATCGGTTTTATATGCAAATTACTGTGAGCATTAACGAGTTACAGTGGTCATGTGTGCTATCCACACAGGATTGGGGAATACTTGCAATCACAGCATTGTAAGATGGTGACAGATGTACTCTTAGCCCCCCCCCCCCAGTTCAGGGATGGTTGTTCCCTCTTCACATAGATGGCCACTTTGACTCCCCATTCAAACCAGCATTCCTCCCTATCAAGGATGTGCACATTGTGTATGTTTTGTGTAATTTAGCTGTATAAATTTATAGGAGGATTCAGAGATGGGGATTCGAGTTTGCGACTTGGACTTGAGTCGCACTTAAGTCATGCACACAGCGACTTGAGACTCGACTTGGACTTGTGACCAAAGAGTTTAGACTTGACTTCGCCTTGCCCCTCAAAGACTTGAGACTTGACTTGGACTTGTGACCAAAGACCTGAGACTTGACTTCAACTTGCCCCTCAAAGACTTGAGACTTGACTTGGACTTGCTCCTCAAAGACTTGAGACTTGACTTGGACTTGCTCCTCAAAGACTTGAGACTTGACATGGACTTGCTCCTCAGAGATTTGAGACTTGACTTGGACTTGTGACCAAAGACTTGACTTCAACCTTCCCCTCAAAGACTTGAGACTTGACTTGGACTTGCTCCTCAAAGACTTGAGACTTGACTTGGACTTGCTCCTCAAAGACTTGAGACTTGACATGGACTTGCTCCTCAGAGATTTGAGACTTGACTTGAACTTGTGACCAAAGACTTGAGACTTGACTTCAACTTGCCCCTCAAAGACTTGAGACTTGACTTGGACTTGCTCCTCAAAGACTTGAGACTTGACTTGGACTTGCTCCTCAAAGACTTGAGACTTGACTTGGACTTGCTCCTCAGAGATTTGAGACTTGACTTGAACTTGTGACCAAAGACTTGAGACTTGACTTCAACTTGCCCCTCAAAGACTTGAGACTTGACTTCAACTTGCCCCTCAAAGACTTGAGACTTGACTTGGACTTGCTCCTCAAAGACTTGAGACTTGACTTGGACTAGTGACCAAAGACGTGAGACTTGACTTGGACTTGCAAAAAATGACTTTTGAGCATCTCTGGGAAGATTGTGTAGGATTGTGTATCAGTCAAGAGAAGAGCATGTGGGTGTTCCACTCCTCACACACATTTATCAGTGGATGCATCTGTGAGAGTAGTTGTGTGCAGTGAGGGAGAGGAATTCTGATTTTTCTGACAGAGTGATGAATTCTGGGTATTTGGGGGCAAATGTCCTCTAGGGACAGACAGGTTGACAACAAGGTGAGCGTGTTTGTGCATCGGTGGTGATCTGTTTAGGTCAAAAGCAAACAGACGAAACACTGATAGCCAAGTATCATTACCAGAACTCCATCCATAGAGCATATCACTCCTGTTCTTCAGCAGCTCCACTGGCGTCCTGTTTTATACCGTATTGACTTCAAGATCCTGCTCCTCACCTTGAAGGCCCTTAATAACCTAGCTCCTTCCTATCTTTCTGAACTCCCTCATATCCGCACGCCCTCCTGCACTCTCAGATCCTCTTCTGCTCTCCAACTCACTACACCATCGGCCCGCTTGACTACCATGGGGACTAGAGCCTTCAGCCGTTCTGCCCCCGCCTATGGACCTCTCTCCCACAAGAAATTCACAACACGGCCTCTTTTTCAACCTTCAGATCCCATCTCAAAACGCACCTTTTCAAACTGGAATATTCAGTCTGAGCCACACTTCACTGAGTTTTGTGCAGATGTTGATTTTATACTTACCTGTTGTGTTAACTTTTTATTGTCTACCTTGCTTTGTTGTGATTTTATGCTGTCTGCTACAGTGCTGCTTTTTCTTTTAACTATGTTCTGTAAGATGTCCTTGAGTGTTTTGAAAGGCGCCCACAAATAAAATGCATTATTATTATTATTATTATTTCATGTACACAAGTACATGGAATGAAACAACAAATAAAGGGTTCCTGATTCCTGATGCCAAAGTCCAGACTATGAAACGTCATGGGGCCTTCTATTGGAGCCCACTGGGCTAAACTGGGACAGGCCCACCTGAGGCCATCAAGCTATGTCAATCACACAGAGCTGATCTAAAACCACTTGTGAATTCAAGGCCATTTTCAAATCACGCTTTTTGTTATCCAGCAGACACAGACAGACAGACAGACAGACAGACAGACAGACAGACAGACAGACAGACAGACAGACAGACAGACAGACAGACAGACAGACAGACAGACAGATAGATAGACAGACAGACAGATAGATAGATAGACAGACAGAGACGGACAGACAGACAGACAGACAGACAGACAGATAGATAGATAGATAGATAGATAGATAGATAGATAGATAGATAGATAGATAGATAGATAGATAGATAGATAGATAGATAGATAGATAGATAGATAGATAGATAGATAGATACTTACTACTACTGGGTATCAGATCTCTCTCCGGTAGGAACAGTTTATATCCATAATGTTTCTCCAGTACATCAGGCAGTATCTCCAGAGCAAATGTCTCCTCCTCACTGCTGGCTCTGCCATGTCACACACACACACCGCGTGTTCAATAGCAGATGATTATTGGACATCGAGATAACCACATTAATATAAACAAGCATAAAGATTTGATCAATGCACACACACACACACACACACACACACACACACACACACACACACACACACACACACACACACACACACACACACACACACACACACGAAGAGCTGACCTGCCCAGGGAGTCCAGGTCCACTTTAGTATAGGATAGGTATGCATCATACTCCTTATTATCTGCAGGAGAGAGAGAAAGAGAGAGTGAGAGAAGGAGAGTGAGAGAGAGAAAGAGAGGGAGAGAAAGAGAGAGTGAGAGAGAGAAAGAGAGAGTGAGAGAAAGAGAGAGTGAGAGCAAGAGAGAGTAAGAGAGAGAAAGAGTGAGAGTGAGAGCAAAAGAGAATGAGAGAGAGAAAGAGAGTGAGATAAAGAGAGTGAGAGAGTGAGAGCAAGAGAGAGTGAGAGAGAGAAAGAGAGAGTGAGAGCAAGTGAGAGAGAGAAAGAGAGAGAGAGCAAGAGAGAAAGAGAGAGTGAGAGCAAGAGAGAGTGAGAGAGAGAAAGAGAGAGTGAGAGAGCATGCAAGAGAGAAAGAGCGAGTGAGAAAGAGAGAGTGATAGAGAGAGAGAGAGTGAGAGAGCATGCAAGAGAGAAAGAGCGAGTGAGAAAGAGAGAGTGAGAGAGAGAGCGAGGGAGAAAGAGAGAGTGAGAGAGAGAGCGAAAGAGAGAGTGAGAGAGCATGCAAGAGAGAAAGAGCGAGTGAGAAAGAGAGAGCGCGAGAGAGAAAGAGAGAGTGAGAGCAAGAGAGAGTGAGAGAGAGAGAGAAAGAGAGAGTGAGAGAAAGAGAGCGAGAGAGCATGCAAGAGAGAGAGAGAGAGAGAGAGAGCGAGAGAGAAAGAGAGAGTGAGAGCGAGAGAGCGAGAGAGAGAAAGAGAGAGTGAGAGAGCATGCAAGAGAGAAAGAGCGAGTGAGAAAGAGAGAGTGAGAGAGAGCGAGAGAGAGAGAGAGACAGTGCGACAGAGAGAGAGGCCTTACTAGTTTGACTTACTATATGTCAACAAGTACCAGTACACAAGTCCTCAGATTTTAAAACACAAATGAACTACTACTACTACTACTACTACTACTACTACTACTTTCGGCTGCTCCCATTAGGGGGCGCCACAGCGGAAGACAAATGAGTGTCAATATTTATGTGAAGGTAATAACAGATCATTTCAGAGCTCACCCGATCAAAGTATTTCTTCCCTGTGCTTCTATCATCCCCTGCCTTACGCATGTCACGCTGTCCATCTTGATTTCTGTGTGTGTGTGTGTGTGTGTGTGTGTGTGTGTGTGTGTGTGTGCTCTGTGAGTTTGTGTGTGTGTGTATGTCAGTATGTGGATCCATGTACTTGTGTATGTGTGTGCCTGTGAGTTTGTGTGTGTGTGTGCGTGCGCGCGTGGATCCACGTACTTGTGTATGCTTGTGAGTTTATTTGTGTGTGTGTGTGTGTGTGTGTGTGTCAGTATGTGGATCCATGTACTTCTGTGTGCTTCTGAGTGTGTGTGTGTGCGCACGCGTGCGTGAGTTTGTATTTGTTCATGCGTGTACTTGTGTATGCTTCTGAATGTGTGTGTGCACGTGTGTGTGCATGTGTGTGTATGTGTGTGCGCATGTGTGTGTGTGCGCATGTGTGTGTACATGTGTGTGTGTGTGTGTGCATGTGTGTATATGTGTGTGTGTGTTTGTGTGTGCATGTGTGTGTGTGTGCGCGTGTGTGTGCATGTGTGCATGTGTGCGTGTGTGTACATGTGTGTGTGTGTGCACATGTGCGCGAGTTTGTATTTGTCCATGCGTGTACTTGTGTATGCTTCTGAATGTGTGTGTGCACGTGTACACGTGTGTGTGCACGTGTGTGTGTGTGTGTGTGCTAGCCAGGGCAGATGTTCAGCAGCAGATCCTTACCGTCTTCAGTCTCATCGCTTCCGAAGTGGCGCCTGTAGCACAGCAGGATCTCCAGGTTGTAGCACTTGTAGATGGCTGTGAGTATCCCCAGCAGCAGCAGGATCACCCCCAGACCGCCGGCCAGCTCCAGACGATGCATGTCTGCACACCGCCGTGCACGCAGGAGGCGGGGAGGCGTGCAGAGGCACAGCCAGGGAACAGAGCAACAAACTGATTAGACTCAGAATGCAACAGCTGATTTCCTAAAAGGTGACCCCCCCCCTCCCACACACACACACACACACTTTTGTCATTATTTCAGGGTTTCATGGCTGCAGAGTTGGAGCACTGTTATTTTTGAGCTGCTTTTTTCTTCCACTTTGAAACCGGTTTACTCATTTTGACAAAAATATTTGAAACCACGACAGTTTGGCTTCAAGGGTTTGATAAAAAAAAAGAGAGAGAGAAATGACTTTAAATTTGCAGTCAGAAAGCAAAAGACAGAACATGACGCAATGCAAGGACTAAGCAGGAGAGAACATCATTGTGGGGAGGAGAGAGAGAGAGAGAGAGAGAGAGAGAGAGAGAGAGAGACGGGAGCAAAGACGACTATTTTGCAAGGTTGAAACAGAGCGCTGATGATTTATCAACAGGAAAGGAAAATCATATTTACAGTTACACAACAGTTACTTCAACCAAGTCATTTGATTGGACAAGAGGCCTTCCACGAGTGCTGATATTCAGTATAACGGCACTGGACTTTTAACTGTGTATCACTCCGCCGCACAGGTGTTCTATTAATAACCGTTAATTAGGCCACAGTAACGGTCTTCATCAATATCAGATTGTAACAAACTTGCACGGCAAAGACGGATATATTTCCACAAGTAACATTTGAGTTAAATTACGAGTGCTCACCGGAATCACACACGCCACCCAAGAGACTGCCAGTGCCAACAGACTCTTGTTTCACTGGTTGCACAATAAATAGCTAGCCAGCATAGCTAGCCAGCGTAGCTAGCCAGCCAGCGTAGCTAGCCAGCATAGCTAGCCAGCATAGCTAGCCAGCATAGCTAGCGAGTGGTCACGTGTGTAGACCTATACAAAGTAGCAAGCCGTGCAGGAAAAAGTTGTTGTTCAGGTCGTCTGGCAAAGGTTCCAACTTCAAGAGCACAGTTGTGGAACTATTTGTGGGCGGAGCTAAATAAATGATTAAATAAACAAACAAATCATCATCTGTTGTCCCTTATTACTGTCAACTTGTTAACGGCGATTGTAGAACTGTTGTACAGAAGCGATATCACACTTTGAGGTCGTGCAGCCGTGCTGATATTCAGCATAACAGCACGACCTCGAGTGTGATATTGCTTAGTTAGTGAGCTAGGTCACCACAACATTAGTCAACAAACAAAAAAAAATAGTCAGGACCAACACCAAGCACACTGTCTTGTCACTGAGAAGAATTTTACACACACACACACACACACACACAATTCTATGTATTCTAAGCTCTGTGTGTGTGTGTGTGTGTGTGTGTGTGTGTGTGTGTGTGTGTCTGAAGAGTGCTATCATAGGCAATATAAGTGAATGGGAGATTAATGGGACCAGGCTGGTGAATGAAACCATGGGAAATATGATCTATTACCATCACACATACACACACACACACACACACACACACACACACACACACACAATCTTTCTCCCCTTTTCTCTGTCCTTTTTACCCCTCCTCCTCTGTCACACTCTAGCTCTCTCTCTCTCTTTTACACACACACCACACACACACACACACACACACACACACACACACACACACACACACACACACACACACACACACACACACACACACAGTGTTCAATCAAACTTAGATATCATTTAAAACAGCTGATTTCTTTACTGTACATTCCCAAAATGAAGTGATTGGCTTTTGGACAGATGGATGGACAGATGACAGGTGGATGGAAAGACAGACAGATAATTAGGGACGCAGCTTGTTCTTTTTGTGTGTTCTGACCCAGCTCTAAGCATCAGTTGGGATGTGCTGGATGTGACCCTGAGGTCAGCCACCATGCTAGTCATCATGGTGGTAAACCAGCAGTCAGCATCTTGCTGTGGCCACCTGGGAGCCCAAGATGGCCTCCTGCTGGAATAAACAGGGCACGAAGGTGAATTATGGACCGAGAACAATTTGATCATTCAGTGACCACGCTCTCCTCCCCCTATAGAAAAAAGGAGGAGTATTCTAAAATTCGTCTGCCACAAAATCTCTCTTGTTTTTCATGTCTGACAGAATCGGTTGGATTATATCTGCTGCCACACTAACTGGCAACATGTACAATATGTCCAGTATTTCAACTTACTGTTTGTTCTTTCATGATAGCCACTATCTCCGCTTCATAACGGCCGTTTTTTTTGTTTCTCTAAAGCATTTTTGTGGGTCTGGTAATCTGCACTTTCTGCAGGACAGAAATGAGACACATCATATCGGTTGGTAGCTGGCTGCCGCTGCCTCGCCACGGCAGTAACAAGGTGAAGTGACCACCGTTTACCACTAGAGGTCACTACCTCCCTACTTACTCTACTAGAGCGGCGGGGAAGAAGAAGTTGGGCGCTGAGCGAGAGTGTGACATGGCTGGAGGGGGATGTGAAAAGAAGAGAACATGTTGGCGACAAGAAGACACACACGCGCACACACGCCCGCACACACACACGTGCGCGCGCGCATAATAGTGGCTGGCGAGAGAGGAAAAATATTGAAATTTAACTAACTGCCAAATATTTGCTCTGCAGCGAAGTGAACTCCAATATCGTCCATTAGTAATGAGCCGCATTAAGAATCTCCCACTTCTCGTTCGGTGCCCGCTTCCTTCCGCCTCTCCTTTTTCCCCCTTCCCTCACACACTCCCCCCCGTCTCTTTCGCCTCCTCTCTCCACCCCCTCCTCTCTCCGCCCCCTCCCCAATCGATCACTGTCAGATGTGTTCCATTAGTAATGAGCTGCTCACTGCCGTCTCCAAATATCAGCGCGGAGCTAATGGCAGCTGGATTTAACCATGAATTTCAAGTACGCGTTTTAGTTTGGAAGAGGAGGGTGTAATGATCTGTGCCCTCTGGCTATGTTAACTTATAACATTAATAAAGCAAGGACGACTTCTCTCGTGCTGGGTGTTTATTCACCGACCGGATTCCGACTGACGTTGTTACGTACATCACGTGACTTTGTTGTGGCGCTACGGAAAGCCGTAAGGGACATTAGCAAATCAAATATTACTAGCAAATATTACATCTCCCTTTTTCTGAAAAGTGCTGCTTTCTCTGCAGAGATACAGACCACGTTGAGCACGTTTATAAACGAATACAATCTTAATAAGAAAGAATATGAAAATGGAACTCTTATATAACTGGACTGCAACAAAGTAGTGTAAAACATTTCCTTCCCTGTCTAAATGTGACACCGTAATAACATTTCATCTTTTTTTTTTTTTTTTTTTTTTACATTCATAAGTCAAGGATTTGTCTTGGTTTGACCGTGCGACCTGACCTCGTGGTGTAACCAGGCTGTGTGTCTGGTTGTCGCTGATTGTTCGTGTCTGGAGGTTCAGCATGCTCTTGCTGATGGGCTTGTGTGTTGTTGTTAGCGCTGGTAACAGTCTGCTGTGAAGTGTGTGTGTGTGTAGTGTGAGTGTTCACTCTGCTTTGTCGCAGGTGTTGACGGTTGCGTCGGTAGATCTGACCTTCTTTGGTTTGGATGTGGTTGTAGTATGCCTGCTGGCGCTGTTGACATACCTCTCTCCTTTTGTGAACATCCTCCTGACTGGCGATCTGTGGCTGCAGGTGTTTTGCTGTTGATGGGAGAATGGACCGCAGCCTCCGACTCATCAGTAGCTGTGCCGGTGATTTCAGGTTGTCCACCGGTGTGTTGCGATACTCCAGTAAGCTCATGTAGGGGTCTTTGTTCTCAGCTTTGGCTTTGTCCAGGATGCGTTTGGCCGTCTGGACAGTCTTCTCGGAGAGGCCGTTGCTCTGTGGGTAGTGGGGGCTTGTGGTGGTGTGTGAGAAACCCCATGTCTGTGAGAAGTTGCGGAACTCACCAGAGCTGTAGCACGGACCGTTGTCGCTGATGATAGTCTCGGGGATTCCGTGTCGAGCCATTGCTGCTTTCAGCTTCATGATGACGGCAGATGAGGTGCAGCTGTAAAGTCTTTCTAGCTCGAAGAATCTGGAGTAGTAGTCCACAGTGACTATGAAGTCCTGTGAGTTCCATGTGAATAGGTCTGTGCCTATCACTTGCCACGGCCGCTCGGGTATGGCGTGTGACATCATTGGTTCCTTTGCATTTGCGCTGCGCCGTTCTTGGCATATGCTGCAGTCTGCTACCGCATCCTCGATCTGTTTCCCCATGCCAGGCCAGAACAGTAAGTCTCTTGCTCGGCATTTGCTTTTTTCCACGCCAAGGTGGCTGGCATGGATGCGCTGTATCATGTCCTTGCGAAGCTTTTGGGGGACAATGATTCTCTCACCTTTGAACAGGATACCGTCCATTTCTGAGATTTCTGCTCTGTGGTTCCAGTATTCCTGGATGCTGGGCGGGCACTTTTTCTTTGTGTCTGGCCAGCCAGTGAGTGTGGCTCGTCTGAGTGCGGTGAGCTGTGGATCTTGCGCTGTTTCCTGCTTGATTTCTGTGAGTCTTGTGTCGCTCACAGGGATGTTGCTGAGGACTGTGTGCACTTGGGCCTCCATCCCTTCCTGTAGGTCACTGTCGTGGTGTTCTATTGACTTGCGTGACAGTGTGTCGGCCACCGGTATGTCCTTACCGGGGCGGTGGATGATTTGGATGTCGTATTTTTGGAGCGCCAGGATCATCCGTTGCAGCCGGGGTGGTGCTGCTGCCAGTGGCTTTTTTAGTATTGCCTCCAGAGGCTTGTGGTCTGACTCCACAATCACTTTTCGTCCATACATGTACTCGTGGAACCTCTTGCAGCCGAAGACCACAGCGTAGAGCTCCTTCTCTATCTGTGCGTAGTTTTCTTCAGTGCTGTTGAGTGACTTGGACGCATAGGCAATTGGTTTGCCATCTTGGAGCATGACAGCCCCAAGGCCACTTTTGGATGCATCCACTTGGAGTCGCTGCTCTTTCTGCGGGTCGAAATATGAGAGTACTGGACCTGGGTGCTGTGTAATGAGATTCTTCATCTCTTGGAACGCCTTGTCGTGGACTGCATCCCACACAAACTCACTGTCCTGTTTCAGAAGCTGTCTGAGGGGTGAGTTTATCTGTGAGAGGTGTGGAGCAAATCTGGCGAGGTAGTTGATCATGCCGAGGACTGTCTCCAGCTCTGCTTTGTTCTGTGGGGGTTGCATGTCCTTGACCGCCTTCACCTTGTGTGGGTCTGGTTTGATGCCTTCGTGTGAGAGCGTGTGGCCGAAGTAGCTTACCTCGGACACGCATATGTGACACTTGTCGGGGTTGAGCCTCACCCCTCGCTCCCTTGTGCGCTTCAGCATCGCTCTGAGACGCTGGTCATGTTCCTCTTTAGTCTTGCCGAACACTAGTATATCGTCCACTATGGCCGTCACACCGTCCAATCCTTCATATGTTTCATCCACGCGTCTCTGGAACTCGTCTTGAGCGGACACGATTCCGAATGGCAGTCTGAGGAAACGATACCTGCCAAACACTGTGTTAAATGTCGTCAACATTGAGGATTCAGTGCTCAGTTTGATGGCCCAATAGCCTGACCGCGCGTCTAACACGCTCAAGTACTCAGCTCCAGCAAGCTTTGTGGTGGCGTCCTCCAGCGTGGGGAGGGGGTAGTGAGGTCGTTGTATCACTTTGTTAAGAGCTCTGGGGTCTAAACACACTCTAAGTTTGCCTGTCTTTGGCTTCTCAACAATGACGAGTGCGTTCACCCATTCTGTGGGTTCTGTTACCTTACAGATTATGCCGCCTTTCTCCATGCTGTCAAGCTCGTCCCTCAGTTTGCTGCGTAGGGCGATGGGGATTCTGCGTGGCGGGCAGACGACCGGCGTTGCATCTGGTGTGACGCGGAAGGTGCACTCGCCTGGGAACTCTCCTATTCCTTGGAAAACATCTGCATACTCATCCATTATGCTCTGTGATGTGACATTGTTTTCCTCGCTCACAGCCATCACTATTTTTACCAAGTTTAGGTCACGGCATGTTTTCATTGCCATGACTGGTGGGGCGTTTGTGTCAATGACGTAAAAGTCCAGCATAATTGCATTGTCTCTGTACTTACATTTGAGTTTGCATGTGCCTTTCACGCTCAGCGCGCCTCCTCCATATTCAGTGAGTCTGTGTATTGCTGGTTTCAGTGTCACATTTTTGAACAGCGCCTGGAACAGGTTGGTGGGAATAGTATTGGCCTGTGCCCCAGTGTCTAGTTTAAACTTTACCTTCTGTGGAGGTGTGCCAATTCCAACCTCTACGTAAGCCTGCTCGTTGCTTTTTCCGTTGTTCTCTATTGAGATGCAGTCTATGTACAGCTCTGTCTGTTCTCCCACAGCGGTGCTCTCCACTGTAATGTTGTCGAAGTACAGTTCTTCCTGTTCTCTGTCAGTGGTGCACTCTTCTGGGTTCTCTCCGACGGCATGTACTGTGCCGCGGTAGTACTTTGTCTGTCCCTGGGAGCTAGACTTGCATACTTTAGCAAAATGATTGAGCTTCTTGCATTTAATGCATTGTTTACCCTTAGCTGGGCAAGTGGCTTTAGCGCCGTGTAGCCCTCCACAATAGCTACACGCCCTGGCGGCGGTGCTAACGTCCCTTTGTCTGAAGTTAGCGTTAGCTGCTTTGGGTGCGTTCGGTTTGTAAGTCTTTCTGCCTATTGCGTGCACCGTTTCATGTGTGCTGCCCTGGCCCATAAACGTTAGCTGTTGCTTTGCTAGCTCGTGTGAGCGGGCTACATCTATGGCTTTTTCTAGCGTTAGCTCAGCTCCCTGGCTAAGTAGCTTTTCTCTCACTCTGGGTGAGTTGGTGGCAAACACGATGCGGTCCCTGACCATCTCGTCGGCATTTGGGTAGCCACAGTCTTTGACTAGGAGCTTTAGCTCAGTTACAAATCGTTCGAAGGATTCACTCTCTCCCTGCATCTTTTCATGAAATTTATATCTGGCATAAATCGGGTTTGCTTTGGGGGTGATGTACTCAGTGTACTTATCGTAGTACGTTTCTAGCTTCTTGGCTTGTTCTCCGCTGAGTGTCCAAGTGTTGTGCACATCGCGCCCTTTTTCCCCTATCCAGAGCAGGAGGTAGCTGCATTTCTCCTCTTCATTCTTCCCGCGCAGGGGGCCCGTGAACATTAGCTCCGTTGTTTGTCGAAATCGTCTCCATGCTTCAGGTAAGTTCGCCGATTCCCAGTCCATCCGTGGAGCTGGAACGCCGTACGAATCCATATTGGGTATTTAAACTCCGCTACTCTGACACCATGTAATGATCTGTGCCCTCTGGCTATGTTAACTTATAACATTAATAAAGCAAGGACGACTTCTCTCGTGCTGGGTGTTTATTCACCGACCGGATTCCGACTGACGTTGTTACGTACATCACGTGACTTTGTTGTGGCGCTACGGAAAGCCGTAAGGGACATTAGCAAATCAAATATTACTAGCAAATATTACAGAGGGGAGGGGGGGGAGGGCGGAGAAGAGCAGGGGACCCAACCTCTCTACCCCCTCCCCCCCCCCCACGTCGTCTCCCTGTTTTCCCAACTTTCTCATGCGTGCACCGTTCATCTCCCTCTCTCCCCCCGACAGCCTCCCCCTCCATCCATCCACCCATCCATCCATCCATCCATCCATCCATCCATCCATCCATCCATCCATCCACCCGGCAGCACGGCGTGCTGACAGCGCCCTGCTGGAGTCGGGCGCTCTCTCCAAAGTTCGAGTTCGAGGAGGAGATGTCTTGGCTCGCCCGGCCCGCTTCCTCGGGCCAACGCCGCACCTCCTCTCTCCTCGCGCTCTACCTCTCGTTCTAATTCGCTTGCATTGGCCGCGTTCAAACCTCCTCTGACACGCGCTGACAAAAGCAATCTCCCAGAGCAACGGTGACGAGGGTGAAAGAAAAGGCTAGAAGGATCCGCCCTCGAAACTTGGTCCACGGCGCGCCTCCCTCCCCGCTCCTGCCCCGTCTCCTCAGCTGCACTCGCCGTTGCCACGAGAGGACAGCGTGCGTGCGCGCGCGCACGCGGACATCGCTGTACAGACACTTCAACGCCATTAATTTGGGTCTTTGCAGGGTGACAGCACACTAATTCAACCCCCCCCCCTCCCACACACACTCATGCATGTATCACCCCATGACACCATGAGGGGCTAACTTGCGCTAACTCAGGCCAGCTTCTGCGGTGTTTAGGTTGTCATATTGTGTGCAGCAGGCTGAGAAGGGAGGCGGCAGGATGGGGCCCTGCTAGCTTTAAGGCTTTAGGCGGGGCAGGGAGCTGGAAAAGCCTGCTGGCTAGTTAGCCGGTTGGCCTTAACGTCATTTTATAATTCAGCAGAGAGCCTGCAGCGATGCACAAAGGGCCACAAGGAATGGGTGAAGTTTTAATCCACTGTGGAAGACCACTACTAGTGACAATTACTCCGCTTATACGTGATATTTTGAGGAGAAAAGCTCATTAGGTACCATGGGGTGATACCATGTCACCACAGACTGGCACACCCATGTTATAGGCAGTCTGATCGCTCAAACTAGAGCCACCGAGCCGGTCATTTTGACCGTTTTGGGTTTTCAAAGTTTGATCACTTTGTGGGAAAAAAGATGCAGACCTGCCGCCCCCTGAATGCCCATAACGCTTAATATATTTGCATTATAATGAGTTTTAGATCAATTGCACAAAGAAAAGTTAGGATAAGATCTGCCTAAAACGACCCGGAGCAGCTCGTGATGTGCGCGTGATCGTGCACTTCGTGTCACTATTTATGACGCGTGTTGGTGACGTCATTTCCTTCGCGAAGTTCATTGCGCTGTCCTAGAAACACACTAGCGTCCTCCAGTGCAGAGTAATAGTCTAAACTTGATGTTTGATTATTGCCAACATGTCTGGGCACAGCCGCCATTTCAAATTGTTTAAAAATAGTGTTAAAGTGGCTAAAACGTTCATTTTGGTGTCAGTCGTTTCTTAACAGACGTACTAACATATGTAATACATCAATATCTCAATTGGGTATTTATCTTGACAGAATAAAGAGTTTAAAGCCGGCGGTCATTTTGACCGCCCACGGTCGTTTTCGGTGGGAGTGAAATCCTGGTCGTTCTAATAGAACATGTTTTCCCTCTGCAAAGTTTAAATAGATAATCCTGGAATGAGGTCTGCTGCAGTCAGTGTAAAGGAAGTGCATGTGGTGTTGCTGAGCCCAGTGGAAACACGGTGTAGAGGGAGGAGGCGCAGGAGAAGACCGTGAACCTGAGAGAGAGACGACAGGGAGAGCCTCCTCAGAGAGCAGGAGTTAAATGGGAGGGAGGAAGGAAAGTGGGCAAGAGAGGGAAAGCGATCCAAACCGGGGCACAAACCCCCTACATTTAAACGCTGAACACGAATACAAACGCAGACAGGCAGGCAGACACACAAACACGAGTGCACAGAATGTGCTCCATTTCCATAATTTTAAGCCAGTCCCACACATAGTTTACCACGTGTTTGACTGATCTCATCTGACGCGTTACGAACAAAACCACCCATACAGGAAGCACTGGCTCCACCGCTGCAGCTTCACATCAGCCACCACCTGTGGACAGTGACACATACTGGCTTTTCCCTTTTGGTTTGTGTATATGGGTACATATGTACGTGGATACATGTTCGTGTGCACCTATACTGTGTGTGTGTGTGTGTGTTTCTTTTTTGTGCCAACGCACAAATTTATGGTGACTTACTCCAATCGTATGTTCAACAAATGTTTCCCATGGAAGCCTTGAAAATTGTCGTTATGCTATGTAACATTCTTAGGAAAGGGGATGTAATGACATGTCTATAGCGCATTTATATATATATATATATATATATATATATATATATATATATATATATATATATATATAAACTTAGCACATAAAGTAAGGAAATGTGTGTTTGGTAGGTGTTTCTTTGCTGTAACAATGCTTCTTAGCGATGAATCTTACATCAGGCAGCTGATTGTCAGCACCTGGGGTACCAGGAGCTCAAAACAAGAGTCAACAGCAGCAGCAAAATAAGCTGTTTGGCATTGGCAGAGAAGATTTGGCAAGTTTTTCATGGGCGCAACCCACATACTCAGCTTTGCTGCTCATCCCACAAATGGATGTTCCTTACACATGTGGCGCCATTTAAAAGGGGAATAAACAGGCTTTCCAACGGTATAAGATTTATTGCCGAGAAGCGTTGTTACAACAAAGAAATAATCTATCAACACACATTTCCTTACTTTATGTGCTAAGTATATAAATAATCCAGTGAGTCAAGTAAATTCTCTATGAGACAGTACAAGCCTGTTTCATGCCATAAGCAATCAGCAGTTGTCAATAAAGCGGCCTCGTCATGCGCAACACGTGCACAACGTCACGTGATGTGTGTTGCTTGACTCACTGGATTATTCTGCTCATTTGTTGAGCACTTTCCCTACCGTTGAGTGTTTCTTTAAACAAAAGTTACATATATCATCGACCTGCAGGTGTCGCTGTGGTTCGTGAGCTATAGTACACCTGGGTAATCGAGAGAGAAGAAGAAAGCGGCTTCGACGACAGGAAATAAAGAGCTAGCACAGCTAGCGAGTTACAAACTTAACAAAGTCTCATTTCTTACACAATAAGAACATTACATGGTTTACTATACTTACTATACTTATATACACGGTTACTATACTTATATACACGCTTACTATACTTATATACATGGTTACTATACTTACTATACCTATATACACGGTTACTATACTTACTATACTTATATACATGGTTACTATACTTACTGTACTTATATACACGGTCACTATACTTATACACGGTTACTATACTTACTATACTTATATACACGGTCACTATACTTACTATACTTATATACACGGTCACTATACTTACTATACTTACATACACGGTCACTATACTTATTATACTTATATACACGGTTACTATACTTATATACACGGTTACTATACTTACTATACTTATATACATGGTTACTATACTTACTATACTTATATACACGGTCACTATACTTACTATACTTATACACACGGTTACTATACTTACTATCCTTATATACACGGTCACTATACTTACTATACTTATATACACGGTCACTATACTTACTATACTTATATACACGGTCACTATACTTACTATACTTATACACGGTTACTATACTTACTATACTTATACACACGGTTACTATACTTACTATACTTATATACACGGTCACTATACTTACTATACTTACATACACGGTCACTATACTTATATACACGGTTACTATACTTATATACATGGTTACTATACTTACTATACTTATATACACGGTCACTATACTTATATACACGGTCACTATACTTACTATACTTATATACACTTTTACTATACTTATATACACGGTTACTATTGTAGCACACTTGATAAGAATGACACTTACAAGGGCTGGTGTTTTTGTTGTTTTACTCCATATGTCAAATAGACATTACAGAGGACACGTTTTCAGAGCATGGCTCACTATACGAACGGCAACACTCATCTGACGACTCTACCCGAATGTCCCAGAGTGCACCGCGAGAGCCAGCACTACGTCACACAGGCTAGAAGCAATTAACCTGCAGTGCCCTCCTGTGGCGAGAACCGGCTATCACAACAACACAGCAGACAATTCCCTCTTTACTAGTAGTGAGTGGTCAATGAAGGTAAGTATATAAAATAAAAAATATATGGGGGGCTACTAAATCCCAAGTACCCCACACTCTCCCCTCAAAAAGATAATGGCGTCCCGACATAACAAATCTACCAGTCCACATTGCATAACTTTTCATTGAAAATATAGGTTATTACTAAGCAGGAGTCAATCTGGATACTGTACTGTAATCAGTCATAACATATAACACAATCTCCTATTAATGGTATATGTTTGCAGTAAATAATGTGCACTTGAATCCACTGCTTCGTCCGTCTTGAGGCCGGGGAGCTATAGTATCTGACTAAAAGCAAATAACTTTGTAATAGTAATATCCCTGGTGGTAACAGGTGTGTTCTAAAACACCAATGCTACAGTAACTCTATGTCTGGTGATCACAGGACAACTAAAATCACATAGCTATAACAATTGTAACATGTCAAAAGTTTTTTGGTTTTTTTTTTTCAATTTTTTTTTCAATTTTTTTTTCATTTATTTATTTATACTGACTTGTCTGATTTGCTTATCTACCAGACACACTAGGCTGCCCTAGTCTGTGATAAGTAAACACTGGTGTAGGTTTTCTATTTCTCAAAGGATATGCTTTTTCTCTGGCAGGCTGCACAGCTTCCCCTGGAGGAGGCTGCAAGGCATCTTCTGGTGGAGGCTGCAAGGCATCTTCCGGGCTCTTGTCGTCATCGGGCTCATCCTCTTCTTCAGCTCCAGATGTCTCGCCATTCTCTGACACTGTCCCATTGTCCTCTATTGTTGCAGGCTGCTCCGCAAAATCCTCTTCATCTTGACCGTCTCTTTCCTCCGGATAGAACTCCAAGGCGTCTGGGCTCAGCTGACTCTGGATCCGCTCACTGGCTCTGACTGTTGGTCGTCTCACGATGCATCTCCAGTTATCCTCATCATCTGAGTCACTGTCCTGTTCCTGGTTCCACTGCATTTGTCTGTCTGTCTTCTTTCTCTCCCGTCTAGGTCTCACAGGTAAGTCCTCTTCTCTTGGTTCCACCGGCAGGAAGTCGCATGGCAGAAGAAGGTTCCTATGCATGATTCTGGTTCGTCCTTTTCCATTCTCCGGCTTCAGCTCATACACAGGGCTGTCAGCGTGCTTCCTCTGTGTTACTACATGCACCTGGTCCTCCCAGAATGGTCTTAATTTCCCCGGTCCTCCTTTCTCGTTCAGGTTGCGGATGAGAACTCTGCATCCGGGATACAGCTCTGTCCCGTGGGCCTTTTTGTCGTATAGTGTTTTGTTTCTGGCCCCCTCCTTCCGTGCTGTCTCTGATGCTAGGCGATAGGCGTCATTCATGCGGGCCTTCCACTTCTCTGCATATTCTTGATGGGATAGTGCCTGGTCCTTTGCTCTAAGGCCAAACATCAGGTCAATGGGAAGTCTTGGATTTCTGCCGAACAACAGATAGTAAGGTGCAAATCCGGTCGCTTCATTTCGGGTGCAGTTGTATGCATGTATCACCTTTGGGAGTGACGCTTTCCAATCCGTTTTCGCAACCGCTGGCAGGTTTCTCAGCATCGCCAGAACCGTTCTGTTGAAACGCTCGACCTGACCATTTCCTTGCGGGTGATACGGTGTTGTATGAGAACCCCTGACTCCACTGTACTCCTGCAGCTTGGCGACGAGCTTATTGTCAAACTCCTTCCCTTGGTCATGGTGCAGCGTCGCCGGGAAACCAAATCTCAGCACAAAGTCCCCGAATACCTTCTCTGCGGCGGTCTTGGCAGCTTTGTTTCTGCATGCATAGGCTTGAACAAAACGGGTAAAGTGGTCCATAACCACCAGTATATACTCGTACCCTCCCTTACACTTCACTAAGTGTAAGAAGTCAATGGAGACCATCTCAAATGGGTGTGTGGTCACGATGTTGGTGAGAGGGGCTCTGGTTGGTTTGTTGGGGCGCTTGGTCTTCAGGCAGCTACACACCTGTGTGATGTAATGTTCCACATCTTTCTGCATGTGAGGCCAATAGAAACAGTCCCTCAACAGGTGCAACACCCTCTCCACGCCTAGATGGCCCAGGTCTCTGTGCAGTTCTTTATACACCAGCCCATGGAACTTTTTCGGCAGGACTAGCTGAGTTCGGGTAGCTGTTTTCCGGCGCAGGATGCCATCATCATCAAGGCACAGCCGATGCTTCTCTCTCATGAGTGTCGCAACACCCCTGCTTGCACACTGTGTTTTTCCCCGAGGCCACTGATTGGAGGTTATGTACTTCAGCACCTCACCAATGACAGCATCCTCCCTCTGGGCGTCTCTCACCGTCTGACTGGGTATCTCTGCCACAGGTGATGTATGTTCCCTCTCAAACTCGGCTAGTGCTTTGGCTATGGTTACCGGACACATCCAAGGCTCAGCTCTCTCCAGCTGTACTGACAGCGCCTGGGTCACACTGTTCATGACCTCGGGGTGTACTTCTTGTGAACAGGTCTGCATGTACTGCTCCATCGGCATGCGTGAGAGGCCATCTGCGTCCCCATTGGCTCGTCCAGGCCAGTACTTGATAGAGAACTGGAAATCGGCTAACTCTGCTACCCACCTGTGGGTGGTCGCATTCAGTTTGGCTGTTGTGAGCACATAGGTGAGGGGATTATTGTCTGTGTAGACAGTGAATGATGGAGCGTGGTAGAGGTAATCTCTAAATCTCTCACATATGGCCCATTTCATCGCGAGGAACTCCAACTTCCCTGAGTGGAGATGGTAGTTCTTCTCAGGAGTTGTCAGTGTCCTAGACCCGTACGCGATGACTGCCAGCCCACCCTGTGACTGTCTTTGATACAATACTGCCCCGAGGCCCTCTCGTGACGCGTCGCAGTGAAGGATAAAGGGCTGTTCAAAGTCTGGGTAGCCCAACACTGGTGGCTGGATGAGGAATTCAATCAACTGACAGAGGACCTGTTGGTGTTCAGCTGTCCACTTAACTGGGTGAGAGGAGGGCAGATGGTCTCGGGAGCCCTTCCTCCCATTGTCCTTTCTCTTTTGTTTGAGCTTCCCCGCTGCTGTCTTCTCTGGGGTGAGGAGGTCATAGAGAGGCCTTGCGATTCGGGAGAAGTTAGGTATGTAGGGCCGGTAATACGAGATGAATCCCAGCATCTTCCTGAGCTCTCCGATGGTCGTAGGTTCTCTCTCCTTCAGTGCCTGGACCGGGGCCACATCAGCGGGGTCCATTGTGTATCCATCCTTGGTCACAAGCCTTCCCAGGAACCTTACTTGGTTTTTGAAGAGTTCACATTTTCTTGCCGTCAGCTTGATTCCATGGCTTCTGTAGCGGTGCAGTACTCTTCTCAGGTGCTGGAGGTGTTCGTCGAATGTGGTTGAGTGGACCAGGTTGTCATCTAAATACGGCTGACAAATGTCGTCCCTCAGCCCAATCAAACATTCCTCCATGGACCTCTGGAACTCTGCTGGTGCTGAGGACAGTCCGAAGGGAATTCTCACCCATTCATATAATCCCCACGGGGTGATGAATGCAGTCAGTGGGTGGCTGGACTCCTCAAGAAACCCCTGGTGATATGCCTTCCCCTGATCCAAGACAGAAAACCAGGCACTCCCCTTCAGGCTGTCGAGCATATCCTGGATGCGTGGTATTGGATGGCGGTCTGGGATGGACCTCTTGTTCAACTCACGGTAGTCACAGCAGAGGCGGAGGCTCCCATCCTTTTTCCGCACACACACGATTGGGCTTGAGTAGGGTGATTTTGACTTAGTTATCCAGCCTCTGTTCAGTAAATCCTCGAGATATTCCTTCACTTCTTTATGAAGAGGCTTTGGGACTGATGTGTATGTCCGCTTCACCGGTGTGGTGTCACTCAGGCGGATCTTGAGCTGGAGTGATGGAATAGTCCCCACATCATGGTCATCTCGTGCGAACACACTACTCTCCTCCCGCAGTAGCTCTCTCACCTGCAGTTGTTGTTCAGGTGTCAGGTGGTTCAGAGGGACAGGCGGGTCCCATAGATCTTCCTCCTGGTGTTCCGTCTTGACATCACCTGGCCCTTTCAGCTTTGTTGTGTCTCTAATCACAGGTCTTCGTTCTGTACCTGTTGTGGAGGTCCCTGGGATGACTGGGTTCACTGTACTAGTCCCATCCACATCCAACGGCTTCACGGCGGCAGGGTAGATGGCTCTAGTTCTTTGGGTCTGCCCCAGGGGAGTCCGTGGCGGCAGTGTGATGTCATGAGCTGTGACGTTAGTCACTGGGACAGCGATGCGTGACCAGGTTCCCTTCTGTAAACATACAATGTTTTCATCCACCTTCAGGCCCTCTGGCCACTTTGGGTTCACATTAGGCTCAAAGAGGACGTTCTGGTCTGCTTGGAGGGGCCCTGCTCTAACACCACACTTAACAGTCTTTGTCTGGCCCACCGGAATAGTCATGCTTTCTCGGCCCACTTTAACCATCCCCTCACCTTCCATATCATCTCGGCTCTTTATCAGCTTCACGAGGACTTCAGCCTTCTTGTAGTCAACCGCGAACGCAATGCTTAGTGCCTTTGTGATTACACTTGATGGCTGTCCAGCTCCAGACTCTAACAGGTGTTCAATTACATTGTAACCGATGATCGGTTCTTCTGCGGTGCCCTGGTGTGTGGTTACTAGTATTGGCACAGTGAGTTCCATTGGTGGGGTCTGAGTGGTGCTATTCGGTGCTAACTGGACAGTCACTTCCACCCATCCAGAGAAAGGAATGGTTGTCTGGTTTGCTGCTTTACCAGTCAGGGTGCCAGGGCCAAGGATCTCTTCTGTGCTTCTCACCTTGGTGTGTGGGAGATGTTTTCTCCTCCATTCTTCACTGATTAGGCAGACCTGCGACCCGGTATCCCACAATGCCTGCGTGGCTACGCCATCAATGTAACAGTTTATCATGTATTTCTTTCCAATTAGGTTCAGCAGCTGTGACTGGCGTTTTGAGGAGATATGACTCACTGTGGGTGCTTGCTGTTCCCGCCCTGCCTCGTCTCGCTGTCGGGCAGACACTCTGGCTTCTAGTAGCTGAATACTGTCGTCGATGAGCTTGCTGGTGACAGTACAGCTAGATGTGTCTACCTGCTCCGATTTTTCAGGCCTCTGAGCTCTACACCCTCTTGAAAGATGGCCACTCTGTCCGCATTTGAAACAGTGGTTGCACTGGTCGCCCCTTTCACTGTCTTGACAGGCTTTGCATCCGCGCTTCCTCACAGGCTGCTGCTGACAAGAAGGTCTTTGGCCAGAGGAGTGGTTCATGGCTTTTCTCATCTGTTCCATTTCTCCTTTCAGCTGTTGGATTATCTAGTAGAACGCAGACTCCTTTTGGTTCCCTGCCTGTGTCTTAAGGGCTTTCACACTCGCGGATGTTGATGGCGACGACTCCTGACCCCCGACCACTGCAGCTTCCGCTCCTAGATACTGATGTGCCTCACCTCGCACTTCCCGCACTCTGGTTTCCTTACTGTGGGAGCTCTTCTTGAATTTCCGCTGTCTCTCTGACTCGAAACTTGCGGCCTCTATCATCTTAACAATGAGAACATCATCAGTAGTTGCTTGATCATCGAGATAGCTCTTGAGCTGATATTTTACCTGGTCACTCACTAGCCCAGTTCCCACAGCTCTTAGGAACTTCTTCTGTATCAGTTCAGGGCTGTATTGTTCATCAGAGCCAGGCTCTCTCGCTGCTGCTAAGAGTCTCTCTTTACATGCTATGGCTCGGAACAGGAAGTTCTGTGGTGACTCCTGACTGCCCTGTGTGATGTTGATTAGTCGGTGATATAGGTCCACAGAGCTATCCTCTTTGAAATGGCCTTTCAGAATGGTCCTCAGCTGAGGGAGGGTGAGTTCGGTTTTGATCTCTAACAAGTCACGGAGAGTCAGCCCAGGGCTGATGGCTCGGATTACAGCCTCTATTATCTCCAACTCGCTGTGGCCTTTTCTCACCCCCATATCAATCTGATGCGTAAGATTTATATAAGACAACTTGTCTATCTGCCCCCGTTCTCCTATTTGGCCATTTATCTTAAAGTCTCTGCGTATGGTCACTTCAGGGGGTTGGATTACTGACGGGATTGGGTTTGAAGGTTGACTAGGTCTACTGGGTTCTTTAAGACTTAGTTTCTCACTGAGGCGTGATATCTCTTCCTCAAGCGCTTTTGTGGATGCAGTAAAGCTGGACTGTAAGGCCTGATATTGTTCATGTAAGCTTGCCAATTCAGCAGCATCCTTGTTAGTACTGTCTGCACCTGCACCAGTATGTGACTCCGCCCCTCTCTGCTTCATTTCACTAGAGAGGTCCACCAGTCTGGACAGAAACTGACGTGCTACCTCTTCATCCTCCTTCTCAACTGCTTCATCCACAGTCTCACTAATAAGTCTGATCAGCGCATGCCTCTTTGTCTGGTTTTCAGTGGGGACTTTAGCAATAACACACACCTCTTTTAACTGGTCCAGCCCTAACTGCAGGAGGGTCTCACTCAGCCTGTCTTGCAGTTGCTCAAGCTCCAGTTCCATTGTTGGTCACGTGTTCTCACTCCGCTCCCCACTTCTTCTCCTGACAATGGTGGCAATGGCGCTAATCCCGGGTTTCGGCACCAATATTTGTAGCACACTTGATAAGAATGACACTTACAAGGGCTGGTGTTTTTGTTGTTTTACTCCATCTGTCAAATAGACATTACAGAGGACACGTTTTCAGAGCATGGCTCACTATACGAACGGCAACACTCATCTGACGACTCTACCCGAATGTCCCAGAGTGCACCGCGAGAGCCAACACTACGTCACACAGGCTAGAAGCAGTTAACCTGCAGTGCCCTCCTGTGGCGAGAACCGGCTATCACAACAACACAGCAGACAATTCCCTCTTTACTAGTAGTGAGTGGTCAATGAAGGTAAGTATATAAAATAAAAAATAGATGGGGGGCTACTAAATCCCAAAGTACCCCACACTATACTTACTATACTTATATACACGGTTACTATACTTATATACACGGTCACTATACTTACTATACTTATATAAACGGTCACTATACTTACTATACTTATATACACTTTTACTATACTTATATACATGGTTACTATACTTACTATACTTATATACACGGTCACTATACTTACTATACTTATATACACGGTCACTATACTTACTATACTTATATACACGGTTACTATACTTATATACACGGTTACTATACTTACTATACTTATATACACAGTTACTATACTTATATACACGGTCACTATACTTACTATACTTATATAAACGGTCACTATACTTACTATACTTATATACACGGTTACTATACTTATATACACGGTTACTATACTTACTATACTTATATACACAGTTACTATACTTATATACAGGGTCACTATACTTACTATACTTATATACACGGTCACTATACTTACTATACTTATATACACGGTCACTATACTTATATACATGGTTACTATACTTACTATACTTATATACACGGTCACTATACTTACTATACTTATATACACGGTCACTATACTTATATACATGGTTACTATACTTATATACACGGTCACTATACTTATATACATGTTACTATACTAGTATACTCTAGTAAGGTAGATTTGACAACCATGGCGCTCTGCCAGAGTCACAGAGAGAGACCATTTCAAAATCTGCTTTTTTTGTGTGTTCTTATTTTATTGTATCTTGATCTCTTACACTTCCCCCTCTCTCCTCCTTTTTCATGTTTATCCCTTCGTATATTTATTCTTTCTCTTCCGTCCCGCCTCCCCATCTCTCTCCGCTGCTTGCTCTGCGCCCCATTTGATCGCCTCCTGCTTTTCTACGTTACATGTTATGCCCCCCCCACCTGCCCACCCACTCACACTCCTACTGCTCTCTCACACCCGTCATATCTTCCTCCTACCCCCCCCCCAACACACACACACACACACACACACACACACCCTTCCCTTTCTCTTTCAGGCGGTCTCTCCATGTAGGTCTCTCTGTGTCTCTCACCTCCTCCTCCTCCTTCTTCTGCGTGTGTGTGTGTGTGTGTGTGTGTGTGTGTGTGTGTGTGTGTGTGTGTGTGTGTGTGTGTGTGTGTGTGTGTGTGTGTGTGTGTGTCTTCTCTGGGTCGTATTCCCTTACTCATGCCAGCCTGCTCTGTGAGCTTGTCAGACAGAAAACAAGCCACTGCAGCGAGGTCAGCGGGGGGTGGCCTCCACCTTGTTGAGGTAAATATTTCATGCAAACCAAATCTCTGCCCAGTATGTGGCAACTGTTTGGAGCGTGGACGAAACCAGAACGGTGTTGACCTTTTTGATATTTTTTTTGTTCAACCTGTAAACTTTTTCAGGTGGTTCCGTAAAGACTGTCTCTACACCCGTCTACACCCGTCTACACCCGCCAAGCATAATGCGGGTTTACATCGCAGCTGGCTTGGAGGGGAATTTGACACGTTGGTAAATACTGACAACATACCGTCTGTGATAACTGCCTGAGAAAAAATGGGGCACTCTTGAAATGAGTTTATATCTATTAAATAAGGGCAACCCCCGCCCCCCCTCCACATGTTTTGAGGGGGGAACAAAGGTTTTCCTGAACATCATCCCATTAGCAGCAATAGCGCTAAAATGGAAAAGAGCGCCCTCGGCTGATGTTCATGTAAATGCAATGCTTCAATAACTATAAAAATCATTTTGAGCCACACCAATGATTTTGTCGTTTCCTACGAGGTCTTTAAATGTGGAGAGATGCCGGCCCGCCATCTCTGTTGACGCGGGACCAGGAGAACCCTGCAGCGCCACACAGGCGACACATCATGTGTATCACATGCACCCTGGAGCCGCTGGGAGCAATTACACGTTTTCCATCCCAAATATCTGCCCAGCCAGTGGACAGGACATGTGTAGGTTGTTAGGAAGGTAGATAGAAAGTCATATCTATCTATCTATCTATCTATCTATCTATCTATCTATCTATCTATCTATCTATCTATCTATCTATCTATCTATCTATCTATCTATCTATCTATCTATCTATCTATCTATCTATCTATCTATCTATCTATCTATCTATCTATCTATCTATCTATCTATCTATCTATCTATCTATCTATCTATCTATCTATCTATCTATCTATCTATCTATCTATCTATCTATCCATCCATCTATCTATCTATCTATCTAGAATGTGTTTCCAAGCTTTTCTCTTCCTCTATGTAACCTGTGTCTTGTCGTTTCTAAGCTATGTAACTTGTGTCTTGTCGTTTCTAAGCTATGTAACTTGTGTCTTGTCGTTTCTAAGCTATGTAACTTGTGTCTTGTCGTTTCTAAGCTATGTAACTTGTGTCTTGTCGTTTCTAAGCTATGTAACTTGTGTCTTGTCGTTTCTAAGCTATGTAACGTGTGTCTTGTCGTTTCTAAGCAATGCAACTTGTGTCTTGTCGTTTCTAAGCTATGTAACTTGTGTCTTGTCGTTTCTAAGCTATGTAACTTGTGTCTTGTCGTTTCTAAGCTATGTAACTTGTGTCTTGTCGTTTCTAAGCTATGTAACTTGTGTCTTGTCGTTTCTAAGCTATGTAACTTGTGTCTTGTCGTTTCTAAGCTATGTAACTTGTGTCTTGTCGTTTCTAAGCTATGTAACGTGTGTCTTGTCGTTTCTAAGCAATGCAACTTGTGTCTTGTCGTTTCTAAGCTATGTAACTTGTGTCTTGTCGTTTCTAAGCTATGTAACTTGTGTCTTGTCGTTTCTAAGCTATATAACTTGTGTCTTGTCGTTTCTAAGCTATGTAACTTGTGTCTTGTCGTTTCTAAGCTATGTAACTTGTGTCTTGTCGTTTCTAAGCTATATAACTTGTGTCTTGTCGTTTCTGAGCTATATAACTTGTGTCTTGTCGTTTCTAAGCTATGTAACTTGTGTCTTGTCGTTTCTAAGCTCGCTGGTGAAGCAGGTTGTAAACTCTGTGTGATGTCAGGCTGTCTCGTGAGAGGGAAGGAGCTGACACAGGCCAAGAAATAGACGCAGAAAGACACAAGCAGATGGAAGAAACAAACCTTATCAACCTTGCACCACGTTTGGTATTTTAGGACGTGAGATCCCGAGGAGGTAAAGGAGCGACCGGCGGACGGTTTCTCGTGACTGTACAGCGTTTCTACTACCACACCCACTGCTCAAATTGAAAAGAGAAAATAAAAAGATGAGACGGTTCTCTACGAGATACCGGGCCTCACTCATCACCCGTTCATCCGTACCAATGCCTTCTTACACACCCACGGGAGGTTTCAGCCCTGCGGTTCGTCTCAGAGGCCGGTGTCGACCCTGGGAACCCTGAAAGTAGACACCAGTTGGCCAACACTGATGTGCTTGCAGGCCGGGTGATGGCTTGCTGCAGCAGGTAGACGACAGACGTCAGGGGGGAGGAGTCACAAATAACCATCAAGCTTTCACTCTGGAGAGCTAAAAACCCCCCACAGGTGTGTAAGAACACATCTGTAGACACGAAGGACGGATGGACCAGGACCCTTTTTGCTGCTGTCTGTTAACAGCGTGAGGAAGAGACGAGAGAGAAGACATCTACCTTTCTTCTGCAGTATGGCACTGCCGCTGCGCCGCCCTATGTGGTTCTCCACATAACAGGTGTAGTTCCCCAGGTCTGCCTCCTCCACCGCGTCAAATGTCAATGACAGCTGGACCTCCTTCTCCCCCAGATACTCCTTCAGAACCCTGGACAGACAGGCAGACAGGCAGACAGGCAGACACAGACCGACAGGCAGACAGAGAGGTAGAGCAACAAACAGACAGACAGACAGACAGACAGACACAGACCGACAGGCAAACAGACACAGACAGACAGGCAGACAGACAGATGGGCAGAGACAGATAGGTGGACAGACAGATAGTAAGATAGGTCAACAGACAGACAGATAGACAGACAGGCAGACAGACAGACAGACACAGACAGACAGATGGGCAGACAGACAGACGGGCAGACAGGTAGACAAACAGACAGGCAGACACAGACAGACAGGCAGGTAGACAGACAGACAGACAGATAAGCAGTCAGACAGACAGACAGATAGACACAGGCAGACAGAGACATACATACATACATACAGACAGACAGACAGACAGACAGACAGACAGACAGACAGACAGACAGACAGACAAACAGGCAGGCAGGCAGACACAGACAGACAGGCGGACAGGCAGATAGACAGATGGGCAGAGACAGATAGATGGAGAGACAGATAGTAAGATAGGCCAACAGACAGACAGGCAGGTAGACAGACAGACAGACAGATAAGCAGTCAGACAGACAGACAGATAGACACAGGCAGACAGAGACATACAGACAGACGGACAGACAGGCAGACACAGACAGACAGACAGACAGGCAGACACAGACAGACAGGCAGACACAGACAGACAGGCAGACACAGACAGACAGGCAGACAGACAGATAGATGGACAGACAAACAGATAAATAGTAAGATAGGTCAACACACAGACAAACAGACAGACAGACAGACATGGAAGTTGTCAGAGAGATTCGTATCTTGCGCTCAGCCAAACTGCTCCGTTAAAACCTTGGGAGAGGAGGGGAGCAGAGACGTAAACACTGGCAAGAGACATTTAGAACACCTGGAGCTCCTTCTCGCCATAATTCTCCCTTTAACAATGGGAGGAGGTGAATATTAGGGTGGAAGAGGAGCACAGACACACACAAGAGATAGACAGACAGAGATAGAGAAAGACAGAGAGAGAGACAGACACACAAAGAGATAGAGAGAGGTAGACACACACAGAGAGAGAGAGATAGAGGCGGAGAGAGATAGAGAGAGAGAGAGAGAGAGAGAGGTAGAAACAGAGAGAGGTAGAGAGCGGTAGAGACAGAGAGAGATAGAGAGAGACAGAGAGAGGTAGAGACAGAGAGAGGTAGAGACAGAGAGAGGTAGAGACAGAGAGAGAGAGAGAGAGAGGTAGAGACAGAGAGAGAGAGAGAGAGGTAGAGACAGAGAGAGGTAGAGACACAGAGAGAGAGAGAGAGAGAGGTAGAGACAGAGAGAGAGAGAGAGAGGTAGAAACAGAGAGAGAGAGAGGTAGAAACAGAGAGAGAGAGGTAGAAACACACAGAGAGAGAGCGGTAGAGAGGTAGAGACAAAGAGAGAGAGAGGTAGAGACAGAGAGAGATAGAGAGAGAGGTAGAAACAGAGAGAGAGATAGAGAGAGAGGTAGAAACAGAGAGAGAGATAGAGAGAAGTGGAGACAGAGAGAGAGAGAGAGAGAGAGAGAGAGAGAGAGAGAGAGAGAGAGAGAGAGAGAGAGAGAGAGAGAGAGAGAGAGAGAGAGAGAGCAGGGAGGGAAGTCAGCGTGTGTAAAAAAAAATCTCCTTATGTCAGGGTCACTCGCCTTTCAATCCTGGGTGGAGGAGGTTGTGTGTGTGTGTGTGTGTGTGTGTGTGTGTGTGTGTGTGTGTGTGTGTGTGTGTGTGTGGCTCGATGTAAGCCTGTGCTGCCTCAGCACATGTAATGTGGTTTTGACCGACTGTTGACACGGTTATCCAGTATTACGCTGGACCACCGGGCTGGAAACTCAGGTCTTGTGCCTGTGCCTGAAGCTGCGCAGCACAGACTGTCCTAAACCAGTAAGCTTTACATCCGAGTTTAACAACACCTTAGCAAACCTCCATGTATGACAGATGAGATGGCCAGCGATGCGCTTTCCCAGCATGCCTGGTGTGCAGGGTCGGCGTGAGATGGATGCAGTTGTGCTGATGTGGCACCTCGGAGTGGAAACTATGGCTGAGCCCAGCACACGTTAATATTAATATATTTGTTCTTAAATTCAATGTTGGAAAAGGGACTGTGGAAGGACACCGGAGCCCCCACAGGAAACCCACGCAGACACGGGGGGGGGGCATGCAAAGTCCACACAGAGGACGACCCCGGAGGCTGGACTATCCTGGGGCTCGAACCCAGGACCTTCTTGCTGTGAGGCGACCGCGCTATCCACTGTGCTACCATGCTGCCCGAAAAGGCTAACACACTCCATGGAAATTAACCTGTCACATTTGCTGAGCTTCCCACCAAATATGAATTCAGTCTGCAACAAAACACCTGACTGTAATGCTCTTCATTTGCTCTACCTGTGAATTCATATACATATATATATATATATATATATATGTGTGTGTGTGTGTGTGTATATATATATATATATGTGTGTGTGTGTGTGTGTGTGTGTGTGTATATATGTATACGTATCTGTGTCACATAACATGGAACGTATTGAACAATGTTACTCTGGTCTTACAAACTAAAAAACTACAAACGTTATTGTAAAGCGACTTTGAGTGTCACAATAGCGCTATATATTATCATTATTATTATTATTATTATTATTATATTTATTAAAAAGCCACACTCAGTATAGAGCGTCAGTGCCTGGGGTTGCTCTACGTGGGAAAAGAGGAGAGGAGAAACAGGAGAAGAGGAGAGGAAGAGGAGGAACAGGAGAAGAGGGGAGGAGGAACAGGAGAAGAGGAGAGGAAGAGGAGGAACAGGAGAAGAGGGGAGGAGGAACAGGAGAAGAGGAGAGGAAGAGGAGAGGGGGAACAGGAGAAGAGGAGAGGAACAGGAGGAACAGGAGAAGAGGAACAGGAGAAGAGGGGAGGAAGAGGAGAGGGGGAACAGGGGAAGAGGCGAGGAACAGGAGGAACAGGAGAAACAGGAGAAGAGGAAAAGGGGAAGAGGAGAGGAGGAACAGGAGAAGAGGAGAGGAAGGGGAGGAACAGGAGAAGAGGGGAGGAGGAACAAGAGAAGAGGAGAAGAAGAGGAGGAACAGGAGAAGAGGAGAGGAAGAGGAGGAACAGGAGAAGAGGAGAGGAAGAGGAGAGGGGGAACAGGAGAAGAGGCGAGGAACAGGAGGAACAGGGGAAGAGGAACAGGGGAAGAGGAGAGGAAGAGGGGAGGAGGAAGAGTGGAATAGGTCATGTGAGGTATGAATTGGAGCGGCCTGACACAGAGATGTGTCTGGTATAATGTAAGAGAGGTGCTGCAGCAGCTGGGTGGGGGAACTGGTTTAAGACTTTACTGGATGACTGATGTTACATGGCAGCACTGAGTGCTCACTGGCTGGACTGCTGTCACACGCACACACACACACACACACACACACACACACACACACACACACACACACACGATGTGTTTGTGTTCTTGTGAGTGTGAAAACAGGGTTTTACTGTGAAATGTAGCAAGCTCAGTGTGTGTGTGTGTGCGTGTGCGTGTGTGTGTGTGACGTTAACAGGAAAAAGTGGTGTAGCTGTTGGGGTCAGAAAGACAGATGAATAGAGCAAGGGAGGTGACAATAAAAGAATAAGAGAAAAGAAGGTCGAGACAAAAGAGGGAAGAAATAATGTGTGTGCGTGCGTGTGTGTGTGTGCGTGCGTGTGTGTAGGAGCAATTCGATAATGCACTGTGATTTTCTTTGAAGCAGAGGAGCAAGAGAGGTCACTTTGCACGTTTGTGCGTGTGTGTGTGTGCATGTGTGTGCGTGTGTGTGTTGTGCATATGAGCGTGCCCCCGGCATGTCTACCAGATCAGACCTTCCGAGGTCACTGTCACAGTGACTTGCTAAAATTCTCTATTAAAAACACATCGCTCCCTCTTTCACTCGCCCTCTTTTTCTCACTCCCTCCCTCCCTCCCTCTCTCCCTCAGCGCTCTCTCGCCTCTCTGAACTTTCCCCCTCTCCCTGAGTCCACATCTCCCTCATTTCACTCCTGCTCTTTCTTCTTCTCTTCGTCTTTCCGTCTTTCCTCCCGCTCCGTCGGTATTAGCTCTGTGGCTACAACGGCGGCGTGTGTTGTTTCTGCAGACCTGCCCTCCGCTACGCCTCTGCGTTACTTCTGAGCGGCATGCGACGGCTTCAGCCTCCACGCCGAGCCGGGTGGACAGCCGGCTCCGGTCCTACTTCTTCCATCCTTTTGATGGACAGACAATGTGGGGATCACCTTACAATGCTTAGGTCCCGTCCCAGAACTCCCCCTTGGCCCGTCCCTCCGTTTCGCTTGCTCCTGCATAGTGTAGGATGTCCTATTTTCATTTGGGTTGGAGTGGTCGTTTTCTTCTAGCCCCCCCCCCCAGATGGCCTCCAACTCCAGGCGCAGGCTCGAAAATGAATGGTTGAGTGAATGCATTGGGAACTTTGGCAGGTTGATAATGGCTACCTAACCAGCAAAGACGTGTGCAAATGTGAGTATTTCTTCACAAATGATTACGCAATGAATTAAAAGTCAACTGGAAAATCTTTAAAGTGCACACAATGGATTACGTAAGTGATTCTTCATGGCGAAACATCTCACGGAAATCATCTGTAGTGAGCAGCGTGACGTCAAGAGAAACTAGTCTCTGGTGGCGTGTAGACACAGCGGGTTAAGTTGTAAGCAGATAGTGTTGGTGGAAGTCCACCAGGGGGATTGTATTCGTGTGCCGTTTCACCCAGGGGTTAACATTAGGTTACAAAAAAAGGTTAACGGTAGAACGAGTAGGATTTGTCCGTCGCGGCGTACACAACGTTCAAAGTTGGCCCCTCCCCCTTTGTTCAACGTCACCAGAAGGACACGCCCCCCCGACCGCAGTTTCCAGAACACAAAACAGTGTACAGGCCAAGTCCGCGTCGCTCCTCATCCCCATCCTCCACTTCAGTGCTCGCCAGAGGGTGAAAGCCAACCCCAGATTCACTCTCGTTTTGGAACTAGCTTTGTCCGCGTGCCGTTTCGCCTCTCTAGATTTGCGTCCCACGGACACAGCACCGAAAGGACGCATCCAAGAGGAAGCTACGACAGCCACTGTCGTAGCTTCCTCTTGGATGCGTGCTTACGATCTCGATCTGGCACCTGGTCGCTGCGTTTTTCTAGAGTCCCGCTGCCCAAAGGTTAATGCCCAGAAACGTCCCGTATGTGATGTTCAGACTAATAGAGAATACCTCTTTAAGAGAAGCAAGGGGTTATGGGGCGAGTACGGAAGTAGTAGGGGGAACGAGCATGTATGCAGGACACACAGCATGGATGTATGAACGACAGAACGAGAGTGATAAACTAAAGCCCCAGTTATTCACTCACACAGTCGCCCTGTGCACATTACAATGGCAACGAGGATTTTGTGGATTAAAAGGACCTACCCTGCCATGGACAAAAACAAATTGACACTGGTTTAGATGGTGTTTTAGCATTGCGCCATCAAGAGCGAAACAGCCAGCGTGCGAGTCCGGCAACCGGCATCAACAGCCCGAAATGCACGAGCACGCGAGTGTTTCAATTGCGGTGGACCATTCCCTCACCAAGGCGAGTGCCCGGCATGTGCCCGGCATGTGGACATGCATGTCGCAACTGTGGTAAAAGAAATCACTTTTCCAAAGTGTGCCGGTCACAACCAAGACAAAATGTGAACTCGCTCTCGACGGATGGCCCCTCAAACTCTGCCTACTCACCTCATCCCAATGAAGACGGGACAGACTCATCCTCCATGTACCTCTTCACACTGGGGGACCCAGCTGTCGCAGAGCCAAAACAGACCATTCAGGTAAATGGGTCCTCACTCGAAGTGCTAGTAGATACTGGAGCCTCTGTCAGTGTAATGGATTTTTGCACTTTTCAGTCACTACCAAACCCATCCGTATTGCAGAGCACGTCAGTCAGGATTTTTTGCATACGGCTCACACATGCCTTTGCCAATGCGTGGGCAATTCCGCTCACAGCTCAGCTTCCGAGACAAGGTGATTTCAGAGACATTCTATGTGGTTGACAAGTCAGCGATTCCTGTTTTGAGTTGTCAGACTGCGATTGCCCTCGACCTAGTCCGCCTGGTCAACAGTGTAGACATGCCACTAAAGCCTCAGGAGAGGTACTCTGAAGTTTTCCAAGGCATTGGGAAACTCAAGAACCACCAGGTAAAGATCCACATCGACACAACTGTACAACCAGTAGCTCAGCCACACAGACACACCCCGTTCCACATGAGGAAGCTAGTAGAACAAAAGTTGGAGAAACGAGAGGCGATGGACATCATTGAACGTTTTGAGGGCCCAACACCCTGGGTCTCACCTGTGGTAGTAGCCCCTAAGCCTAAACAACCAGGAAAAATCAGACTGTGTGTCGACATGAGATGCCCGAACAAGGCCATCAAGCGCGAAAGACACCTCACTCCCACTGTGGATGATATCCTAGCAGACCTAAATGGTGCAAAAGTGTTCTCCAAACTCGATCTAATGGCTGGCTACCACCAACTTGAACTCCACCCTGACTCCTGCTACATACAACATTCACTAAACTCATGGGCCTGCTACGCTACAAGCGTCTCAACTTCGGGATATCCTCAGCTGCAGAGATTTTCCAAAACACCACCAGAAAGGCACTATCTGGCATCCCAGGTGTTATGAATGTCAGTGACGACATGCTGGTGTACGGTGCCAGGCCAGCCCACAGGAGCACGATGAGAACCTGGAGAAGGTCCTCACATGCCTCAGAGACTGCAACCTGACACTAAATGCTGACAAGTGTGAATTCAACAAAACCAAGCTGGAGTTCTTTGGCTATGTGTTTTCAGACCAAGGCATTTCAGTGGACCCCAAGAAAGTGGCAACAGTCAAAGAGACCACAGCCCCTCAAAATCCTGGAGAGGTCCACAGTTTCCTGGGCCTTTTCACATACTGTGGTCCTTCATTCCAGATCTAGTTACCCTGACACAGCCGAGCTCACAAAGAAGGACCAACTGTGGAGCTGGTCCCCTGCACACCAGGCCACATTCGACACACTCAAAAGTACCATGAGCAGCAACACAGTCTTGGCCTACTTTGACCAATCAAAACACACAGAGGTTGTCGTGGATGCAAGCCCTGTAGGCCTTGGGGCTATTCTAACCCAAACTGACTCTGATAGTAGACTACACACACTCGCCTATGCCAGCAAAACGTTGTCACCTGTGGAACAGAGATACTCACAGACTGAGAGGGAGGCCCTAGCTGTGATTTGGGGTTGCCTTTGCTTCCAACTCTATCTACTTGGATGCACTTTCATAGTCGTTACAGACCACAAGCTGCTTGTGTCCATGTTCAACAAGCCATCGTCCTCCCCTCTTCCCAGAATCAAACGCTGATTGCTGAAACTGCAAAACTTCAGCTTCTCTGTGGTCTACATGGCAGGTGCCAGTAACACAGCAGACTATTTCTCCAGGCACCCTGTTTCCACACCTGAGTCCAAGGACACACATGCCACTGAGCTGGCTGAAGCCCATGTGCACTTCATCATCAACCATAATGCCCCCCGTGCCATGGCACTACAGGCGATTCCTGCTGCCATACAATCTGACCCATGCCTCCAAAGGGTAATGACTGCTGTCAGGACTGGACAGTGGCACACTCTTCTGGAACAGACAGCGGACATATCTCCAGCCCAGCAATCAATTCTCCAGTGTTTTTACGCAAATAAATCAGAGATAATGTCTGCATCTGATCTCCTGCTGAGAGGGAATAAACTTGTAATACCTTCCTCACTGCACAACCAGGTGATAGACATCGCCCAAGAAGGCCACCGAGGGGTGGTGAAAACAAAGAAACTACTCTGGGAGAAAGTGTGGTTCCCAGGAATTGACCAAAAGGCAGAGGACTGCATCAAAACCTGTCTTGCCTGCCAGGCAGTAACAAACACGACACAGTCTCATGCACCACTTCACATGACTCCTTGTTTAGCTGCACCTTGGACTGAAGTGAGTACTGACTTTTGCTCCTTGCCAAATGGAGAGTACCAACTTGTAGTGATGGATGATTACTCAAGGTTCCCTGAGGTGGAGACAGTATCCATCCATCCACCAAAGCTGTAATACCTAAGCTAGACAAAATCTTCTCAGCATATGGCATTCCAGAAGTCGTCAAGAGCGAAAATGGTCCACCATTCAACTCTAAAGAGTTCTCCAGGTTTGCTATGTACCTGGGATTCCACCACAGAAAGATAACTCCATACTGGCCCCAAGCAAATGGCGAAGTGGAACGATTCATGAACACCCTGAAAAAACACTCAGGATTGCAACACTGGGGCACAAAAACACTCAACAAGAACTGAATCGCTTGCTACGAGCATACAGAACAACACTGCACTGCTCCACTGGGACGCCCCCTGCCACAGCAATGTTCGGTAGGCAAGTGCGCACAACACTGCCCAGTGTCCAGGCCACAGTCCCGGATGAGCTCATGAAAGCCAAAGAGACACAAGCAAAAGAGAAGATGACAGGGCACCACGACAAACGCTTCTGTCGCCCTGCCTTTGCTCTGAAAGTGTGAGACCATGTGTTAGTCAAAAGACTGCAACCAGACAACAAGTTCCAATCCCCTTTCCAACCTGATCCGTTCCAAGTCATTGTAGTGAAAGGAACAATGGTCACTGCACAACGAGAGCAGCGAGTGGTGACAAGGAACACATCACACTTCAAGCAAGTGCGCCCCCCCCCCCACTAGCTCGACCTATGCCTGCCGCTACAGAACAGGACAGCATCACGCCTCAACAGACTGAACCCATAGATGGTCCTAGCGGGCTTGCCCACACCGACACGGACAGGGCACCCCCAATGGCACCATCGGGCCCAGAGACCCCTGGCATCCCTCGCTACCCACGGAGGGTAGTTCAGAAGCGGCCAGAGTACCTAAAGACTTTATACTAAGTTTAAAAAAACAAAACTGTTTGTAGTCACAGAAAACCGTTTGTTTCTGCTGTTGCATACTAAAAAAAAGAAACACTGCCTGTAGTCAAAGAATTATTTTTTTATTTTGATATCTTCGCCCTTTTGCCAAGTATGTTTTGTCGCTTTGTTTGGGAATGTTGGAGGGATGTGATGTTCAGACTTTAATAGAGAATACCTCTTTAAGAGAAGCAAGGGATTATGGGGCGAGTACGGAAGTAGGAGGGGGAACGAGCATGTATGCAGGACACACAGCATGGATGTATGAACGACAGAATGAGAGTGATAAACTAAAGCCCCACTTATTCGCTCACACAGTCGTCCCGTGTATTTGTGGACATTACACGGTACACGGCAAAATAAGAAAATACATGCAGAGGACAGGGTCTCTGCAGACAGACACCGCCCACGTCTAGTGATGATTGAGAGCATAGGCGGAAATCCCGGGGGGGGGACACGATCCCCCCATCCTGGGAAAAATATGATATATCCCCCCCCAATATATCACCATAAACATAATTATGTAATTTTAATAATATTCATAATACACAACGAAAGCACATTATACACACTTAGATTATAGACACTTAATAGTGCATATTTAAGTTTCAAAAGATCGCGATCCCCCGCCCTTTACATCACAATGGTTCGATTGTCCCCTCCAAAGTTGATATCAGATTTTGGCCCCTGACTGAGAGGGATTATTTTTGTATGAGTCTATACATTGATTTTTCAGGAAAATCCTACTTGTTGTTCTACTTTTAAAGTGAGGTGAAGATTAGGGTTAAAGTCAGGGTTAAGGGCTAAGTTAAAGGTTAGGCTTAGGGTCAGCGTTGGAGCGGGGTTAAATTTATATCTTTCATGGCAAGGGCGCCACCGTCTTGCAGTACAATAACCCGTGGTGTCACGTAGTCGGTTGGCTTAGCCGAGTTCAACAAATACAACGGCGGAGATGGTGAAAGATCGAGATGGAGACAGTAAAATGACAAGAAAAAAGGGAGGCCATTTTTGGGATGTAAAATTGAGTTTTACAGGGTTACGGACAAGGACGAAACAGTCCATTTGCATAAACTGCTGCTGAAATGGAGAACAGCGCCGGATCATTTCTGTCCTGCCAGAATTCTCCATTCTGTCAGATTCCACAATACGCCCACTGTGTATTAATGAGCTCACTCAGAAGTTACCGAGGATGAACCCGGCTGAATGTCTGAATGTCCAACATCCAACTGTCTACACCACACTGCCACAGTGTTCTGGCTGTGGCATCCCAAACGGTAGTTATATTATGTGCTGCGCAACATGATGGAAACAAACTACGCATAGAAAGCATTCATGTGACATCATAGTGTCACGTGAGACCTCTCGGACATGTTCTGCATCACACTGGCTGGTTCACCAGAAGCATGTAAACTAGTCGGCTGCGTGAACCGGTGAACAATTGACCTTTCGCAAAGTACCGCCCCAGAACGGTGCTTACGCAAGCCTACCTTAGTAACGGTTTCTATGTGAGGGAGGTCCGTCAAGCTTTCAAACAGCAAAATGCTGACACTGTGCGCCTATGGAGTCTGCAAATTGGATACCAGTGTAATCGGTTATTTTCTTGCCCGGTGCGGGATTCGATACGGGGTGTACTGCACCACAAGAGGACATCACTACCCGCTCGGCTAAAGGCTCAGACCCATTAACTAGGGACTAACGTGCCTTATTGGTAGTTTACACTAGACATCTGAAAAGTTTGGAGGGGGTGTAATTTTCTTTCCCTTCCCGAAACCCAGAACGCAAGAAGCGCAATGTCGGTAATGGATCTCGCAGTATAGCAGACCCCCATGGCCAGCTTAATCCATCCAAAATCAACAAAAATACCTGTCTGCTCCAAGCTAAGCTTGCTACTAGCTATTATGATAGCTAATACAGCTAACGTATTATTACTGTTACTTTTACCCACACAATGATTATTATCATTATCAACATATCAACGTATTGCTATCTAAGAAAATAACATCACTAATGTATCTGATGAATGTAACCAGCTTAGTCTGTGGCCAGCGATGCCTAATTTAATGATCGCTAACGATAGCCAGCCAACTAACATAACTTTGTTATGCTAGCCACAGGTTAGCCAGGTTCCACCTTTCATTTCAGAACATAAAGACCCGCGGGGAGGGTCTCTGGCCAGTCTGGCCTCCTCATATCCGGCCTATTTTAAACGTTTCTCCCCCTCTGTGAGCGCCAGGTGGGGGTCGGCCGTTCAGAAAAGTCATCTCGTTTGCCTTATTTTGTTGAAAATACCGGTTCTGGTCCGAAGGTTAAAAAAAACAATCATGGGGCGGTTCCCCCGGCCTCGGAGCATGTCCCTGGCCGCCCCGCGACCCCCAGGAGCCCATACAGAACCCCCGGAAAAACCTGGTTAAAAGAACGCCATGGGGAACCTTCGCCAAAATCAACACTATAATACGGTGATGTTGACAATGGATTATTAAAAATATACCCATGATAGCTGAAATATTTAACTTACCCTGCAGTGCAAGAGCACAATTGGCCCACAGTGTGTTTCAGAATTAGTTGATGGGGTTTCTCATTCTTTGATTGCGACCGGTAAGCTTTGCCCTCCATTACAGCCCCACCCGGCAGATTTCGGTGTGTGTGTGGAGCTCGGCTCCAGACTGTCTCGGCTAACTTCTTCTGTAGCAAAGGGTTTGAATAGTCATTGTGTTTGAATGAGGGCTCGTGCAAAATGTTACGACAGCTTTCCTAGTGTGTGTTTACACTTTTAGGTGGCAGGATTATACAGCTTCAAGCAAAGTGGATCATCCCTTCATAAAAAGTATTGTAACGTGCATGGATAAGTAGACACGCTGGCCGCTGGGTGACGAGTCTGTGCCCTTAGTCGAGCGGTTAGCGATGTCGCCTGAGGTGCGGGCGTTACGGGTTCGCGACCAGACCGCGGCAGTTCCTGTGATTGCGTTGTGTCCCGAATTCGCTACAGTATCTTTACATACCACCGACTACGGGCAAAATAACGTTTTTTCTTCTGGCACTTTGTACGTACATTTTGCACATGGCCGACACTGAGCAGACTTCATATCGTTGTAAACTACTAATAAGACCCGTTAGTCCCTAGCTAAAGAGTCTGACCCTTTAGCCGAGCGGTTAGTGATGTCGCCTTGTGGCGCAGTACACCCCATATCGAATACCGCACCGGGCAAGATAATAACCGGTTACATCGTCACCTGTGTGAATACGGGCTTGGTCTTGACCACCTGTCGTGTTGATCTTGACTCAGCTTTCTTTAATGCCTCCTACAGACTGTGAGATCTCAGCAATCCTAGAAGTTTACTGCAAGCCACACTGTGCGGTATGGATCTACTAAACTTGGGTGCGACATCAAGTCTGAGGTGTGTGTACTGTACGATGATAACACCTACTGAATCGCAGGCTATGACGCAAGTCCATAAAAACGTCATCAGCGCGCGTGCCGCATCGGCGCGCGTAATCAATCAACACCGCTGGAAGAGCAACATGACGCCAAGCAGGAATCGAGTCCTTTCAATGGTCGCCGCAGCTCGTTTTGCTGCTCGATTTGCTGCTCGATTTGTTGAATCCGTCGCATTTGGGTCACAGATGCTAACAGCGTGTTTGCATAGATTGTGCGTGGCGTTGATCAGTGCTGCATTTCTATTGGTTGGTCGGTAGACGTAAGTCGTAGCAGCAGTCACATTGCGAGACGGTCATCCTAAATTTCGGACACTGTCAGACTTTTGCCCCAGGTTATCTTCGGTCGAAAGACCGCAATAACGGCCGTCTCTGACTCTGTCTCACAGTGCGACATGGGACCAAGACAGGTCTCTGAGGCTGACTTCGGTCCAGTCTGGTTTGATCTGGACAGCAGGACTAATAATTACGTTATTGTGTCCATGTAAATACAGATCTGATCACTGCAGCCTGTCTTTCTCCAGGAGAAATCGTCTGCCTTGGGGCGGGGATTGAGTTTGAGTGACAGGCCAACTGGCCACTCGGGGGGGGGGGGTCAGATAAGTGGACTTGAGGAGACTCGATAAAATCGGCGTAAGTGCCTCATAATGGATACCGGGAGCGACGTGTCTTCTTGTGTCATTAAAACCTGCGGCCGTGAAGGCGGCTCCATTAGGTTTCTGATTAGAAGCTGCGAGTCAAGTCTGTAATTGAGTACACTTTTCAAAGTCCACTTTCCAACCCTGGTTATAATGCTGGGCCATGAAAAATTGATCCAGTAAGCAAAAACATGAATCCAGTAGCTTGTTATTACTTAAGTCGCGTTTATGTCAATGCCGATCGGAGGTGGAGCCGATGAATACCCGTGCCTACTGCAGAGTCATTTGACCCTGGACACGTTTACACTGGCCACCAAAGCAAAGGCGGATGTCAGCGGGGTTTTTGGCTGGTGGGGAAGGAAGGAGCTTTACTCGCCCCTTTGCTTAAACAGGTAACTGTATTGGGTATTTGACCACTCTAAATCCCAGCGAGCAGCTTGACATGACACAGAGTTCTTGGTGCCGTTGTGTCAGCATGTTAAAGAATAATGATAATAAAGAGGTCACTGGAACGACCAAGGCCGTCATTTTGACAGTTTCGGATTTAATAACTTTGTGAAAAAAAGACACAGACCTGCCGCTGCCTGAATGAAAAAAGCACTACGGGTTATGGGTCAATATTTCTGCAACGCGCTTTGTGTGGCTGCTGCAGCTAGAGAAGCGCTACATAAAACGTAACTTGACTGATTCAGTGATTATGATAAGATCTACTTAAAACGACCACGGGCGGTCAAAATGACCGCGTGTAATTTGCGCGTCACCGCGCGCATCATGTCACTATTTATGACGCGTGTTGGTGACGTCATTTCCTTCGTGAACGTCATTGCTCTGTCCTAGAAACACGCTAGCGTCCTCCAGTGCAGAGTAATAGACTAAACTTGAGTTCTGATGATTGCCACCATTACAGACGCCATTTCAGACGCACCAGGACCACCACCGAGGCGCTGCCGTGTTTACAGGCGTTGGACAGCGGCCATTTTAAATTGTTTAAAAAACAGTATTAAAGTTGTTAAAATGTTAATTTTGGTGTCGGCTAACTTCTTAACAGACATACTAGCATATGTAATGCACTAATATCTCAACTGGGTATTTACCTTGACAGAATATAACGTTTAAAAACGGGCGGTCATTTTGACCGCCCGCGGTCTTTGTAGGTAGGAGGGAAATCCCGGCGGTTCGAGTGAACTGACATAATGTCTGTCAGTGGAAGCCTTCTTCAAGCCTTTCTTGTCATACCCGCTCCAGCCAGATAAGGGTACAGGAGGATTTCATAAGTAGCAGTAAAGCCTTCATATTATTCTGCATGTAAAAATACCCACCGTTTTAATCTTCTGCTTAGGGGGTTGTAGTGGTTATAAACAGGCCTCCTTCCCAGCAACGGAATAAAACTTTCTGGTCATGTCCAGTGTCAAGGTGGGAGGGATTAAGATTTGACCGAGACGTTGGCGGCCATCTCGGAGGGATTCGGTGGGCTGAAGTGTGATTGTTGGAGGACAGGACGGCGGTGCAGCGGTTGGACTTCGAGGCGGTTCCAGGACGGACTGGAATGACCGAGAGGAAAACTCATCATACAGAGGTTAATTTAATACCAGAGGGTATGGCTAGTGTGAGGTTTAAAGACACACACACACACACACACACACACACACACGCACGGTGTCTTGAGTCACTAATTCTCTGACACTCGTTCGTCCTCATTTTGCTCTCTACTGTCAGCTGGCATTCAGACGTGTCAGAGCTCACAGTAATCACAGTACCATGCAATTATACGTGTATTACCAATACGTACACAGAACTACTGCAGCTCTGACATTTACTTTGATTTCACTCGAATTCACTTATTGAGTTGTGGAAGTGAAGTTGGGGTGAAGTGAGGATTTTTTTTAGTTTAGCCCCTCCCCCCCAATTGCATCCAGCCAATCAGCTCTGTGCATAACTGTAGTCCACTGACTTCCAGTTTCTACTGCAGCGGTCATACCAGTACTTTGATTTCACTCGAATTCACTTATTGAGTTGTGGAAGTGAAGTTGGGGTGAAGTGAGGATTTTTTTATTTTGCCCCTCCCCCCAATTGCATCCAGCCAATCAGCTCTGTGCATAACTGTAGTCCTTCTACCGCAGCAGTCATACCAGTACTTTGATTTCACTCGAATTCACTTATTGAGTTGTGGAAGTGAAGTTGGGGTGAAGTGAGGATTTTTTTATTTTGCCCCTCCCCCCAATTGCATCCAGCCAATCAGCTCTGTGCATAACTGTAGTCCACTGACTTCCGGTTTCTACTGCAGCGGTCATACCAGTTTCCTGTTTGTTGCCGTGTGCTATTGACAATGGCATATTTTTCGCGATGCCTGCAAGATTTACCGTGGATAAATGTCAACGACCTGCACAGAACTGTCGATAAACTTTCACCGGCAACAACCAGCGAACGGGTGAAACGTTTCAGGTTGCACATATCAAGCTACGTCCACAATTATGATGGTCCGTCCGTCCATCCGGATTCATCCTCATAATTGTGGACGTAGCTCGATATGTTTCTCGACAGTTCTGTCGAGAAACCCTTTATGCCTGGTTATCCTCATCTGACAACGCAGTCAGAATTAATTAAATGACCTGGTCAGGGACTTAGATTTGTCAAACACTAAAGCAGAACTACTTGGTTCAAGATTGCAAGGATGGGGTTTGCTGTCACCAGGTACAATATTTCTATCTTTCAGAACCATCAAGAACATTTGACAAACTCCTTTATGCAGGTTGACAACTTCTGTTTCTGCACTGACATTGATGGCTTGTTCATGGCTTTGGGTTGTGCGCATGACCCACAACAATGGCGTGTTTTCATAGATTCGTCAAAGTTAAGCCTGAAAGCTGTCCTGTTACACAATGGCAATGTCCACCCTCCAGTACCCATTGGCTATGCAGTGCACATGAAAGAAACCTACAGTAACACGGAACTGTTGTTGAAACACATACAGCACAACAAGTACGACTGGAACATCTGTGGTGATCTAGAAGTATTGGCACTGCTACGAGGGATCCAGCTCGGATACACAAAGTACTGTTGTTTCCTGAGTGAATGGGACAGCCGTGCTAAAGAGTCATGTTACATTACAAAGAACTGGCCGCCCCGTAAGCGTTTTGTTCCAGGGCAGAAAAGTGTGGCGCATAAACCACTTGTCAACCCAACAAAGACATTTCTGCTTTCTCTTCATAGGAAACTCGGATTGGTGAAACATTTTGTGAAAGCAATGAACAATGAAGGTGATGGACTTCCCTATTTGAGACCGATGTTTCCAAGAATAACCGATGCCAAGATTAAGGAAGGCATTTTTGTTGGTCCACAAATCAGACAGGTCATCTATGACATGGAGGTGGGGCCAGAGAAAATAGCATGGAGGGCATTTAAGGATTGCTGTTGAGCATTTTCTCGGCAACGACAGAGCACCAAACTACACTGAGCTGCTTGACAGCATGCTTAAAGCATACAAAACCATGAAGTGCAACACGTCACTGAGAATTCATTTTCTGCATTCACACTCGGACTTCTTCCCTGCTGATCTTGGTGCAGTCAGTGACTAACATGGTGAAAGGTCTCATCAGGACATTGCGACCATGGAAAAGAGGTATCAGGGCAACTGGAACCTACCAATGCTGGCCCACTATTGTCGGACACTGACACAAGAAGCACCAGACGCTGAGCACAAACAAAAATCAGCAGCAAAAACATTTAAGCTCAGCTGAACTAACACCATGTGTCAGCATCGTTATGTGATTAAACAAGTTAAATTCAATTAAAAATATTTCAACGTTTCTCCAAATTTCTACGTGATACAGCAAATCTGACATTATTTTGTGCCCAGCTCGACACTGTCTATCATAATCTCTCTATTTTTTTTTTCAGGGAGCAAAACGTTTGAAAAAATGTGTTGTCCGGTGATTTAGACTGTAGCTCAGATGAGTTATCCCTCAGCTTGCATTGCTGAGTTGATGTAATCAACAGGAATATATATAATGGGGTAGTTAAGTAAAGGACTAAACTGTAAAAGAAGCCTTGGATATTCTGTGTTTCTGTTTTCCTAACTTTTTATTCCTCTACGTTGGTGCATGTTCAGTATGTGTGTGTCCATATACAGTACGTCCTGGTGGTCGCTGCAGCTAAATGCCATGCTGTTCTTAATGATATTTGACGCCCTGCAGACAAGCTGGCTTTTTTCCATAGAACCAACTGTAATAGGTCCCAGTGGGGGGAGAGAATGAATTCAGTCTCACATTATTATTAGTATTAATCATATGTTAGAAAGATTGGGAAAAAAAGTGATTATACACTGAGAATGTGAACTGTGTACTAAGCCTACATACTAGAAGGTATTTAAAGCTGCATTAAGCGACAAATTTTGATAGCAATGGGAAATCGAATGACTCCCTGTAATATGAAAGGGTTTCTAGTACTGCCGGTCGCATTGAGAATCCACACAGCGGCCTAGTTTTCCTTGACCAGAGACAGGCTTCGCCTTCACCACCAGCTCATTGTTTCCCGGTTATAAATCTGTGCTCGCAACTCACAAGTCGAGAAGCCGGTGTCGGATGGAGCTCACAGGGAGGAGATGAAGCAAGCATGATAACGTAAAGTATTACATTAGCAAGTTCTTAGCCTAATATGTTGGCAAACAGCTGCAGACTTACACGTCCGGATGAAATGGATTACGTTAGAATCGCCTCTGAATCCTCTGCGAACTTTAATCAGTTAAAGCAATGGAAGGCGAGCGCTTGGTTACACACTTTGGGCCAACGTGGAGGCAGGAAGGAGCAGCTTAGCCGTGAGGGTGCTTTGGAATCTCTGTAGCACAACTAACACCTAGAGTTCAGAGATCACTGAATGTAGCTTTAAAATACAGGGCTGGTATTTTATAGAAATGAAGTTAACTAAGTTTCAGGAGCAGGGCCACGCCTCAACCGCTCCTCTAATCACCTGGCAAGTCCGCATAACCTCGTTAACCCATCCAGCGCTGTTTGTCTCCGTTCTCTCGACCCCCCCCCCAACTCCCTCCCGCTCTCGCATTCAGTCTCCTACCTCATCCCTCCCCCTACCCACCCCTCTTCACGTCCATTCATCCCCTCTTCCCTCCTTTTCTTCTCTCCTCTATTACAGGCAACATCTGGGGTCCATAGTCAGCTCGGGCAACCCATCACCTGAGACAGAACCCCCACCCTCAGTCTCTTCTTCCCAGCCACCACTCACCAAAACATCCCAGACCAGTCTAATCAGACGACCTCCACGTCCATCCTCACCCTCACTTCCATTACTCATCCCCATCATCCAATACTTACTCTCCTCATTAAACCTGTATACTCATGGTTGTGGCGTGGTCCTTGCTAGTGAAATGCTGTATCTCTAATAAAAGATAAACATGGCAGGCAAGGAGCTATGAAACCTTTCAGGTACTCTAACCAGTTGATGACGTCAAAGTGTGTAGTTCAGATTTGAAAAGGTTTTGCTTTGACTGACAGTTTAATATTTAAATGCAGTGCTTGAAGTGGGCCGGTACTCACCAGTACGCAGTACCAGCACGTCTACATTTCACTCTTTGCTGTAGTGTGACTTTTTCTTGCACACTGGCACTTCTCACAAGCTGCCGGTACTCTTCTCTGCCCTCTCCATATCAGGTTCTCTGGGCAATTCATAATGTCCCTAAATAAACCCGTCCTTCGGATGAGACGCTAAACCGCGGTCCTGACTCACTGTGGTCCTTAAAGATCCCATGGCACTTACTGCAAAGAGTAGGGGGTCCCCCGGTGTCCTGGCAAAATTCCCAACCTGACTCTCTCCATCTGGCCACCTGATTACCCCACCCATGTAATTAACTCAATGGTTCCTCCCTCTCCACCTCAAGCTGATGTGTGGTGAGCGTTCTGGTGCAAAATGGCTGCCGTGCATCCTCCAGGTGGTGCTGCACATTGGTGGTGGTTGACATGAGTTGCCTCCTTTAACCTGAAGCGCTTTGGGTGTCTAGAAAAGTGCTATATAAATGTAATGATTATTATTATTATTATTATTATAAACTGCATTACCAGGGGACAATGGGGGCACTACGTACCTAGGGGGCACTACGTGAAGCTCACCTGTTCCTGTTCTCGCTTGCCTGCCTTTCCCTGTTGGCGGCTAGCCGCGCTGCTCATGCGGGCTATGTGGCTGCTCTAACTTGTTACCATGAGCACTGAAATTAAAAGCTAGAGGTTCTGTGGTGCACATGTGCTGCTCAGGTAGGCGGTGTGGCCCGAGCCTAATACATTAACCTTACAATAACGTTGGCCTGGCTCCAAAAGGGCAACCCAAAGCGAACACGAACAGAGTCAGAAGATGACACAACAGCGCTTCAGAAGTCAAATCATATGCTATTAAAAGTAGGCCGCGAGCAGCAAGCTAATGTTAGCACCCCTCCCTTTATATATAAAAAAATATATATATTGTGAACATCAGCAATATCACCTAGTATCCTTTATTAAGGGCGGCACGGTGGTGAAGTGGTTAGCGCAGTCACATCACAGCAAGATGGTCCTGGGTTCGAGCCCCGGGGTTGTCAAACCCTGGGGGTCATCCCGGGTTGTCCTCTGTGTGGAGTTTGCATGTTCTCCCCGTGTCTGTGTGGGTTTCCTCCGGCTGCTCCGGTTTCCTCCCACAGTCCAAAGACATGTAGGTCAGTTGAGTCAGCCATACTAAATTGTCCCTCGGTGTGAATGTGTGTGTGCATGGGCCCTGTGATGGTCTGGCGGCCTGTCCAGGGTGTCTCCCCGCCTGCCGCCCAATGACTGCTGGGATAGGCTTATCCTGAGAGCAGGATAAGCAGCTTGGTTCATGGATGGATTTTTTATTCACTGTAGAATGAATATGTAATAATGATTTGCTGATACCAGCCAATACACACGCCAACATGTGAATAAGGGGAGTACTGGCCCTCATTTTTTCCACTTCAAGCACTGTTTAAATGAGCACAGCATTAGTATGTCTAGCAGTAGCTGCACAAGCTGTTATGTAGAGGCTATTTTGTTATGGAATGCTGGTTTTTGTTATCTACTTGAGTGGCACTCGCCTCTTTTGCTTTTAAATGGTGAACCAGTCCTTCAAATATCTTGCCTTTTCTTTTTCTTTTCCCCCCCGATCAGCCCGAATTACTGAATGTAATGCATGTGGGATGGGTTCTGCAGTAATTTCAAGTGTCATGAAGGGATTTGTCCTAGAAATCGTTACCTGACTTCAGTTTCTTTTATATGGCCAGCTAATTCTTCTACAAACTTCTCTCCTCTCATCCAGTAGATGATGGGCCTCCTGTTTTCCCCACTATAGCCGAAAAACGCCCTGCAGTCCAGACTTAGGGGTATACCTGAAAAACACGACAAAAACAATTACAGTGTATAACAAGTCAGTATGACCCTCACAGTTGTAGCTGAGATGAACAGTGAAGCCCAGGTTCAGGGTCAAATCTGAAATGTACCAAATAACATGACAGCGTGATTACTGTCAATGCTCTACACAGCCTCCAAAAAAATAAATATTTCACTATAAGAGTATGAAAAAGTACAAAAACTGCACAAAGGCGAAGGACTGAAGAGGTCTCTCTGAGGACTCCGGGGGAGAGTGCCTGATGCGTTGCAGTCTCTCTTCAGGTCTGCTGGCTCAGGGTGATCTGAGATGTTCTGTCAGCAGGGACGTCATGTTCTGTTGGTTTATTTGAGGTCTCAGCACTCATGGGTTGTTGTCCTGTGTTCCCACTTGCAGTCTTCTCTCAGACAGAGGTAGTTATATTGTCAATGAGATGCATTCAAAACCGTGCTAAGGACCCAACCCAGTGACTTCGATTTGTTAAAAAAAAAATCAATTGCAAAACAGTTCAAATGTGTAATAAGGCAATAAGATATGCATTTGCCAGTGTTTCCGGGGAATAAATAGATCTTACACATCATCGATTTCCCCACATTTAGCCAAGCTCTTGAGAATAAGATAAGACACGATAGACTTTATTGTCCCGAAGGAAATTTGTCTTGGGCACATACAGGGTCTGCTGTTACAAAACACAAGCAACATAGTGCAACCATATGGTACATACACAGACTGTCACCCATACACATTCACACACACACAAAATGCATGCACAGACTGCCATCAACAAACAAATTGCACACTGCCTGTTGTACAACACACCTGTAGTCATCATAATGGTGTACATCATATGTACAGTAAGAGTAAAGCAGCCTCATCAACCCAGATTTATCATAAAGTATACATGTGTACAGATAAAATTAAAAGCAGTGTTCCTGGGGTTAGTGTCTGGCTAGTTTGGCATTTAGGGCTTTGATGGACATGGGTCGGGGGGGGGGGGTTTAAAGCGGTTGAGTGTGCACTGGGGACCCTGAAGAGTCTGCCTGAGGGACGGAGGAGGACATGGGTGGGGTCTGAAATAAGTTTTTGCCCTGATTGTTTCATCAAAGACAGCATGGAGTGTGGGATGCTGCCTGACTCCTATTATTTTCATTGCTCTCTGTGTTAGCTGGGTAATCTGGGTTTTCAACTGTATGCTCTGTGTTAGCTGGGTAATCTGGGTTTTCAGCTGTATGCTCTGTGTTAGCTGGGTAATCTGGGTTTTCAGCTGTATGGTCTGGGTTAGCTGGGTAATCTGGGGTTTCAGCTGTATGCTCTGGGTTAGCTGGGTAATCTGGGTTTTCAGCTGTATGCTCTGTGTTAGCTGGGTAATCTGGGGTTTCAGCTGTATGCTCTGGGTTAGCTGGGTAATCTGGGTTTTCAACTGTATGCTCTGTGTTAGCTGGGTAATCTGGGGTTTCTGCTGTATGCTCTGGGTTAGCTGGGTAATCTGGGTTTTCAGATGTATGCTCTGTGTTAGCTGGGGAATCTGGGGTTTCAGCTGTATGCTCTGTGTTAGCTGGGTAATCTGGGTTTTTAGCTGTATGCTCTGTGTTAGCTGGGTAATCTGGGTTTTCAGCTGTATGCTCTGTGTTAGCTGGGTAATCTGGGTTTTCAATTGAATGCTCTGTGTTAGCTGGGTAATCTGGGGTTTCAGCTGTATGCTCTGTGTTATCTGGGTAATCTGGGGTTTCAGCTGTATACTCTTGTGTTAACTGGGTAATCTGGGGTTTCAGCTGTATGCTCTGGGTTAGCTGGGTAATCTGGGTTTTCAGCTGTATGCTCTGTGTTAGCTGGGTAATCACTCACATACACACACACACACACGTATATCTGTATCTATCTATATACACTACCGTTCAAAAGTTTGGGATCACCCAAACAATTTTGTGTTTTCCATGAAAAGTCACACTTATTCACCACCATATGTTGTGAAATGAATAGAAAATAGAGTCAAGACATTGACAAGGTTAGAAATAATGATTTGTATTTGAAATAAGATTTTTTTTACATCAAACTTTGCTTTCGTCAAAGAATCCTCCATTTGCAGCAATTACAGGCTCTAACAGGTACTATTTAATGAAGATGCCAGTTGGGGACCTGTGAGGCGTCTGTTTCTCGAACTAGAGACTCTAATGTACTTATCTTCTTGCTCAGTTGTGCAACGCGGCCTCCCACTTCTTTTTCTACTCTGGTTAGAGCCTGTTTGTGCTGTCCTCTGAAGGGAGTAGTACACACCGGTGTAGGAAATCTTCAATTTCTTAGCAATTTCTCGCATGGAATAGCCTTCATTTCTAAGAACAAGAATAGACTGTCGAGTTTCAGATGAAAGTTCTCTTTTTCTGGCCATTTTGAGCATTTAATTGACCCCACAAATGTGATGCTCCAGAAACTCAATCTGCTCAAAGAAGTGCCCATCCAACCAATCCAACTTGTGGGAGCTGCTTCTGGAAGCGTGGGGTGCAATTTCTCCAGATTACCTCAACAAATTAACAGCTAGAATGCCAAAGGTCTGCAATGCTGTAATTGCTGCAAATGGACGATTCTTTGACGAAAGCAAAGTTTGATGTAAAAAAAAATCTTATTTCAAATACAAATCATTATTTCTAACCTTGTCAATGTCTTGACTCTATTTTCTATTCATTTCACAACATATGGTGGTGAATAAGTGTGACTTTTCATGGAAAACACAAAATTGTTTGGGTGATCCCAAACTTTTGAACGGTAGTGTATATATCCATCCATTATCTAAACCGCTTATCCTGCTGTCAGGGTCACGGGGATGCTGGAGCCTATCCCAGCAGTCACTGGGTGGCAGTCGGGGAAACACCCTGGACAGGCCGCAAGGCCATCACAGGGCTGACACACACACACACACACACACACACACACACACACACACACACACACACACACACACACACACACACACACACACACACACACACACACACACACACAACATTCATACCTAGGGACAATTTAGTATGGCCGATCCACCTGACCTTCATGTCTTTGGACTGTGGGAGGAAACCGGAGCACCCGGAGGAAACCCACACAGACACGGGGAGAACATGCAAACTCCACACAGAGGACGACCCGGGACGACCCCCAAGGTTGGACTACCCCGGGGCTCGAACCCAGGACCTCCTTGCTGTGAGGCGACTGCGCCACTGTGTCGCCTATATATATATATACACTACCGTTCAAAAGTTTGGGATCACCCAAACAATTTTGTGTTTTCCATGAAAAGTCACACTTATTCACCACCATATGTTGTGAAATGAATAGAAAATAGAGTCAAGACATTGACAAGGTTAGAAATAATGATTTGTATTTGAAATAAGATTTTTTTTACATCAAACTTTGCTTTCGTCAAAGAATCCTCCATTTGCAGCAATTACAGTATTGCAGACCTTTGGCATTCTAGCTGTTAATTTGTTGAGGTAATCTGGAGAAATTGCACCCCACGCTTCCAGAAGCAGCTCCCACAAGTTGGATTGGTTGGATGGGCACTTCTTTGAGCAGATTGAGTTTCTGGAGCATCACGTTTGTGGGGTCAATTAAACGCTCAAAATGGCCAGAAAAAGAGAACTTTCATCTGAAACTCGACAGTCTATTCTTGTTCTTAGAAATGAAGGCTATTCCATGCGAGAAATTGCTAAGAAATTGAAGATTTCCTACACCGGTGTGTACTACTCCCTTCAGAGGACAGCACAAACAGGCTCTAACAGGTACTATTTAATGAAGATGCCAGTTGGGGACCTGTGAGGCGTCTGTTTCTCAAACTAGAGACTCTAATGTACTTATCTTCTTGCTCAGTTGTGCAACGCGGCCTCCCACTTCTTTTTCTACTCTGGTTAGAGCCTGTTTGTGCTGTCCTCTGAAGGGAGTAGTACACACCGGTGTAGGAAATCTTCAATTTCTTAGCAATTTCTCGCATGGAATAGCCTTCATTTCTAAGAACAAGAATAGACTGTCGAGTTTCAGATGAAAGTTCTCTTTTTCTGGCCATTTTGAGCGTTTAATTGACCCCACAAATGTGATGCTCCAGAAACTCAATCTGCTCAAAGAAGTGCCCATCCAACCAATCCAACTTGTGGGAGCTGCTTCTGGAAGCGTGGGGTGCAATTTCTCCAGATTACCTCAACAAATTAACAGCTAGAATGCCAAAGGTCTGCAATGCTGTAATTGCTGCAAATGGAGGATTCTTTGACGAAAGCAAAGTTTGATGTAAAAAAAAATCTTATTTCAAATACAAATCATTATTTCTAACCTTGTCAATGTCTTGACTCTATTTTCTATTCATTTCACAACATATGGTGGTGAATAAGTGTGACTTTTCATGGAAAACACAAAATTGTTTGGGTGATCCCAAACTTTTGAACGGTAGTGTATATATATATATATATATGTATACACTCACCGGCCACTTTATTAGGCACACCTGTCCAACTGCTCGTTAATGCAAATTTCTAATCAGCCAATCACATGGCAGCAACTCAATGCATTTAGGCATGTAGACATGGTCAAGACGATCTGCTGCAGTTCAAACCGATCATCAGAATGGGGAAGAAAGGTGATTTAAGTGACTTTGAACGTGGCATGGTTGTTGGTGCCAGACGGGCTGGTCTGAGTATTTCAGAAACCGCTGATCTACTGGGATTTTCACGCACAACCATCTCTAGGGTTTACAGAGAATGGTCCAAAAAAGAGAAATTATCCAGTGAGCGGCAGTTCTGTGGGCGAAAATGCCTTGTTGATGCCAGAGGTCAGAGGAGAATGGCCAGACTGGTTCGAGCTGATAGAAAGGCAACAGTAACTCAAATAACCACTCATTACAACCGAGGTATGCAGAAGAGCATCTCTGAACGCACAACACGTCAAACCTTGAGGCAGATGGGCTACAGCAGCAGAAGACCACACCGAGTGCCACTCCTGTCAGCTAAGAACAGGAAACTGAGGCTACAATTCGCACAGGCTCACCAAAATTGGACAATAGAAGACTGGAAAAACGTTGCCTGGTCTGATGAGTCTCGATTTCTGCTGCGACATTCGGATGGTAGGGTCAGAATTTGGCGTCAACAACATGAAAGCATGGATCCATCCTGCCTTGTATCAACGGTTCAGGCTGGTGGTGGTGGTGTAATGGTGTGGGGGATATTTTCTTGGCACTCTTTGGGCCCCTTAGTACCAATTGAGCATCGTGTCAACGCCACAGCCTACCTGAGTATTGTTGCTGACCATGTCCATCCCTTTACGACCACAGTGTTCCCATCTTCTGATGGCTACTTCCAGCAGGGTAACGCGCCATGTCATAAAGCTCGAATTATCTCAGACTGGTTTCTTGAACATGACAATGAGTTCACTGTACTCAAATGGCCTCCACAGTCACCAGATCTCAATCCAATAGAGCACCTTTGGGATGTGGTGGACCGGGAGATTCACATCATGGATGTGCAGCCGACAAATCTGCAGCAACTGCGTGATGCTATCATGTCAATATGGACCAAACTCTCTGAGGAATGTTTCCAGTACCTTGTTGAATCTATGCCACAAAGGATTAAGGCAGTTCTGAAGGCAAAAGGGGGTCCAACCCAGTACTAGCAAGGTGTACCTAATAAAGTGGCCAGTGAGTGTATATATCTCAAGAAAGTCAGCTGTTCCAACACAACACAACACAAGTGGTTTGATTTAAACTGCTGTGTACTAAAACATAGAAGTCTAAATGTACACACACACACACACACACACCCACACCCTCAGATGAATACACATACATGATTGTTAAGGGTACTGACACCATCACACACCCTCTCACCCACCCTCCGGTAAGACCTTGAAGCCTCCCCTCTGTCTATGTGATTACAGCTATCAGCGCTGGTGATGGTGTATTAATGAACGGTTTAACGAGCACTACCTCGTTAGGCAGTCAATTAGCAGATAATTATGATAGACCTCGGTATTATCATAATCACAGCTCTATCAGCTCAGCCACGTACCACACGTCAACGCTCTCACTGTGCATGCTGCTTTGTGTGTGTGTGTGTGTGTGTGTGTGTGTGTGTGTGTGTGTGTGTGTGTGTGTGTCTCTTATTACAACCTGTTCTTTACACTGTCACCACTCACTCCGTCACTATGGCGACTTGGTGGAGACGCTCGTCCACAAAGACTAGCAAATCCAGCACGTCCGCACTGTGTGCATTGTGTTGTGTCTACGGCTACCGTGAGTGAATAAGCTTTAGTTGTGTATTTGTGATTTTGTTAGCAGCATGAATCGTGATTGAAAGAGGGAAAACAACTGGAAGACAGACTAAGAAAGGTGGGGGGGGGCGAAAAGAAAGAAAAACAAAGGGTTTCAAGGTTTGGGGGAGAAGACATTTCTCAACAGATCAGATCAGAGCATAAAACGTCTGCAAGGTCTCACACACCACGCATGTGTGTGTGTTTGTGTGTGTGTGTGTGTGGCTTACTCCCCATAGCCCTGCTCCACAGCAGAAGGAGCTCAGCATCTAAGAAGCCCGGCCTGCCTGTTCCCACACTGCGGCTGCAGCCTGGGAGAGAGCGGCAGCAGCGACGTCATGGGTACAGCGCCACAGACGGGTGTCCAGTGTCCCGAGTGAGCGGTCGGTGACCGTGTGCTGTCACGATGTAAACTGGTAGGACTGGTCCCATGGGACAGATGACGTTTACAGGGGCAGTAAACCTATAATGACATTTCTGAGCTGAAAACACATTGTTATGACCCTTCATTGTTGTCACGACAAATTCCACAATAAAGGAGACCGCGGGTGCCCGGGCGGCCTATTCCGTTGCCTACCAACACGGGGATCGCCGGTTCGAATCCCCGTGTTAGCTCCGGCTTGGTCGGGCGACCCTACAGATACAGTTGGCCGTGTCTGCGGGCGGGAAGTCGGATGTGGGTGTGTGTCCTGTCCGCTGCACTAGCGCCTCCTCTGGTCGGTCGGGGCGCCTGCTCGGGGGGGGAGGGGGAACTGGGGGGAATAGCGTGATCTTCACACACACTACGTTCCCCTGGTGAAACTCCTCACTGTCAGGTGAAAAGAAGCGGCTGGCGACTCCACATGTATGGGAGGAGGAGGCATGTGGTAGTCTGCAGCCCTCCCCGGATCGATAGAGGGGGTGGAGCGGCGACCGGGACGGCTCGGAAGAGTGGGGTAATTGGCCAAGTACAATTGGGGAGAAAAAGGGAGGGAAAAAAAAGTATCAACTCCCATATTTTTGTAATGTGTGTGTGTGTGTGGTGTTGGTGTGTGTGTGTGGTGTTAGTGTGTGTGTGTGTGTGTGTGTGTGTTAGTGTAGATAGCGGGACCGAAAACTAAAGCATTTCTGATCCTAATTCTTTTTGGAGGTGGTAGGTATTGTCTCAGAGAGTAAGGGAAAAATCCCAGAAAATTAAAATTATGCATAATTATGCATAATTATGCATTTTTCTAAAAACGGCTAAAAACCACTTTTCTCGGCATTTCAGATGATTCTGAGCATCTTTGATTTTTTTCACCTGTATAAAAAAAACGGACTTAGAAATGTTTTGGCATTATGCAAAATATATGCATTTTTGCAAAGATGCACTTATGATCCTAATTTTTTTGGAGGTGGTAGGTATTGTTCCAGATAGGACCAGAAAAATAGCAGAAAATTAAAATAATTATGCATAATTATGCAAAATATGCATTTTCTAAAAATGGCTAAAAACCACTTTTCTCGGCATTTCAGATGATTCTGAGCATTTGGGGGAGGGAGTTGAAGTGGGGGGGGGGTTTAGGGGCAGGGGGAAGGCGGTTAGCCGGCAGGATGAAGAGGAGGGCGATTTAGACGGGTGGATAACCAAACCGCTACATTGTAGCGGGGTTCTTCTAGTATATATATATATATAAACTGGTAGATGTAACATTGGACAAATTACTTTTGAAATATATTGGTATGACCCTTGGATGGTCGAACCGATTGCTCTCATGTCAAATTCAACAAAAAAGGAGACCGCATCACAAGGCACCTTTGAAGGAGAAAATCCATATTTACTTTGTATTCCTGGGTAAAACGCTCATGAAGATTAAGAGGGCACCAAACACCATGATACTCCATATAGTGTCGCTTACACATGAGGTGTCCACCACATTAGACCAACAGAACATGAGATGGGTAGGAAGGTGGCAGGCCGGTGCTAGCCAGCTAAACTCTTGGGTCGACTTGTGAGCAGCTGGGAGGAGACGTTCAGCTACATCACTGCCACCTTCAGTCTAACCCACACCTCCGTCACTGTCCTCTACAGCTACACCCCTTTATATCCTTTATACATGGACACCTCCATCACTGTCCTCTACAGCTACACCCCTTTATATCCTTTATACATGGACACCTCCATCACTGTCCTCTGCATCTACACCCCTTTATATCCTTTATACATGGACACCTCCATCACTGTCCTCTACAGCTACACCCCTTTATATCCTTTATACATGGACACCTCCATCACTGTCCTCTGCATCTACACCCCTTTATATCCTTTATACATGGACACCTCCATCACTGTCCTCTACAGCTACACCCCTTTATATTCTTTATACATGGACACCTCCATCACTGTCTCTACAGCTACACCCCTTTCCATCCTTTATACATGGACACCTCCATCACTGTCCTCTGCATCTACACCCCTTTATATCCTTTATACATGGACACCCCCATTGATATCCTCTACATCTACACCCCTTTATACATGGACACCACCATCGGTGTCCATGTAGATGGGTTTTCCTCTGAGATTGAAGGTAATGTAACTAGCGGATTAGCGCTGGTGCTACAGCTGGAAGTACTGGACCGGCTCCTTCCGGCCAGTTTCTCCACTGACTTCCACTAATTTCTCCAAACTTTTCTCATACAAATACTTTTTTCCCCCCTCAGATATCAAGCTTTGCATGATCAAATTAAAAAAAAAAACACGCCAACACTTTTTCCAGTGTCTGGTTAACCTCAGGTCCATCAAATCAAAAGATAATTGAGATTTAGTTTCCTGATACGTCTAAACTAGTGCCACGAACGGGGCTCTTATGTGCGATCACTGACCTTCCCTGCACTTGTGCAGAAGCAGGCAGGTGAGCTGTGCCTGAGCGCTCTTACAGCACTTTTTGCCAAACTCACTGCAAAAAATATTCCTTAAATTTTAACTGATACAAACTGCATTTAATTGCACGAGATGGGATTTTACCTTTTTTTCTACCACAATGTCAACAGTTTATGCATTTTGTCAGCTCAGTAATACACGGGATCTGATGTTAAGAGGCTTGAGCTGATAATTAGGCCGGCTACGCACGAAACCCAGTTCAGTCAAAAACTTTGCACACTTGTCACTACGTTTACGGAGAAGACATCAGGCTCTGTCGTCATACATCTCCATAAAGCTGTCTCCGCTAACCACCAAACTGTGACAACCTGGTAATTATATCCCACTTTATTACACTATGAGCAAAATATTAACGATGACTGCTGGAAAGTTATTGACGTCTACAGCTGACAAATTGATGCCATAAAGACATACCGTGAATAAAGTCAAACAATCAAATACCGGTTCTGCCAATAAACGCTGGATCCAGATGGACTGAGTCAACCTTCTTTGGTTTTACTTGGATTACTGAGCATGCATCAAGACACACAAATACCGAGTAAAAAGGTAATCAGTGAGAATAAATACTACAGCGCTTAATAGATGATGATTATGATTACAACAATAATAGTTGTCATTAACCATGCAAAAATTAGCAGCAGCACTTTCTAATCATCGACGCTGTAATCAACCAACCACATTAACCAGGATGCACTTCACTAAATTTGAATTTACTAAGGCTGATACGGTTGACGAGATAACAAGTTGTGCTGCAATAAATTACATGAACTACATTTCTGTGCCCAAACATTCTCACTAGTAAACACAATTGATTTTAACATATTTAATGAATTATGTGAATGTGTGTGTGTGTGTGTGTGTGTGTGGGGGGGGGGGGGCTCTGGGATGCTCTGGCGGCCTGTCTAGGGTGTCTCCCCGCCTGCCGCCCAATGACCGCCGGGATAGGTTCTAGCATCCTGTGACCCTGGTTGGGATAAGCGCAACGCTGGATTATGGACCAGGCATGCCAGGCGAGTGCCCCGGGGCCCCGTACCACGAGGGGCCCCAAAAGGTCAGGGGTATTGTGTTCGCATATAGTAGCGATCCCCAATCATACCCTACAAGGGACGTTTGTTCCAACCCTGCGTTGCGATGCAGGGCCCAAGTTAGTCTCTATTGATGAGGGGCCCCAAGCTACAGTCTCTACTGATGCAGGGCCCCAAGCTACAAAAGTCTCTATCGATGCTGTGAGCTGCTATTCTCATCTCTGTTTGTTTTGTGATTTAAAATTGTGTTGTACTTTGTAGTCGCCATCCGAATCCCATGCAGATTGGCATAGCAGCGACTACCATGTTGGGTATTTGCATTAGTTTTACATTTAACAATGTTTAGTATTGTTTGCGTAGCCTATCTGACAGGGGGGGAATCAATGGACGTGCGTGCCCCGGGCCCCCGTGGTGGGTTAATCCGGCCATGGATAAGCGGCTTGGATAATGGATGGATGGATATTATTATTATATATTATTATTATTATATTATCACACTATAAAAGGAATCAGCATCTCTGTATTATCAGCAATGGGAAGGGCTTAATAATAGTATGTCAAATGTGCTTTCTCTCTTGGTCTTTTTTTCCCACTCCCCGTGGCTCGGCCTCATTATCCGGTATGACCCTAACCATCCAACCAGATAAACCAAAAAAAAAAAACTCCACGGCACGGGTATCGATTTTCATGACGTTTACTGGGAAACTTGTGAAACTGCAAGCACGATACGGACAGGGTATCAGCATTATGAAACAGTATTAAACGATAACATAGAACAGGTTACGGTTAAATATCTCGGCAGATAGCATAGAGGTGCGGAGCTAGCCCGGCCTAGCCACAGTCAGGTAGCATCTAAAAGGAACTAATTTCTTTTAGAAATGTGTGACCTGGTAGACATTTTATGCTCTGAATTGTTGCTTTGTTGCGGGCCACTATTTCCTTTGTGGTTTTGGATCGGTTACTTGGCCCCCTAGGGTTGCTGATAGCTACTGCATGCTCTGTAAATGAATAGCAGTGGCCTACTGTGTTGTTTTTTTTTGTATTTCTTCCAAACCTAATCGTTATTCTGTGATTAATAACTGCTGAATTGGATGTTGATCTTACCTCAGGAATGTACTAGTATGAACTAAGTTTGAACCCTTCTACCTTTTTTTTGGTCTGTCATGTGACCTTTGCTGATCTACGTCATGTAACCTCTGCATGTGACCTTACTGGCCTGTCATGTGTGCATTTCATGTCCTGTACCATGTGACCACTATGAAGCCCTATATAGATCACATGCCATTAGTTCCACTCCTGCTCTGATGAAGGCCTGTAGCAGTAGGCCGAAACGTTAGCAGGTTTTGCTGGCCAAAATAAAGTGGTGAAAATGAGGCACTGCCTCTGTCCTTTTTCAAATTGGTGGGTGCTACCCTACATCCTTGGATGTGGTTTTTGAAGTATATGTTTTTTGGGTTCAGCACCACAGTAAGAGTTTCTTTTGGGGAGGCCGTATCCAACTCCTCCATTACAACATTGATCTCTCTTTTGGACTGCAGCTCCCATCACAGTGTTTGAAATACGGACATCCTCCACCATGGCCATGTTTGACGATCTGAATCAGCTTACTGAGGTAAGATCAGACACTTTTTCTACACCGATCAAGATCTACAAGACATATTACTGCCACGACCCTCTTTTGATGACATAGTACACAACTCAAATCCCCAAGTTTCTTGGGCATCACTGATCTCTGACTTGGAAGATCTGAAGAAACAAGAAACCCGCCTATTATGGCATGCAGCGACCTTATCTGAGTACAGACGCCAACAACAAATACCACAAGGCTTACGGATTAAGAAATCACCATCGTTTGGAATGGATGACCCGGAATTCATCAGAAAATGGGAAAATATTCTTAACAAGTGCTCTCTTGACTTGGAAGTCTTGATAATTGAGAAAACTAAATCTGAAAGGGAGAAAAAGTTGGAAGAAATTCAAAAAAATTGAACAGAAAATCCAGAAAACATGCAGTAGCATGCAGTAGCTATCAGCAACCCTAGGGGGCCAAGTAACCAATCCAAAACCACATAGGAAATAGTGGCCAGCAACAAAGCAATTCTAGGGGCAATTTTTTGACCCAATGCGACCCTCAAGCCTACCTCCAAATGAGTTCCCTTTTAGAAATGCTCAATCTTGTACTATCCAAAAACTATTTCAGATTTGAGGATCATTAGTATCGTCAAGCCAAAGGGACAGCAATGGGAACACCGGCAGCGCCATCATCTGCATCATTAGTAGTGGCACACTGGGAAGAAAACATGATCTACAATACTACTGTAAACCCCCTCCATGCTAAAATCAAGCTGTGGAAAAGATACTTGGATGTTATCTTCATCTTTTGGGTTGGTACTGTTGAAGAGCTCAAACAGTTTCATGAATATGTCAATTTAAGTAGCTCCTTTTTAAGTATCACTGTAGAATATCATCCCACCTCTCTCAACTTTCTAGATCTCACAATCTTCAAAACTTCTGATGGACACGTTGAGACCACCGTCTACAGAAAACCAACAGAACGCAGCACAGTTCTTCATGGCTCAAGCAACCAAAACAAACATACCAAAAGGTAAAAATTTTGCGATTGAGGTGAAATTGTTCAAGCATACTGGATTTTGAACAAAAAGCAGAGGGCATGAAAACTCGCTTCAGACAAAGAAATTATCCATCTGAAGTAATAAGCAAAGCTTACCGGCATGCCTCCAGTGTCTCCAGACCTGATCTACTCAAGACAAAAAAAGACCTTTAAAAGCAAACCGACTATGCTTCATTACAGAATTTAATCATTGCCGCCAACAGTTGCGCAATATCGTCACCAAATACTGGCATATTCTGCAGGCTGAGCCTACGCTTTGTAAACTGACCAAAACTCCTCCCCTCGTCACCTTTCGAAGAGCACCTACCATCAAGGACAGTGTTCTCCACACCTTTCAACCAAGCACACCACAACGGTCTTGGCTTGACTTAAAAGGCAACTACAGATGTGGTAGATGCAGCCATTGCAATAATACAACAGATGTGAAGTTCGTCACACACCCGCATACTGGGAAAAAGTTCTATATAAAACAGTTCATTAACTGTAGCACCACCTCTGTGGTGTATAAACTAACCTGCCCTTGTGGAAAAGCTTATGTTGGCCAGGCAAAACGCTGTCTGAAGCAAAGGGTGTCTGAGCACAAAACAGCTATACGCACTGGCAACATGGACTATGCAATGGCCAAACATTACCATGAAGCCGGCCTAGGCTCTCCGGCTTCCTTACGCTTTGTTGGACTTGAACAGGTGTCCACTCCAGTTAGAGGTGGTAATATTGCAAAGCTACTCTCTCAAAGAGAGATGTTTTACACGCAAAATACAATGGCTCCGGCTGGCTTAAATGACGATTTCAGTTTGAATTGTTTCTTCTAAATGTTTAAAAAAAAAAACCTACCAATTATGAACTGTATCACTCAGATTTATTGTATGTATTGTATATAGACTCAGCAGCAATGGGAGTAATGGTTGTGATTTGCCCCTAGAATTGTTGCTTTGTTGCTGGTCACTATTTCCTATGTGGTTTTCGATTGGTTACTTGGTCCCCTAGGGTTGCTGATAGGATGCTCTGTAAATTAATAGCAGTGGCCTACTGTGTTGTTGTTGTTGTTTTTTTGTATTTCTTCCAATTTTGTCTATTTCCCAGGTGCCTAATCTTTATTCTGTGATTAATAACTGCTGAATTGGATGCTGATCTTACCTCAAAAATGTATTAGCATGAACTAAGTTTGAACCTTTTTACCTTTTTATTGGTCTGTCATGTGACCTTTGCTGATCTGTGTCATGTAACCTCTGCATGTGACCTTACTGGCCTGTCACGTGTGCATTTCTTTTTGTGTACCATGTGACCGCTATGAAGCCCTATATAGATCACATGCCATTAGTTCCACTCCTGCTCTGATGAAGGCCTGTAGCAGTAGGCCGAAACGTTAGCAGGTTTTGCTGGCCAAAATAAAGTGGTGAAAATGAGGCACTGCCCCTGTCCTTTTTCAAATTGGTGAGTGCTACCCTACATCCTTGGATGTGGTTTTTGATTAGCTTTACTTTGGTTAAAATGGCAGGATGTCATTGTAATGGTGGAAATCACATTACTGTTGTCTGAGTAATGTAATAGAAGATAAACCCACTAAGGTATCAGAGACTTTGGTCTTAAAGAAAATAAGAAAGGCCATCCATCCATTATCCAGACCGCTTATCCGACTCGGTCACGGGGATGCTGAAGCCTATCTCAGTAGTCACTGGGTGGCAGGCGGGGAGACATCCTGGAGAGGCCGCCAGTCCATCATAGGGCCCACACACACGCACACACACACACGCACACACACACACACACACACACACACACACACACACACACACACACACACACACACACACACACACACACCTAGGGACAATTTAGTAAAACCGATTCACCTGATCTGCATGTCTTTGGACTGTGGGAGGAAACCGGAGCACCTGGAGGAAACCCACACAGACACAGGGAGAACATGCAAACTCCACACAGAGGACAACCCAAGACGACCCCCCAGGTTGGAGTACCTCGGGGCTCGAACCCAGGTGCTTCTTGCTGTGAGGTGACCATGCTAACCACCGCGCCACTGCGCCACCCTAAGAAAGGCCACACTGATATAAATGTGAGTTGTGTGACTACTGTCTCTTCTGTTTCCTGACAGCTTTCTTTTCTTCTTGGTCTTAATTTGCTTGGTATATTTGGTTGTGTAATGGCGTTTTCACATGGGAGGTGGCACCCGCTATAGTATTCAATATATTTTCAACGGGAAGCGGTCATGCAGGGCAGGTTGGGTGGCCTAATGGTGGGCAACTGCAGTCCCAAGAGATTCGCTGCTGGTGTGCATGACTCGAGAACACACCCTTTTGAGCTTTTGAGGTGGCGGCGTGGGATTTTTCATGGAATTGACCAATCAACATAAGACCTCAAGTTTATCCAACGAGATCACATTTTACATCACAGGTACCACGTCCCCATTAGGATGGACAAACCTGAAACCACCTACCTTGTGGGGACATTTTATGGTTTCCCGTGAGGAAAAGGGTCTAGTTTAGGGTTAGGGCTTGGTTTTAGGACTTGGGTTTAGGGTGAAGGTTAGGATTAGGTTAAGGTCAGGGTAAGGGTTAAGGTCAGGCATGTAGTTATGATGGTTAAGGTTAGGGTTATGGGCTAGGGAATTAATGTAGTCAAAGAGGGGTCCCCACAAGTATAGGATGACATGGTTTGTGTGTGTGTGTGTGTGTGTGTGTTGCATTTCCAGTGACAGGTGTACAAAGCTGTCCCTCTCATAGCGGGGTCGGTGTGTGTGGACAGACAGGAACACACTTGTTCACACACACATTCAAATGTACACTGAAGCCGACCACTTGCTCGCTCAGTAAAGACAGAACATGGACTTGTCTTCAGAGCAGGTTTCACTGCTCAGGTGCTCTATTCACAAGCAGCTGGTCCATTAGCAGAGCAGGAGATGATCCATCCGGAACAACAGGAAGCAGTCAGTCAGTGCAACACAATGCATACGGCCCTTCAACATTTTTGCCACAATTTGAGACGTCAGATTTATTTTTTGCATTTTCCGTCTAGTTTGACACCCCTGACCGACGCTCAAAGACATGTCCCTGATGCTGACCAATAGGATAACAGAATGCTCTCTGGTGCGCATAGGTGAGCAAAGATGGCGAAGAGAAAGGCTAATTAGGATAATTTTCTTGACATGGACACATTCGTGACGGCAGCATATGATGATGGATCGGGATCATACTTGCGGTGTGGCCAGTCTGGCGGCCAAGACAGGACACGAATTTATGGCAGTAAGTCTGACATGGTGCCAACCTGAAAGACAAAAACATATGGTGCAGTCTGATCCGGGCATGAAAACAGATCTCTGCCTCTCGACTCGTTCTTCCACGCCGGCTCGCCACAATACTTTCCGTTGTAGTGGGCAGCCCCCTTACTTAAGTCATCTTTCCGCGTGCCTGGTTGATACTGTTAACGCATCACTGACCGTCAGGCCCTATGTTCTACAAATGAAATTTAACAACTTTTCAAGCTAAAGGACATAAATGACCCCAATGCATAGTGTGGTTCATGTGGATAAAGCTTGCATTTGTAACGTATTTGTTATATTGCTTTTATTTTGTTGTTTCCTGTGAACACGGAAATGCTTTTATTTTGAAAAGACAGTAGACACGGAAGTAAATCGGCGAAAAACGGTGTAGAAAGTTAACGTCAACACGCAAAAAAACACGGAGATAAGCAAGGTGTAGAAAGGACGAACGGGGAGAGCATAACGGGAGTTTAGCTCCAGTCGAAAGGGCAACAAGGTATTTACTGTGACTAATCTACTCATATGTTTTCGTAATGTGTGTGTGTGTGTGTGTGTGTGTGTGTGGTGTTGGTGTGTGTGTGTGTGTGTGTGTGTGTTAGTGTAGCTAGCGGGACCGAAAACTAAAGCGCTTATGATCCTAATTCTTTCTGGAGGTGGTAGGTATTGTCTCAGAGAGTAAGGGAAAAATCCCAGAAAATTAAAATTATGCATAATTATGCATAAATAGGCAAAATATGTATTTTTCTAAAAATGGCTAAAAACCACTTTTCTCGGCATTTCAGATGATTCTGAGCATCTTTGATTTTTTCACTATATAAAAACATTTTTCTGGGACTTAGAAATGTTTTGGCATAATGCAAAATAATATGCATTTTTGCAAAAATGCACTTATGATCCTAATTTTTTTTGGGAGGTGGCGTTTTGGCATTAATGTTCTGGGGTCTCCCTGTTCTTGTGTACACGTACTCACTGTACGTATCTGTACAAAGGGTGACAACAAATCTAATTATCTAATCTTCATCATAGAAAATGTGTAAAAGAGTTTTTTTAATGAATGACACCAATTAAGAGCAGTTAGTAGAGGGGCGCAGTGATACTTGAACAGCAGGCAAGATGATCTCGCATAAAACACACAACTGACGTACACACACGTGCAAATGTTCAACTACAGACACGCGCACACAACCAGAGGATGAATTCATTTGAACTGAAAATGTAGACTGTCCATCTGCCTATGTGTCTCCCACACTCCCTAATATGTACACGGCGTCATAAGCACGCACACGCACACACACACACACACACACACACACACACACACACACATCATCACCATCATCATCATTCTCGGTTAAATTATTGCATTTCTGTGTCCATCTGCTCATCTTAACCCTACACAGCAGTGGACCTCTAGGTGGTTTAGGAGTGTGTGTGTGTGTGTGTGTGTGTGTGTGTGTGTGTGTGTGTGCCTGTCTCGTGTATGTGTGTGTTTGATAGGGCCTTGCAATGTGTGTGTGTGTGTGTCTGCATACGTCATGTATGTGTGTGTTTGACAGGGCCTTGCAATGTGTGTGTGTGTGTGCGTGAGTGTGTGTGTGTGTGTGCGCGCGTGAGTGTGTGTGTGCGTGAGTGTGTGTGTCCACGTTTGAATATTTGGCTTGTGTGTGCAGGCCAGGTATAGGGTGTATGAGGGTTGTCTTGGTAACAGCTGAGTTTTGGGGCTCAAGCTCCAAGGGAGCACAGCTGCACATGGCCACACAGATGGTGCCTCCCTCTTGCTCTCACTAGTGCACGCACACGCACGCACACGCGCACGCACGCACACACACACACACACACACACACACACACACACACATATTACACAAAATAAGGCCAAATAATCAGATACGAGCATACACAATCACACTCTTAGGCCAAACACACAACGACACTCTTCTCTTTCACACACACACACACACACACACACACACACACACACACACACGCACGCACGCATGCACGCACACACACAGATTACACAAAATAAGGCCAAATAATCAGATATGAGCATACACAATCACACTCTTAGGCCAAACACACAACGACACTCTTCTCTTTCACAGACACACACACACACACGCGCACACACACACACACACAGATTACACAAAATAAGGCCAAATAATCAGATATGAGCATACACAATCCCACTCTTAGGCCAAACACACAACGACACTCTTCTCTTTCACACACACACACACACACACACACACACACACACGCAGATGAGTCATTGAGTGAACAGCTCAGCTGTAAGCTGGGAGGCTGTTTACTGCTCTTGCCTCTAGTTTTCATTTGGTCTGTTCAGAGCCGTCCTGCCGGGGAAAAGGTGTCAGCAGATCCACTGCCCTCATGTACACGCGGCAGGAAAGCTGCTGTAATTAGGCCCAATTTATACTCCACATGTCGGCTAGCGGACAGCTGTCTCTCCACAACGTTGACGTCATGAGAGACACTCTCCGTGTCCGTCGTGTACACGACACATTGTCTTGTGTCGCCTAGCTGTGATCGGACAGCTGGGTCGAAGGGACGGGGCGTTCGAGCGTTGCCATGGTTTTGCTTGGGAGCGTCGTTTACATTACACGCGCTCGTTCGTAAAAAGAAGACTCACTGCTGTTTACAACACCGTGCGTGACACGAGACGTTTCCATAGATACCAGGAGACAGTCGGCGACATTGCGACAAGCATACATGCGACAACTCGAGAGACACTTTTTTGTCTGCCGGGGGACATTTGGAGCATAAATTGGGCTTAACTGCTGCCCTCAGGGATGCTGGAGTCTATCCCAGCCGTCATTGGGCGGCAGGCGGAGACACCCTGGACAGGACGCCAGGCCATCACACACACACACACACACACACACACACACACACACACACACACACACACACACACACACACACACACACACACACACACACACACACACAATTTAGTGTGGCCTATTCACCTGACCTACATGTCTTTGGACTGTGGGAGGAAACCGGAGCCCCCGGAGGAACATGCAAAGTCCACACAGAGGACGACCCGGGACGACCCCCAAGGCCGGACAACCCCGGGGCTCGAACCCAGGACCTTCTTGCTGTGGGGCGACCTTGCTAACCACACTGCGCCACCATGCCACCCATTTTTTGTTTTTGATGTATGATATTCAGGTAACGCTATGAGAGTGTGTGTGTGTGTGTGTGTGTGTGTGTGTGTGTGTGTGTGTGTGTGCGTGTGTGTGTGTGTTTGAGAATGAGCTTGTGTCTTAAAGTGCCCTTTTTTGTCATTTACCCTTTTTTTCACTTAACTGGACCTGTATTTGGTTCACCTGTATATCCAATATTGTTGCGGAAAACTCTATACACTTTGGGCCAAAGGCTGAAAAACATAAAGATACAAAGTCTCTTTAAGTATAAAAGACTTTCTAGACATTTGGTTCCAGTTACTGTGTTTTCCAAGGCAACTCCATTACTGCCATATGAGATTCTGACACGACAGTGGGACACTGATTATAATGCCACGCAGGGTAGTTAGCCCCCCCTCAAGTCCACTTCTGATCCCTGCTCGCCTGAAAGAATAACAAACACCCCCACATCACCAGCACCCCCACACCACCCCCACACCTCACCAACACCCCCACACCACCCCCACATCACCAGCACCCCCACACCACCCCCACACCTCATCAACACCCCCACACCACCCCCACACTTCACCAACACCCCCACCCCCATACATCACCAACACCCCCACACATCACCAACACCCCCACACCACCCCCACACCTCACCAACACCAACACCCCCACACATCACCAACACCCCCACACCAGCCCCACACCTCACAAACACCCCACACCACCCCCACACCTCACCAACACCACCACACCTCACCACCACCCCCCACACATCACCAACACCCCCACACCTCACCAACACCCCCACACATCACCAACACCCCCACACCTCACCACCACCCCCACACATCACCAACATCACCAACACCCCCACACCTCACCAACACCCCCACACCTCACCAACACCCCCACACCACCCCCACACCTCACCAACACCCCCACACATCACCAACACCCCCACACATTACCAACACCCCCACACATCACCAACACCCCCACACCTCACCAACACCCCCACACATCACCAACACCCCCTCACATTACCAACACCCCCACACATCACCAACACCCCCACACCTCACCAATACCCCCACACCTCACCAACACCACCACACATCACCAACACCCCCACACATTACCAACACCCCCACACTTCACCAACACCCCCACACCACCCCCACACCTCACCAACACCCCCACACTTCACCAACACCCCCACACATTACCAACACCCCCACACATCACCAACACCCCCACACCTCACCAACACCCCCACACATCACCAACACCCCCACACCTGACCAACACCCCCACACATCACCAACACCCCCACCCCCATACATCACCAACATCCCCACACCTCACCAACACCCCCACACCACCCCCACACCTCACCAACACCCCCACACATTACCAACACCCCCACACATCACCAACACCCCCACACCTCACCAACAACCCCACACCACCCCCACACCTCACCACCACCCCCGCACCTCACCAACACCCCCACACATCACCACCGCTCTCTCACATCACCAACACCCCCACACCTCACCAACAACCCCACACCACCCCCACACCCCCACACCTCACCACCACTCCCATACATCACCGACCCCCCCGTCACACTGACCCTGTTGGTGGTGCGTCACCAGGTGTCTGAGTTGCATCCGTCTGTGTATCTGAGCCGGCTTGTGAGTTTACGCAGAAAATTAGACTCCATCTCTTAACGGTGACACAACAGTGGAATTTGCAAAGCTAACCGCCCCGGCTCCCGCTTGCTGCCATTAGCCGCTTGTGGACAGGTATGTACACTACATGGCTAACAGTATGTAGACACCTGAACATCACACCCATATGTGCTTGTTGAACACTTCACTCCAAACCCATGGTCATTAATATGGAGTTGCCCCCCCCCCCCGCCCGTGCTGCTATAACTGCCTCCACTCTTCTGGGAAGGCTTTCCACTAGATTTTGAAACATGGCTATTGGGATTCGCTCCTATTCAACCATAAGAGCATTAGTGAAGTCAGGCACTGATGCTGGGGAGAAGGTCTGGCTCGCAGTCGGCTTTCCAATTCTTCCCAGGGTTGGTGGATGGGGTTGAGGCCAGGGCTCACGCAGGGCAGGCCAGTCAAGTTCTTCCACACCAAACTCCGAAACCTTGTCTTTATGCATGTTCAGTGTCTTTATGCATTTTTCTTTGCTGGAGCAGGAAAGGGACTCCCCCAAACTGCTGCCACAAACGCTACCACATCTCAACGCTGCATGTACGACCTGCCCCGGTGAAGCTACAGGCTCCCTGTCTAGATCTTATCGATGAGATGAGATGGAAGATATCAGCAATTTTAAAAAAGCTCTTTCCATTTAACCTTACTTTTCCCCCTCATGGTAACAAATTGCCAGATAAAGACAAACAAGCGAAATCTAAAAGTCACCATGTCCAGTTCAGGCCATTATAGAGAGGCGACATTTAGAAAACTACTACTACTACTTTCGGCTGCTGCCGTTAGGGGTCGCCACAGCAGATCATCCGTTTCCATCTCTTCCTGTCCTCTGCGTCTTCCTCTGTCACACCAGCCACCTGCATGTCCTCCCTCACCACATCCATAAACCTCCTCTTTGGCCTTCCTCTTCTCCTCTTCCCTGGCAGCTCCATATTCAGCATCCTTCTCCCAATATACCCAGCATCTCTCCTCCACACATGTCCAAACCATCTCAATCTTGTCTCTCTTGCTTTGTCTCCAAACCGTCCAACCTGAGCTGTCCCTCTAATATACTCGTTCCTAATCCTGTCCTTCTTCATCACTCCCAGTGAAAATCTTAGCATCTTCAACTCTGCCACCTCCAGCTCCGCCTCCTGTCTTTTCATCAGTGCCACTGTCTCCAAACCATATAACATAGCTGGTCTCACTACCATCTTGTAAACCTTCCCTTTAACTCTTGCTGGTACCCTTCTGTCACAAATCACTCCTGAAACTCTTCTCCACCCACTCCAACCTGCCTGCACTCTCTTCTTCACCTCTCTTCTGCACTCCCCGTTACTTCGGACAGTTGACCCCAAGTATTTAAACTCATATGCCTTTGTCACCTCCACTCCTTGCATCCTGACCATTCCACTGTCCTCTCTCTCATTCACGCATAGGTATTCTGTCTTGCTCCTACTGACTTTCATTCCTCTTCTCTCCAGTGCATACCTCCACCTCTCCAGGCTCTCCGCAACCTGCACCCTACTCTCGCTACAGATCACAATGTCATCCGTGAACATCATAGTCCATGGAGACTCCTGCCTGATCTTGTCCGTCAACCTGTCCATCACCATTGCAAACAAGAAAGGGCTAAGAGCCGATCCTTGATGTAATCCCACCTCCACCTTGAACCCATCTGTCATTCCAACCGCACACCTCACCATTGTCACACTGCCCTCATACATATCCTGCACCACTCCTACATACTTCTCTGCAACTCCCGACTTCCTCATACAATACCACACCTCCTCTCTCGGCACCCTGTCCTATGCTTTCTCTAAATCTACAAAGGCACAATGTAACTCCTTCTGTCCTTCTTTATACGTCTCAATCAACATTCTCAAAGCAAACATCACATCTGTGGTGCTCTTTCGTGGCATGAAACCATACTGCTGCTCGCTGATCACCACCTCTCCTCTTAACCTAGCTTCTATTACTCTTTCCCATATCTTCATGCTGCGGCTGATCAACTTTATACCTCTGTAGTTGCTACAGCTCTGCACATCGCCGTTGTTCTTGTCATCACCATTTCTCATTTAGAAAACAAAAGGACAAATACTAAGACTTATTCTTTCTATTCTTAGTTTTAACTTACTTATCCAACTATTATCCCAGTCGCTTTTGTATGAATCATTAGTCCCTTTCCTTCTGGAAGCAACATTTCCTTCTTACATTTACTTAAAAATGTAAATAAACGGGGCGGCTGGGTGGTGTGGCGGTCTATTCCGTTGCCTCCCAACACGGGGATCACCGGTTTGAATCCCGGTGATGCCTCTGGCTTGGTGGGGCGTCCCTGCAGACACAGTTGGCCGTGTCTGCGGATGGGAAGCCGGATGTGGGTATGTGTCCTGTTCACTGCACTGGCGCCTCCTCTGGTCAGTCAGGGCACCTGTTCGTGCGGGAGGGGGAACTAGGGGGAATAGTGTGATCCTCTCACACGCTAAGCCCCCCTGGTGAAACTCCTCACTGTCAGGTGAAAAGAAGCGGCTGGCGACTCCATACGGAGGAGGCATGTGGTAGCCTTGCAGCCCTCCCCAGATCGGCAGAGGGGGTGGAGCAGTGACCAGGACAGCTTGGAATAGTGGGGTAATTGGCCGGATACAATTGGGAGAAAAAAAAGGGGGGGGAATCACCCTCCAAAAAAAGGAAATAAACTATGGTAATATGTAAAGGACAGCAACTTAAATCCCTTGATTAAAATACTGTACTGGCACTTTAAAACTGGTCCATCTAGATACTTTTGCAAGGCTAAATAATCTTAACGAACATGTTGCATAATGATACATTAGTAGCAGTGTGGCTCCTTTGGTGTTGCTCGGATACAATAACCTTAAAAGCAATGTGAAAATATTTAACCCATTAACTCTGCAATGGAACTCTTCTTGTTTTTAATGGTGATAGACAGGTTGACAGATGAGACCAGGCAGGAGTCTGCATGGACTATGATGTTCGTGGCTGACATTGTGATCTGTAGCGAGAGTAGGGTGCAGGTTGAGGAGAGCCTGGAGAGGTGGAGGTATGCACTGGAGAGAAGAGGAATGAAAGTCAGCAGGAGCAAGATGGAATACCCATGCGTGAATGAGAGGGAGGACAGTGGAATGATGGGGATACAAGGAGGGGAGGTGACGAAGGCATATGAGTTTAAATACTTGGGGTCAACTGTCCAAAGTAATGGGGAGTGCAGGAGAGAGGTGAAGAAGAGAGTGCAGGCAGGGTGGAGTGGGTGGAGAAGAGTGTCAGGAGTGATTTGCAACAGAAGGTTACTAGCAAGAGTTAAAGGGAAGGTTTACAAGATGGTGGTGAGACCAGCTATGTTATATGGTTTGGAGACAGTGGCACTGATGAAAAGCCAGGAGGTGGAGCTGGAGGTGGCAGAGATGAAGATGATAAGATTTTCATTGGGAGTGATGAAGAAGGACAGCAAAGTTAAATACCCAGCAAAGTTACACTGAACCTGTTTGTTGAACTGTCCATCCATCCATCCATCCATTATCCAAACAAGCAGTCATTGGGCAGCAGGCGGGGAGACACTGCCAGGCCATCACACAGGGCCCACACAACTAGGGACAATTTAGTACGGCCGATCCACCTGACCTACATGTCTTTGGACTGTGGGAGGAAACCGGAGCAAACCCATGCAGACAACATGCAAACTCTACACAGAGGACGACCCCCAAGGCGGGATTACCACGGGGCTCGAACCCAGGACCTTCTTGCTGTGAGGACACCGTGCTAAGCACTGCGCCACCGTGCCTCCCTTTGTGGAAGTATTTGAAACTAATTTGTTAAAATGAAATTGACATCTGAACTTTGTAAACTAACCGTTTCACAAATATTTCACACTCTTGACTTGACATCCCTAATACTGTTGGTTCTTTCTTCCGCTCTGCACAGTTCTGCTGTTACGCTATAAATGAAAACTACTGTCCTGAAGTTTTACAGCGCGGCAACTGGGGAAAAAAAATCTGTGCGGCTTTATCTATATTATTTGATGATTGAATCCTGGGATTAGCTGAATTATCAGTCGACGAACTAGAGACTCATCTTCGGAGACCCATCGGCTCAATTTCCTGTCAAACAGGAAATGAAGCTGCCATGACGTTGGAAAGTGTAATCTGTGAGTATTCTCAATAAACACAACATCTCCCGCTGAATTGTTGGTTTTCTCTCTCTCTCGCCGTCCTGCTCAGCCTCTGACTGTCGACTCCACCATCTCTTCGTTTTCTTCATATGCGACCCTCACTTCCTCACTTTCTATCTCTTTCCTATTCAGTTTCTCTCTTTCCATCTCTCTGACAGACCCCCCCCCCACCCCCACAGTCCTCCTGGGGTGACTCAAAGAAGCAAGAAGTCTTCGGGCAGGGTAATAAGAGGAAATTCAGTGGGTCTGCGTCCATATTTGGCCTTTTCCTGACAGCTCTAATTAATCAGTCTTCATGGTTCTAAATCTGACATTTGATTGGCTGGGGGGATGGCCTTGTTCAGGAGAAAAAATTAAATTAACAGATGAAATTAGATTGAAGATTGTTAAGAGATATGGATGTCGAGGTTAATTAAGTGGCCAGCCATGAGGCTTCTATTTTAAAGCTAACGACGCCAAGAGACGAAAACGCTTCCAACACCTTTTTTTTTTAATTTATTTTTTTAACTATGGTCTGCAGGTGTTTCTGGTCAGTTTCATCAGTTTCACATATATATCAAATGGTACTAACATCCATCCATCCATCCATTACCCAACCTGCTTATCCTGCTCTCAGGGTCGTGGGGATGCTGGAGCCTATCCCAGCAGTCATTGGGCGGCAGGCGGGGGGACACCCTGGACAGGCCGCCAGACCATCTCACACACACACACACACACACACACACACACACACACACACACACACACACACACACACACACACACACACACACACACACACACACATTCAGACCTGGGGACAATTTAGCCCAGCCGATTCACCTGACCTACATGTCTTTGGACTGTGGGAGGAAACCGGAGCACCCGGAGGAAACCCACGCAGACACGGGGAGAACATGCACACTCTACACAGAGGACGACCCGGGACGACCCCCATAAGGTTGGACTACCCTGGGGCTCGAACCCAGGACCTTCTTGCTGTGAGGCGCTAACCACTGTGCCACCGTGCCGCCCACATGGGTGAAACATACAGCAGATATCATGGTCACAGGTCACAGCAAGCCCGTTTTAAAGACACATACTTACAGTAGCAATTCCAAAGAAAAAAGAAAGTACGAAAGAAAGAAGGAAAGGAAGGAAGCGTGGAACGAAGGGAGGTAAGAAGGTGTCAGTACACACACCGGTCCATCTAGCTGGTGACCTCAGCCATGACCTTTCCTTTACCAGATCTCTATCTACCTGTCCTATCAGATCCCGTCTCCCCTTCCGGCCTGACTGTCTCACCTCCTCTCCCCCGTTTCTCCACCCAGCTCCTCACCCGAGATCATTCCCCCCAATCACCCCACACTACTTATACCGCCCCCGTTTCACCGGTCCCCCGCCGGAGTGCCTAGTGTGTTCCGCCGCCTCGGTATCCAGCGTTTCCCTCTCATCCTCAGCCCGACCTGCTCGCGGTTTTTGACTCCGGACCCCGTTTCTTCCTCCTCCTTGTCTGCTCCGGTCGCCTGTCTCGAACTCCCCGCTAACCTGAACTGTGTCCGAACCCGGTTTTCCCATCTGCCTGCTCCCCGTCCGGTTTGTAGCACATGGAACTGCTTTCCCGGTATTCTGACCTCTGCCGGCCTGCTGACCCAGTAAACCGTGTTGAGACCTGAACCCGTCTTTGTCTCGTGCATTTGGCTTCCCATCTGCCAGCCTCCCTTAAACCGTTACAGAGGGGAGGAAGGAGGGATAGAAAGAGGGTTCACCCATTACTCAATTAAAACCAAACCTGAAAAACGTCAAGAACGGGAACCTTAAACCAGTGTTTCTCAACCCGGTCCTCAAGGACCCCCTATCCTGCAGATTTTCATTGTAACCCTGCATAGGTAGCCCTGCTTGTACTTACTCGACCAATCATCTCGCAGCACTTAATTATGCAAGGTGTGCAACGTCTGACAAAATTCATTGCTGATTGGTTGAATAACTACAAACAGGTACCTATTCAGGGTTGCAAAAAAAATATGCAGGATAGGGGGTCCTTGAGGACTGGGTTGAGAAACACTGCCTTAAACAACTGGACTTACATGATACCAGAGGCGCAGAAATAAGGGCAATTAAAAACACACGAGAAAGGCCTGCCCCTGACCTGAGGGGGTGAAAGAGAGGAGGCATGGGGGGGGGATAGAAAAGAGAACAAAGAAAGGAGGATGAGCGAGCGAAAGCACGCCAGTCCACAGGAGGTTAGGTGTGCTAATATCCCCGGCCTCGACGCTGGCACGGCGATGACAGAACTGGGTGGCGGGTGACGAGTGAGTGACAGCTGTTACCGAGGGGTGCTGGAACAGTCTGCGCTGCTCCACTTCTCTGATTACCTTTGGAGACGCCGGTCGTTCCTGCGGCACGTCCGTAGGTGGCTTGCCAATTGCAACTTCGCACGGAGTTACTTGCTATGCGTCGCCCGTAGCGTTTTCGTGCAAACCGCTACGTTGTCCTTTCGTTGAGGGTTAGATATTATCGCGGCTGCTTACTGTAACACGCGATTGTGTTGACACAACAGGTCACGGTCAGTGCTTGTCTTGACGCACGCTCGATGATCCCGGTGAATCAGTTCATCTGCACGCCATGTTTAATGAGAGAACTGTTTCATCACTCGTCTAAGTGACCTCTTCAGTCTCGGCTGACTGCAGGTACCCCCCCCCCACCATTATAAACAACACAGAGGCATAAGGACCCAAACTGGTGATGTAAAACCAGTTTCATATGCAAATTAATGCGACCACTAATTGCAGGGGCCATGTGCACTACTCACAGAGGACGGGGGAATAGCTGCAAACTGTATTGTTTATAAAGGGTTTGGTGTACTGCAGTAATCCCTGTGGGGAAGCTCCTCCCTGCATTTAACCCATCCTAGCTGTGTAGCTAGGAGCAGTGGGCCCCGGGGACCAACTCCAGTTCTTCTTGCCATGCCTTGCCCAGGGGCACAGACAGGAGAACTAACCCTAACATGCATGTCTTTTTTTCTTTTTTTTGATGGCGGGGGAAACTGGAGCACCCACAGAAATCTACCGCAGACACGGGGAGAACATGCAAACTCCACACAGCGGATGACCTGGGAGGGATGACCCCCGCCCCCCCCCCAAGGTTGGACAACCCCGGGGTGCGAACCCAGGACCTTCTTGCGGTGAGGCGACAGAGCTAACCACGGGGCCACCGTGCCGCCCCGGGTGCACCGGGTGGGGATACCTGCAGTCAGCTGAGCCCGACGAAGTCTCCTAGATGAGTGAGGAAACGTGTCTTCCACCAAGCCTAGTGTCGGACTCGACCTTTCTGGGAGTCTAAAGCATTATTTCTTAAATATCGGGGTGGGAGCAACAAAAAAACAAGAAGAAAAAGCAATGAACTAACATACTCAAAAACGGAGTTGGGGGTAGCGTGTTAGGAAAGTAAATTCTACTACTACTACTACTACTACTACTACTACTACTTTCGGCTGCTCCCGTTAGGGGGCGCCACAGCGGATCATCCATTTCCATCTCTTCCTGTCCTCTGCATCTTCCTCCGTCACACCAGCCACGTGCATGTCCTCCCTCACCACATCCATAAACCTCCTCTTTGGCCTTCCTCTTTTCCAAGCAAATTCAATTAGTAAATTAAAGTAAATCAGTGAGTAATATTGCTTTTTCTGGTAATGCAAGAATACCATGTGATACTTCCACCCACCCATCCATTATCCAAACCGCTTATCCTGCTCTCAGCGTCATGGGGATGCTGGAGCCTATCCCAGCAGTCACTGGGCGGCAGGCGGGGAGACACCCTGGACAGGCCGCCAGACCATCACAGGGCCCACACACACACACACATTCCCACCTAGCGACAATTTAGTCCAGCCGATTCTCCTGACCTACATGTCTTTGGACTGTGGGAGGAAACCGGAGCACCTGGAGGAAACCCACGCAGACACGGGGAGAACATGCAACCTCCACATAGAGGACGACCCGGGACGACCCCCAAGGTTGGACTACCTCGGGGCTCGAACCCAGGACCTTCTTGCTGTGAGGCGACCGCGCTAACCACCGCGCCACCGTGCTGCAAATAATGTGACACTTATTACTTTATATTTCTGATTTTAGTAGCACGTTACTTAACCAAATATGTGACATGGTGACGGAGATCGCTCCCACACCTCTGAGCCAACTGTATCGTCAGCTGGAAGGAGATGTTCCATTGATCAGAATACACGTCCGTTCTTGAAGGAGTACCACATAGTATTACTTCCCTGTACTGCCCTCTGGGTGCAGGTACGGGTCTCTGGAGGTGCAGAAAGGCTGGCTTTGGCAGAAGCCCGGTACCTGCAGCCACAGCGGCCCTAAACAGGCTGACTCGCTGAGGGAAGTAGGACTCTTGTTTTCACGTTGTTCTGCCTGCCGCTGTTGTGTGCTGTTGTGTTGCATTTCATGCATTATTACGGTCTGTCGTTGTTGTGTGATGATGCGTAAATTGTAATGTTGATCCTCCCTGTGAGATAGAGTGCTGTGGAAAAGAATAAACCAAACCAATTAAAGCCATTCGCCTTGGCACCTGAGATACTGTATGAAGTACTGCTTCTTCTTTGAAATACCTCAACCGATGCAGGACATTCTCGGGGGGCGGGGACAAAACATGACATCGAAGGACAATTTGTTCCCAGTGACAGCCAGGGCCAGTGTTACACCAAAATCTGTGACCCGTCGGATGATATGACCCCGCCCTTAACGGTCTGTTTCGGCCCTTCCCCCACATGCTAAACCTAATCTCAACCACACCGAACCCACATCTAATGTCAGATGTCTCCGACCCAGTACCTAAACTTAACCATCTGGATCTTTATGTCTAAACTTAGCCGTATTTAAACTGCTGTTTCTGGGCTGAAAGAGAGCGTTTCTGTGGAAGGGTCACATAATCTGATGGGACACAGATTTTGGTGTAACACCTGCACATGCCAGTCCGTTGAACCGCCTATTTAAGTTTGCAGCACACAAAAGCCTTCTGCGGCCCATTATCCGCCCATACACACCCCGAGTAAATACTGCAGTACGGCTGTAGACTCCTTCCCCGCTCAATACTTTCAACACGGCTGTCATATTCACACAAAATACTTTGCAGGCAGTGAATTTTAACATTCAGACTTTCTGCTTTTCAACACTTCTTGCTCTTTTAAAATTCTCATCTTTTTGGGCCTCAACTGGACGGTTTCGATCTTTCTGACATGAGAAGAAAAAAAAAGCCTTAGTTCTGCAGAACTAAAGTCAGCATCATGTAATACCACACACAGCTATATAGCTCACACATGTCCTGGCTGATGTGGGTGGATGTGCATCTGTGCAGTTTAAATGGTTCATTAATTTGGCCGCCCATGTAGAAGTGCCACTCTGAACAGTGACCTAATTGGTCTACATCAACGAGGCGGTGTTACAGCCAAATCCATGACCGTCAGAAATTGTGACTCCACGTGTCTTTCTTGTTGTTCTGGTGATGTGCCCTCTCGAGGATTAGTTTGGTTTCACCGGTGAAACGGGCCACTTCATAATAGTGAACAGACCATTTGTCAGTGGCTAATGAGGTGAGACTGCTATGGAAAAACAGTCTATAACATATCCATCCATTATCCAAACCGCTTATCCTGCTCAGGGTCGCGGGGATGCTGGAGCCTATCCCAGCAGTCATTGGGCGGCAGGCGGGGAGACACCCTGGACACAGTGCCAGTCCATCACAGGGCCCACACACACACACACACACACACACACACACACACACACACAAACACACACACCTAGGGACAACGTAGTACGGCAGATCCACCTGACCTACATGTCTTTGGGCTGAGGGAGGAAACCGGAGCCCCCGGAGGAAACCCACGCAGACACGGGGAGGACATGCAAACTCCACACAGAGGACGACCCGGGACGACCCCCAAGGCTGGACTACCCCAGGGCTCGAACCCAGGACCTTCTTGCCGTGAGGCGACTGTGTTAAACACTGCGCCACCGTGCCGCCCCTCTTTAACATATTTAAGCCCAAATTTGACTAATAAGTAAGGTGAAATGGGTTTAATCGTCATAACCCTGAAAGTGAAATAACCCAGCTCCCATGTGATGCGTTCACGCTCCTTTCAGTAGTGTCAGAATAATACAAACTAAAAGGACATACTATCATTATGATAAAGTAACAATGACATAATGCATCAATTTTTAAATACAGTAATAAGCAATATGTAATATATTACAATTTTGAAATGAGTAAGAAGTAATATGTAATGTATTACAATTTTTAAATGCAGTAATAACTAATATGTAATATATCACAATTTTTAAATGAATAATAAGTAATATGTAATATATTACAATTTTAAATGCAGTAATATGTAATATATTATGATTTTTAAATGAGTAATAAGTAATATGTAATTTATTAAAAATGTTAAATGCAGTAATAAGTAATATGTAATATATTACAATTTTTAAATGCAGTAATAATTAATATGTAGTATATCAAAATTTTTAAATGAATAATAAGTAATATGTAATATGTTACAATTTTAAATGCAGTAATATGTAATATATTGTGATTTTTAAATGAGTAATAAGTAATATGTAATTTATTAAAAATGTTAAATGCAGTAATAAGTAATATGTAATATATTACAATTTTTAAATGCAGTAATAATTAATATGTATATATCAAAATTTTTAAATGCAGTAATAAGTAATATGTAATATATCACAATTTTTAAATGCAGTAATAAGTAATATGTAATATATTACAATTTTTAAATGCAGTAATATGTAATATATTATGATTTTTAAATGCAGTAATAAGTAATATGTAATATATCACAATTTTTAAATGCAGTAATAAGTCATATGTGTATCACAATTTTTAAATGGTGCCCCCAACTCTGCTCAAAAGTAATATCCAATTTTGTTTCCATTGCTGCTGGAGTATCAAAGGTGTCTGATGAAGGATGCTATTTCTGCCTTAAATAAATGTTTTTTTCCATGTTGTGTGTGTGTGTGTGTGTGTGTGTGTGCGTGTGTGTGTGTGTGTGTGTGTGTGTGTGTGTGTGTGTGTGTTTCTGAGCTGGGAAAATGTCCCCTTCTCTTAAAGAAACAAAATCTGTTTTTTGGGGTTTTTTTTCTTTTACCAACCTGGGTCTTATTTCACTTTTGCAGATTTTGCACATGGGACCACTGCTAGACACTGCCACAACTCTACTATGGTGTCTTACAGGACATCTGAACGTGAGTCTCAAACTTTTAACATCAAAACAACAACAACAAAAAAAACCCTGATGCCTCAATTAAACAACGTACACAATATCCCATTATCTATAACTTTACAGTTCCCCTGGCCGAGTAATTTTCTTTGAAAATTTATTTCTGATTTTTCCCTTTTTTCTCCCAATTTAGTGGCCAATCGATCCCTATTTTGGTTGAGACACCCACCCTCGTACTGCATGCTTTCGCCAACTGCATCTCTCCGGCCGGCAGCCTGGAAGGAGACGCCTCCCCACTTCCGTGATAAGGCGACTCCAGGCCGAACCACTGCTCCCCCCCCCGCTTTCCCCCCAGAGACGCATTCACGTGACGACCACAAGCCGACTCCGCCCCCCTCCCGAAGACAGCGCTGCCAATGATCGCTGCTTCATCGAGTCCGGCCATAGTCGGATCTGACGAGACCGGGGAGCGAATCCCGGTCCCCAGTGGGCAACTGCATCGACACAAAGCCGATGCTTAGACCGCTACACCACCGCGGACCCTCCTGGCCGGGTATCTTATCTGTGGTTACAATGATGCGGAGTTAGCACAGGCTGCTCATACCTGCAAGCTGAACCAGGAAGCGAGTTCAGCAATGTGATGGGACTATTTCTGATGGCGGCGCGAATTCACGTTTGCGGCGGCCTCACCCAGTATCGTCCACATCTGCGTCTAAGTTTATCTTCGTTTGATGGCTGGGAGAGCTGGTGCTGGATCAGCTGGAAGAACTTGATCTGCAGCATCCGGTGGGCCCAGGGACCACGGCCCTGCCTGGAGCTGTGGCTGAAGAGGTAACACCGGGGGCGGTCTGACAGGACGCTGAAGCGGGGCAGGCTAAGCTAACTGCTAGCCCATGCAGACCAGCAGTTCTGATAACACCAAGGGTGGTCTGACAGGATGCAGAAGCGGGGCAGGCTAAGCTAACTGCTAGCCCATGCACACCAGCAGTTCTGATAACACCGAGGGCGGTCTGACAGGACGCTGAAGCGGGGCAGGCTAAGCTAACTGCTAGCCCATGCAGACCGGCAGTTCTGATAACACCGAGGGTGGTCTGACAGGACGCTGAAGCTGGGCAGGCTAAGCTAACTGCTAGCCCATGCAGACCGGCAGTTCTGATAACACCGAGGGCGGTCTGACAGGATGCAGAAGCGGGGCAGGCTAAGCTAACTGCTAGCCCATGCAGACCGGCAGTTCTGATAACACCGAGGTTGGTCTGACAGGATGCAGAAGCGGGGCAGGCTAAGCTAACTGCTAGCCCATGCAGAACGGCAGTTCAGATAACACCGAGGGCGGTCTGACAGGACGCTGAAGCGGGGCAGGCTAAGCTAACTGCTAGCCCATGCAGACCGGCAGTTCCCACAGTCATCCTGGCTGGCCTTCGTTCTCCTGCACAGTGATTTTTGTTGTTGTTTAGTTTAAATATAGTGTGTGTTAGTTTGGATACGTGTGTTGTAAATTTTGGATGTGTGTTCTTGTCTTTGTGTTGCACCGCTGTGGACTGGAGGAAACGATGCTTCACGTGTTTCTGACTTCAGCAAATGACTTTTAACTTGCACTTTCATCTTCATCCCCAGTTGTGCCGTTTGCTTAAGCGGGTTAAACGGGACTTGCTGGAACATGTGTGATGCAGTTCTTCTTGGTCCAGTAAGACGGCAGTAGTTGTCAGTCCGCGTCTGTGTCACAACTAATGTGCACAATGGCAAAAACTATGACAATAACACCCAGGCAACAAGAAAGAAAAAAAAAGGAATTGCCCTTAAAGGCTGCTGCTCAGGTGTCCTGAAGTACGGGCACTTAACCCCCAACTGTTCGGGGAAGCTCTGGGCGGCACCAAACTGCACCGGGCAGCTCCCACACACCGTTCACCAATGAGGCCACACACGAGCGCTGACACACAAGGCACTTCATCCACACCTGGTCTCCAACCAACGTTTACCTTTTTGTTAATAAAGCGGTAACTCCGAGGACACGCACCACCGTCCTTCAGAGCACGCTCTTCACCGCCCTTGGCCGTGAAACACACACGCGACTTTCTGAGGCGACTGAAATGAGCCATAGCGCCTATTTGCACCAGCGGGGTGAGAGAAAGGGACCCCTCCCACCTCCATTATGTGTCTAAAACTGATGCGAGAAGGAGGAAAACAAACTATTGCACTTAAGTTGCCACCCCTCCTTCCCCCCTTCCCCCCCTCCTGCTCCCACACCAGTTAGAGGTGTTAAAATGGTAAAAGGGCTGCATTTATATAGCGCCTTTCTGCCTGCAACAGCCACTCAAAGTGCTTTATAATCAATGATGCCTCACACTCACACACACACACACACACACTCACCCACACACACACACACACACACACACACACACACACACACACACACACTCACCCACACTCACCCACACACACACACACACACACTCACCCACACACATACACTCACCCACCCACTTGCTTGCTTGCTGGTTGTCCATCGTGCCCGATGATGACCATCTTCTTCTATTTATGGGTCCTTTGAGGACTCAGTTAGCAGAAGATACCTGCGCAGAGATGGTTTTTAAAGTGGCATGGGGGGCGCACTTCTCCCAACGCCACATGACTTGATTGTAGAGGAGATGGTTCTGATGGCAAGGGGGAGCCCTAGACGACCGGCACCTCCACACAACTGCAGGGGGCTGCCGGAAATCCAGTTTTTCGGAAACCGCCTCGAAGCGTGCCGCCACAGCTTGCTTTTCTGTTGGGGTAAGCTCCCTTAGCCTTATGTCTTCCAGACTCACCCACAAGGCAGCGGGGCAGTGGTTGATAGGTGCCAGGGTGTGTCCACCAGGGTGGGCCTGCACACCATATCTCTGGGGCCCACTGCTGCTCCGAGATCCCCTGCCAAGTTAGCCTGGGGCCGCGAGACCCCAGTTACCATGTGTGGCCACGGGGAGGCCTGGCAGGAGTCTTGGTGAAGGAGAGGCTATGTACTGGCAAGGGAAGGCTTACACGCTAGGATGCTTCCCTATTCGCCACAAAGGCTAGCCAGCGGCAGCAAGCTAAGGGCAGAAGGGACACAAGCGGGTTGGAAGAACACGTGCACCTTCCCTCCAACTACACACTGCTGCGCTAGACGCATCACAACACTCTGTGTGTATGTACACACACACACACGCACACACTCACCCACACACACACACACACACACTCACAAACACACACACACTCACCCACACACACATACACACACATACACACTCACCCACACACACACACACACACACATACACACCCACACACTCACTCACCCACACACACACACACACTCACACACACACTCACCCACACTCACGCGCACGCACACTCACTCACCCACACACACATATACACACTCACGCACACGTGCACGTGTGCGCACACACCCACACTCATGCGCACGTGCACACACACACACACACACACACACTCACCCACTCTCCCACACACATACACACACACACACACACACACACACTCACCCACACACCCACACACATATACACACTCACCCACCCACCCACACACACTCACCCACATTCACGCACACGCACACACACGCACACACACACACCCACAACTCACCCACACACACACACTCACACACATACACACACACACACACACACACACTCACTCACCTACACTCACACACACTCACCCACACACCCACACACTCACTCACCCACACACACGCACACACACACACACACTCACTCACCCACACACACATGCACACACACACACACTCACCCACACACACACTCACCCACACACACGCGCACATGCACACACACACTCACACACACACTCATGCGCACGTGCACACAAACACACACACACACTCACGCGCACACACATGCATGCGCGCGCGCACACACACACACACACACACACACAAACACACGAGCATACACACACATACACACACATATGTGAAAAAATGCAGTCAAAAAAGGCGCACATATAGATGGGGGGTGGTGAGAGAACGAGGGGGAGATACACTCAGAGGGCCAGCGAGAGAGAGAGAGAGAGTAACGAGGAAAAGACTGGAGAAAAAAGACTTGGATAACGAAGACAGAACAAGACAGGGAGGTGCTGTTAACCTTGCTGCTACTCTAAGGTGAATCCCTTAATGGCAGAAGAGGATTAGCTAGGTTCTTCAGCAAACGGCACCCTATTGCTCTATTTGTGTGTGCGTGAGAGAGACAGCGAGAGAGAGGGGGGGGGGAGAGGGGGACAGTGAGAAAGCAAGAGAGAGGGGGACAGCGAGAGAAAGAGAGAGGGGGAGAGCAACAGAGCGAGAGCGAGGGGGGAGAGGGGGCACAAGAGAGAGAGGGGGAGAGCGAGAGGGGGAGCGAGAGAGGGGGAGCGAGAGAGCGAGAGGGGGACAGTGAGAAAGCAAGAGAGAGCGGGACAGCGAGAGAAAGAGAGAGGGGGAGAGCAACAGAGCGAGAGCAAGGGGGGAGAGGGGGGAGAGCGAGAGGGGGGGAGAGAGAGGGGGGGAGAGAGGGGGGAGCGAGAGGGGGACAGTGAGAAAGCAAGAGAGAGGGAGACAGCGAGAGAAAGAGAGAGGGGGAGAGCAACAGAGCGAGAGCGAAGGGGGAGAGGGGGCACGAGAGAGAGAGGGGGAGAGCGAGAGAGGGGGAGCGAGAGAGCGAGAGGGGGACAGTGAGAAAGCAAGAGAGAGGGGGACAGCGAGAGAAAGAGAGAGGGGGAGAGCAACAGAGCAAGGCAAGGGGGGAGAGGGGGGAGAGCGAGAGGGGGGGAGAGAGAGGGGGGAGCGAGAGAGAGGGGGGAGAGAGAGGGGGGAGCGAGAGGGGGACAGTGAGAAAGCAAGAGAGAGGGGGATAGCGAGAGAAAGAGAGAGGGGGAGAGCAACAGAGCGAGAGCGAGGGGGAGAGGGGGCACGAGAGAGGGGGGGAGAGAGAGGGGGGTGAGAGAGGGGGGAGCGAGAGGGGGACAGTGAGAAAGCAAGAGAGAGGGGGACAGTGAGAGAAAGAGAGAGTGGGAGAGCAACAGAGCGAGAGCGAGGGGGGAGAGGGGGCACGAGAGAGAGAGAGGGGGAGAGCGAGAGGGGGACAGTGAGAAAGCAAGAGAGAGGGGGACAGCGAGAGAAAGAGAGAGGGGGAGAGCAACAGAGTGAGAGCGATGGGGGAGAGGGGGCACAAGAGAGAGGGGGGGGAGAGCGAGAGGGGGGGAGAGAGAGGGGAGCGAGAGAGCGAGAGGGGGGCAGTGAGAAAGCAAGAGAGAGGGGGACAGCGAGAGAAAGAGAGAGGGGGAGAGCAACAGAGCGAGAGCGAGGGGGGAGAGGGGGGCACGAGAGAGAGGGGGGGGGGAGAGCGAGAGGGGGGGAGAGAGAGGGGGGAGAGGGAGAGGGGGGGAGAGAGAGAGGGAGAGGCTGAACTTGTGTCAAAGTGTCAAGGACTGCTGAATAAGGTCAGAACTCTTTCATCTGCCCATCTTGATTCTCCTCCATACACACACATGATTAGTTCTTTCTGTCTCGTACACGCATCATTAATCTCTTTCTCCCTCGCTCACACACACACACACACACACACACACACACACACACACACACACACACACACACACACACACACACACACCCGTGGTCCTGGTTAGGGTTTTTCAATGAGGATTTCTTCTTAATCAAAATCCAATTCTATCTCCTAGGGTTTCTTACTGAGAGAGAGAGAGAGAGAGAGACAAAGAGTGAAAGAGAGAGAGAGAATGTGTGTAAGAGGGAGAGAGGGAGAAAGAGAGAGTCAAAGAGAGAATGAGAGTGTGTGAGAGAGAGTGAGAGAGGGAGAAAGAGAAACCGCTGAAAAAAGGTTAGAATGAGAAAAGTATTTAGAAGGTGATTAAGAGAGAGAGACCTCCGCATGCTGTGAATAAAGCCCCTCGCTCTCTCTCTCTATCTCTCTCTCTCTCTCTCCCTCTCAACAGCGGCAGCACGGTGGAGCTGGAGAAGAAGTCAGCGAGCTGCGGGCGAAACAGATTCTGAAGAGGGTTTCTATTTAAAACGCTCTGGAACGATGTTGGTGTCTCATGGATTTACAGCCACGGGTTCTAGATTAGTCATCATTTAAACAAGACACAGCTGAAACATTTCATGCCACAGTCATGACGTGTGTGTGCGCTCACAACACACACACACACACAGAGCAGATCCAGGAGACCGTGTTGTCAGAGCCACGCTGAAACCTCCAGTCTGCAAAAGACCATAAGACTCCAGCAGATGGGAAAACCTCGTAATTTCCCATAGACTACACCCCCGCCAAACTAACCAGCAAACTCCTCTCCCCTGGCCTCAACCCCTCCCTCTGTAACTGGACTCTGGACTTCCTGACCAACAGACCTCAGTCTGTTAGGTTAGGTGACCACTCCTCCTCCACCCTGACCCTCAGCACAGGTGCCCCTCAAGGCTGTGTTCTGAGCCCCCTCCTTTTCTCCCTCTTTACCCACGACTGCCTGCCAACTCACCCCTCAAATGTTATAGTTAAGTTTGCAGATGACACCACAGTCGTAGGCCGTATCACCAACAATGACGAGACGGCCTACAGGGATGAGATTCAGCACCTCACTACATGGTGTACTACCAACAACCTTGTCCTCAATGTGCAGAAGACAAAGGAGCGGATTGTGGACTTCAGGAGGTCTAGAAGCTGCAGCCACTCCCCCATTCACATCAATGGGGTGGAAGTGGAGCATGTCTCCAGCTTTAAATTCCTTGGAGTCCACATCAGCGAGGACCTCTCCTGGACATCAAACACCCAGGCCCTGGTGAAAAAGGCCCAACAATGCCTGCATTTCCTGAGGAGGCTGAGGAGCGCCCGTCTACCCCCCAAAATTCTCACCAACTTCTACCACTGCACCATAGAGAGCATCCTGACCATCTGCATCTCAGTGTGGTACGGCAACTGCACCTCAGTAGACCAGAAAGCTCTGCAGTGGGTCGTCAAGGTGGCCCAGCATATCACCGGTACCCAGCTCCCAGCCATAAAATACATTTATCACAAACGCTGCCTTCGAAGGGGTCTCAGCATCAGTACCACCCACCCCAAACATGGACTGTTCTCCCGCCTGCACCCTGAGAGGCGCTATAGGAGCCTCAAAGCCCGCACTACCAGGCTCAAAAACAGCTTCTTTCCCCAAGCTGTTGCCCACCTGAACCTGGCTACCCACTGAATGTCTGTAGATATTTTTAAATATTTTGTACTCCAGCTCTTTTTTAACTCATTTCAGCTTTTGCTCTTCATGTGTGTATATCTTATACTGTGTCTGTTGTGTTTGTGTGTGTCTGTCTTGCACTGTTTCGCGACGCCACAGCCCTCATTTAATTTTTAACGTGCCTGCACATTGTTTTTAACGACAACACATTGAACTGAACTGAACAATAGGACACAATGTAACCGTCATCGCTGTTGATGTGTGCAGGTTAGCTTTGCTCTATAAGACGTATGTTTCTAAGAGGGGCACATATTTATGTTTTCTCTGGTTTAATAGGTCCAGAAAGAGAAAGACCGTGCTGCTGTACCGACAGTCATATTGGATAAGCAAGATCTCATTCATTTTTTATTTCAATACACACTTACATATTCACTCTGATTAAGCATTAAATGTCTACCTGTAACGCGATGTTTTTCTTGGTTGTCTCAACCCGGTGACTCCTGCACCAAACTGTTCCTGCACAGTACCCGTCGTCCCTGCTGTCTGCAGGCCGGTATCTAACCCTCGTCTTCTTGGCAAGAGACTTGAAAAAGTGGTCAGTTATGTTTGTTGTCAGAATCACAACTTAACATCTTATTATCGTCACCGGGGATTTGACACCTTACACATCTCTGATTGTTTCAAGGGACTGAATCTCGTGTAGGTCCTAAAAACATTTATACGTAGGTTCACGAAGACAGGACGGCAGGGCTGAGGACGCGGGGGAAATGTATGCTCATGGCAATTCTGTCACTGAAAAATAGAACATATTCATCCATCCATCCATCCATTATCTAAACTGCTTATCCTGCTCTCAGGGTAGAGGGGATGCTGGAGCCTATCCCAGCAGTCACTGGGCAGCAGGTGGGGAGACACCCTGGACAGACCGCCAGGCCATCACAGGGCCCACACACACACATTCACACCTAGGGACAATTTAGTACGGCCGAGTCACCTGACCTACATGTGTTTGGACTGTGGGAGGAAACCCACGCAGACACGGGGAGGACATGCAAACTCCACACAGAGGACGACCTGCCCGGCTGGCCGCATGTTTCAAAGAAAATTCAGGCATTCAGGCAAAATTCCCACTGCCTATAAACAACAAATGAAAAGACCATTTGTGGCTGAACTGCAAGCCCCCCCCCCCCCCCATACAGAGGTAGTATGTCAGGATGCATTGTGTAGGCCTAGAGACCTGTCGCCTCCAGTTGGCTGTAGATTATGGCGAGCATGGTGACGGCGTTCGTAAGCAGCAATCGCATAAAAAGGTGAAGAAAATGGAAGAGGTAACTGAAAAATTGCAAATGGCTGTGCTGCAAGCCAATCAACCTGGTGGTAGAGCAGCATCCAGAGGAGGGTTAGGAGGCAGGGGCAGGGGGCGAGGATGAGGAAACGGCAGATGGCCAGATGTCCACTACCAATGTGGCAAACCAGGGCACTTCGGGAGAGACTGCCCTCACAACGACAGGAATCGAAGCTCTCGCCCTACATCCCATTGACTGGGAACAGGGGCAGCAGACCACAATGGTACTGTAGATGCACTTTCACACTTACGCACAATTACCAGATGACTATGGTGGACAGCATTCACCATACTGGGATAGTGCTGCTGTTTTGTCTAGCAATCTAGATAGCCGTCCACGTTTAGTTTGACACTAGGGACTTGTCATTCAGCAGGTTGCAGGTAATTAGAGAGACTGCTAGGTTTAAACTAGTGTGGATGCAGAGTCAGCTAGTTTGGTTAATGTGTTTAGTCAGGGGATTTCTCATAGTATAGGTTATCACATTGACAGCTTTGTCTATACCATTGAAACTGTCTCCCTACCCCGCCGTATTGCTCCCAAGCTCTCCTCTCCTAAATGTGTGAATGAATATAATCTAATAATCATTCCTACCCCTGGTGGTGGGGAAATGTGCAACGAAACATCGAATCGTCTACAGAACCAAACATCTAATGTCATCAAAAGTGTGACTACATATCGTCCAAAGCATAGATCTTCGAAACTGTCAACTACAATACAATACAAGGTGTCTAATTAATATTTTATCTAGTGGTAGCTTACTCACAATTTTTTTGAAGAATTTATCTCAGGTCTCGTTACCTATTTTGATGAGATTCTAGTTCTTGGTGATTTCAGTGTTCATCTGAATAAGGCTGTTGACCCTCTTAAGTAAAGCCTCTCTGGCGCTTGCTCGGTACTCTTGGGTCCACTCGGTTTGTTCGAGAGTCGACTCATTGCAGCGGTAGCACCCTTGATTTGGTTTGATCTGATGCAGGGGTCAGCAACCTTTTGGATGTGCCGCGCTACTTTACAAAGTTTAAAAAAAAACCATCACAGACCCAAGTGTCAGTTCATTTTCATAATGAGTATTTATCCACTTATTTACTGCTGCCGCTTTTCTCCCTGTCTAGAGCCCACACGCTAAATCACGCACACACACAAATATTGATTTGTGTGTGTGTGTGTGTGTGTGTGTGTGTGTGTGCTCCTCATCAGTTGAGCACTTATAACACCATTGACGGTTTCGGAAAAAAAAAATGCTAGACGCCTCTCGTTGTTGCCACTGTTAATTTTGCGCACAATAATTCAATCAAAGAAACGTTCAAGCCACCATCTCGCCTCCATCAATAACCTCCCCCCTCCTCCCCCCGCTCCAGCTCCACCCCCGCATCCCCCTCTTCCCAATCAAGGCTGCGAACAAAAGCTGATCACCATATTCATGAGGTTGTCGCATGACAAATTGAAGGGGGAGAAAGATGCATCCTTCATCATCCCCTCATCGCGCATCAATCCGTCATCACCTTCCCCATCCCCTCATCTTTCTTCCTCTTCCTCCGCTCTTTCTTAAACCAGCCCTCCCTCCCGCCCCCTCCCTTGCTTTGTTTTGTTTTTCTTCCACCCCTCTCTCCCTCCTCCTCTCGTTATCTTTTCCCCTACCTCTCCCCCCAGTCTGTTAACAACTTGTTTATCACGCGCACAGATACACCTGGAGATGTGTGTGTTTGTACACCGTGACAAAGATGGAAAGGCGACACACCTTGTGTCCCGCGACACACTCTTCTGCATGACAGAGGCGAGTGTGTGCGTGTGTGTTGTTTGGTAAAACAGGGAAGAGACAGAAAGATAGATAAAAGAATAGACACACACACACACACACACACACGCACAAGCAGAGCGAGCAGTGGGGTGGGACGATGGCGCGAGCTGGGGAAATGGTTAAAACATGGGTGGTAATAGAAAGATAAAACACCTCATCGCTCTCTTTCACCCGTCATTTTAGAGCGCCTCAGGTTTGAATGCTGGCTCGTGACTAAGACGAAGAGCCGAAGATGCCCCCTCATCTTCCACTGCCCACTCCGACATCCCTCTTTCTCCCCCCCCCCCACCCTCATCTCTCCCTCTCTCCCAAATTCTTTCGGATGTGTATACGAGCTATCGGTCACTGTAATAAACAACACACCGCCTCTCTCATGAGTCCGTTTGTCTTGCGGGTGTAACGGGGGCAGTCCTATGCTGTTCTATGCTGGTCAGCCTGCGGCACGCCCGTCACTCTCGTCGTTAGCTCTGCGTTGTGTTCTAGTTGGGTGGGGCCCCAGGTGTTGCTGGGGGCCCTCAGTCTCTCATCATCATCATCATCATCATGATCAAGGAAGGAGGGGGGACACACAGGACTCTATTTGGCCCACCTTGCCATTTATTTTCGAAATAACTGGTTTCCACCGCCGGTCATTTGAGCTTTGTGTTGTCCTATTCAGCAGTCTAGACTAGAACGGCACATATGGGTACTTCACTCGTGTGCGTTAGAAGGAGAAACCGTCAACGGGACTCCGATGTAAGGAAGGATAAACAAGTATTTTATCCCACAGCTTGCAGTATCTTCTTACAGGGATACTCAAGGTTACGTTCTCCTCAACCAGCAAAACTGTGCTACGGTAAGAAACACGCGTGGCTCGGCTCGGTCGCTGCTTGACACTCCCCACAAAACAAAAAAATGGCCTCTCCCGCGTTCCCTCTTCCGTGTACCCACAAGACCTCTCTCTTAAAGCGACAGTACAGGTATATGACGGTCGTTGTAAAACATACATAAAAGTAAATAACGACATAAAATAAAATGTAGTAAACACAAATAACAGCACACAGACAGGATTTGGTGATATTTCATACTCAAACAAAATAAAATAAAAACATTAATTTTAACCTGGTTACACGGGACAGAACACATTTTTAAATCCAGGTAGAATCAAAGCCTCCTGAGTGAGATCCGCCGGCTGACGTCACCCTTCCCCCTTTGCTGGCATGCCTCTCCTCTTCATCACTTCCACATGTCCTTCTTACTTTCCCTCTCTGTTTCTGGCTTTCTTCGGTCTTTCCCTACTTCTTACTCTCCATTTGCTGTCCCTACCCCTTCTTTTCCTCCGCCCCCCCCTCTCCTCTTGCCCCTTCTCTCCATTCTAAAGGTATAGCACCGCCACATGACTCGAAACACACCTTAAATACAGGTCAGGTTAACAAAACAGTGGTTAACAGTTATCACGTGTAGTATAATTCCACCCTGTACGTGTATAGACCTGTAGTTAATGGATTCCTGTCATCCTCCCTTCACGTTTCCGCGTGACGGGTCAGCGCGCGCAAACCCTCGAGAGGGCTTCGACAAAAACCCGGAAGTGTCGGGAGAAGACGCGCGTAACCCGGGGAGTCTGAGGGAGACCTGGGCTATACCTCTTGTATTAAAGTGCACTACGAAGTTCTATTTGTGGAAATAGCTGGAGGCCACACTCACCGGAGATACGGGACTAAGCACCGGGTTATCGTCCCATGTCGAGGTGGTTCCTTTGTTTTGTTTTGGGGTTTTTTTTGTTGCTGGGGTTATTTTTTATTGAACGGAGACGTAGATGGTCCCCCCCCCTTTTTCTGCTTCAGTGGGGGATTATATTTTGATCGGTTGGGTCGTTATGAATCTCTTCCGTGTTTGCCTCTGTTCCGCGGAGTATTTCGGATTACATTTTTCGTCTGGAGTGACTTCCTGTCTTTGTGCGCATGCGTTGTCAAGGGGGCGGAGACGGACACTGCACTGCTGGCACACTATGAGCAGCGTTCGCTTCCGGCTATGCGTGAGTGTGAAGGGTTTGATTGATAACTTTATCTTGGTTTTTTTTATTATTTACAAAATCTGACTTACACACAGTTGAAAAGAAACACATCAGTAGTGTTGGTCGGCGGTTCTATGCTGCGGGAGCGCAATGGCTGATGGGGCTGTTAGCATTAGATTTAAAATGGCGTCTCCCCGCCTGCCGCCCAATGGCTGCTGGGAGAGGCTCCAGCATCCCCGCGACTCTGAGAGCAGGATAAGCGGTTCGGGGGATGGATGGATGATGTTGCGTTATGTTGTGTTGTTTGTTTGGGGGGTTCGACTCGGACTAAGTAGAAGACCGTTTACTGACTGACTGACTGACAGAAGGACCATGACACCGACTAATGTCGCCGGTGGTGGCATGGGGGGCATCGTTATGTTGTTGTCCGTTCTGTCGGTGTGTTAATTCCCGAGGTCGTGCGGTGTATGGGGCACGGGACCTGCGTCTGAAAAGAGATCTCTGTCTCTCGACTCATTCTTCCACGCTGGCTCAGCACAGCATCTTAAGGATAGTCAAATATAACCTGTGTATTTTGGCAATAAGCAATATTTAAATAGCTGCTTGTTACAAAGCTGATTTGCTCTCTGCCATTTGTCAGAATCATATTTATTGCCAAATGTAAAATAATGTAGAGTATTCGGGGGGGGGGGGCAACAGCAGGAACTGCCGCAGCCGGGACGCGAACCCGTAGCTCCCGCACCGCGGGAGACATCGCTAACCGCTCGACTCAAGGATCTGACCCGTTGACCAAGGGCCAACGTGTCTCCTTATCCATGCACGTTACAATAACATACAAGGATTTTGTCTTGGTATGTTGGTGCAAGCGGGGAAAATTAATGGTAAATAGTAATGATACACGTTAAAAAGACAATAAAATACATGTACAAGATAAAATGAAAGCAAGGTGCAATCCCCACCAGTTCAGCTGAAACAGAGTTAAATGAGAATTTTAAGAAGTTGTTTACAGAATAAGAGTTATTTACAGGGTAGTGCAGGTTTTATGCAAGGTGTCCATATACGGAGAGCACAGTCGGGAAGATAGAAGGTGGTGGGGTGCAGTGTCAGGATCTGTAGGTGTCTGGGGGCTTGTTAGAAAGGCCTATTGCTGTAGGGAAGAAGCTGTTCTTGTGGTGTGAGGTTCTGCTTTTCATAGACTTTAGCCTCTTGCCAGCGAGGAGTGTTTTGAAGAGACCATGGCCTGGGTGGGAAGGGTCAAACATGACCTTTCTTGCTCACCTCAGTGTCCTGGAGGTGTACAGGTTGTGGAGGGATGGTAGGTTACAGCCAATCACCCTCTCAGAAGAGGGAATGATACACTGAAGTCTGCCTTTATCCTTGGCAGTGGCGGCAGCGTACCAGATAGTGGTGGAGGAGGTAAGGATGGACTCAATGATGGCAGTGTAAAAGTGCACCATCATTGGCTTTGGCAGGTTGAACTTTTTCAGCTGCCACAGGAAGTACATCCTCTGCTGCGCCTTCTTGGTGAGGGAGCTGATGTTCAACTCCCACTTGAGGTCCTGGGTGATGATGGTGCCCAGGAAGTGGAAGGATTCCAGTGTTGACTGGGGAGCCACATAGGGTGATGGGGGGCGGGTGGGGCTGGGTACTCTCTGAAGTCCACAACCATCTCAGCTGTGTTTAGTGTTTACTGCATCGTCCACAGACCTGTTGGCTCTGTAGGCGAACTGCAGAGGGTCCAAGAGTGGGCCAGTGATGGTTTTAAGGTGGGATACTACAAGGCGCTCAAAAGACTTCGTTACCACAGAGGCCAGGGCGATGGGTCTGTAGTAATTGAGTCTTGTGATCCTTGGTTTTTTGGGGATGGGAATGACGGTGGAGCTGTTGAAGCAGGCTGGTATGTGGCATGTTTGCAGTGAGGCGTTAAAAATGTCTGTGAACACTGCAGACAGCTGATCAGCACATTGCTTCAGGTTGGCAGGAGAGACAGACTCTGTTCCAGCAGCTTTGTGGGGGTTCTGTCTGTTGAACAGCCTGTTAACGTCCCTCTCCAGGACGGAGAGAATCGTCTTTGTGGTAGGGTAAGAGGAGGCCTCTAAGGTGGGCCCCCTCTTACCCTACCCTAATGATCAGGAAATTACCAATGGCAAATGGGAAACGTTTCGCAAACAAATCAAAAGGCATCATTAGACAGACAGTGTTTTGACTGTAGAGTAGTGCTATCAATGCATATACCTCGATATGAACACTAGTGATGCAATAAATCAGAGTACTTCAGCATTTGAGACAGTTCGACGCCATCACGGCACGTTATTCTACTTGTTGCAGTGCTCAGATTTTGAGCTCCCTAAACAATTGAGAGGCTTTCTCTAAGATGAATTTTCAAAAAAATAAGCCTTCGCTATGATAAAAGTCTTCTTATTTCTCTTATTTACAGACACGATGTGTCATCTTTTTAAACTGCTCAGTTGGAGCACTGAATGAGATGAAAGAGAAACTGAGAGGAGAGACAGAGACAGAATGAGAGAGAGAGAGAGAGAAAGATTTTTTTTAAAATTTTAAGAGAGAAGAAGACTGACAACCAGAGACACAAAACGACAGAATGTAGACCGATTAGTGTAAGAAAAAGAGAGAGGCAGACAGACAGACACGAATAAATTAAGAAAATGGACAGCTTAAAGGGACAGAGAGAAGGGATATAAATATGAGAAAGGGAGAGAGAGAGAAAGGCAGCCAGAGAATGAAAGAGGTAGAGGAGAAAGACAGTGACGACAGCAAGCCTATCCCCTATCGCTTCCCTATCGCTGCCCCGCTGTCACATCTGTCCCCACTCCGGCAGCTAATAATGTGTGTGTGTGTGTGTGTATCTGTACTCGTTTTTCTATCCGAACGGGGACCCAATGTCCTCATAAGGACGGTAAAAGTCCAGCGCACACAAAAAAAGGTTATTTCTGTGTTTCAGGGGTTCAGTTTAGGCCTAGGGTTACACGTGGGGTAATAGTTAGGCTTAGGTCTAGTATTAGAGTTAGGCATTAGAATTAGGCTCAGAGTTAAAGTTCAGGGTTAAAGTTACAAATAAATATAAGTTGTTTTGGGATCATCTAGGGTAATGGTGTGTGTGATTGTGAACATGTGTACCATTTTCTTTGTACAGTGGTGCTTGAAAGTTTGTGAACCCTTTAGAATTGTCTATATTTCTGCATAAATATGACCTAAAACATCCTCAGATTTTCACACAAGTCCCTAAAAGTAGATAAAGAGAACCCAATTAAACAAATGAGACAAAAATATTATACTTGGTCATTTATCTATTGAGGAAAATGATCCAGTATTACATGTCTGTGAGTGGCAAAAGTAAGTGACCCTCTAGGATTAGCAGTTAATGTGAAGGTGCATCTAGAGTCAGGTGTTTTCAGTCAATGGGATGACAGTCAGGTGTGAGTGGGCGCCCTGTTTTATTTAGAGAACGGGGATCTATCAAAGTCTGATCTTCACAGCACATGGTTGTGGAAGTGTATCATGGCAAGAACAAAGGAGATTTCTGAGGACCTTGGAAAAAGCGTTGTTGATGCTCACCAGGCTGGTAAAGGTTACAAAACCATCTCTAAAGAGTTTGGACTCCACCAATCCACAGACAGACAGACTGTGTACAAATGGAGGAAATTCGAGACCATTGCTACCCTCCCCAGGAGTGGTCGACCATCAGAAATCACTCCAAGAGCAAGGCCTGTCATAGTCGGCCAGGTCACAAAGGAACCCCGGGTAACTTCTAAGCAACTAAAGGCCTCTCTCACGTTGGCTAATGTTAATGTTCATGAGTCCACCATCAGGAGAACACTGCGCAACAATGGTGTGCATGGCAGGGTTGCAAGGAGAAAGCCACTGCTCTCCAAAAAGAACACTGCTGCCTGTCTGCAGTTTGCTAGAGATCATATGGACAAGCCAGAAGGCTACTGGAAAAATGTTTTGCAGAGGTTACCTCCGGCTTGGTTGGTCGTTCCTACAGACACAATTGGCCGTGTCTTCGGGTAGGAAGCCAGATGTGGGTATGTGTCCTGGTCGCTGCACTAGCGCCTCCTCTGGTCGGCCGGGGCACCTGTTCGGGGAGGGGGGGGACTGGGGGGAATAGTGTGATCCTCCCACGCACTACGTCCCCCGGGCGAAACTCCTCACTGTCAGGTGAAAAGAAGTTGCTGGTGACCACACATGTATCGGAGGAGGCATGTGGTAGTCTGCAGCCCTAACCAGATCGGCAGAGGGGGGGGAGCAGCGACCGGGACAACTCGGAAGAGTGGGGTAATTGGCTAGATACAGTTGGGGAGAAAAAGGGGGGGAAATCCAAAGGGAAAAAAGGGGGAGGGGGAGAAAGAGAGGAGCAGATTTTAATGCACATGTACAACAATCTCTCTCTCTCGCTCTCTCTCACACACACATGAACTGGGTCAAGAGTAAGTGATATGGGGAAAGAGGGATAAGAAAGAGGGAGAGGGATTAAAGGAGTTGGAACTCTGTGGGGAGGAGCTGGATGGGGTCGGGTGTAACAGACGACTGGAGAAAAGGAGACTGACATTAGGAGACTGCGATGTGTGAAAGAAAAAAGGAAGGAGAGATGGATGGATTGATGGATGGAGGAGAGGATAGGTAAGGAATGAAAAGGGGCAATGTCCCCATGTCTTTGCCCTTATCTTCCCCTCTCCCTAACAGCGTCTCTCCGGTCTTACCGAGCGGTGTACGGGGCGAATGGAACCTGCAAACTTGTGCAACATTTGTTTCCCTTTTGACGACTATGAAGGCACAGTAACTGCAGCAATATCTCCATCCATCCATTATCCACACGGCTTATCCTGCTCTCAGGGTCACGGGGATGCTGCAGCCTATCCCGGCAGTCATTGGGCAGCAGGTGGGGCGACACCCTGGACAGGCCGCCAGGCCATCACAGGGTCGACACACACAGATTCAGACTTGGGGACAATTTAGTATGGCCGAGTCACCTGACCTACATGTCTTTGGACTGTGGGAGGAAACCGGAGCACCCGGAGGAAACCCACACAGACACGGGGAGAACATGCAAACTCCACACAGAGGACGACCCCCCAAGGTTGGACTACTCCGGGGTTCGAACCCAGGACCTTCTTACTGTGAGGCAACCATGCTAACCACTGCGCCACCGTGCCGCGCAATAACTTTCAGCACATAACTATGGTGTGAACAAATGTTTGGTGTTATCTCAGAAACAATCTTTAATCACGGTCTCTTTACTGTCCGTCTATTGCCTCTACTCCGTATCGTCAAAGCAACCATGGTAATAAACTGTACATACTGTCACCCAAAGCTTGATGGAACAATGTGCTGGGTGGAAATAGGCCCGGATAAGAAGAGAGGAGGGAATGGGAGACAACAGAGAAGGAGAAAAGGTGAAATGCTGAGTGGAAGGACGGAGCGGAGAGAGGAAAACACAGGAAGAAGAGATAGGAGGAGAAGAGGTGACAAAGACAGACTGGTAGATATGAGCTCGGACTTGACCAAATGACTTCACCATAGTAGTCCCCCACCCCCCGCCCCGTTTGGTTGAAGCTGTGTTAGGCTGGAATGCAAACTTGCATACCACTGACCAATGAGGAGAGTAGAATAGAAGAGAAGAGGGAGGAAGGCTCATGATGCAGGAGAAGGAGGAAGGAGGGAAGGAAGAGAGAATAAAAGGAGGGCAGGGATGAAATGAAAGGTTTTGAAATGAGAGAGGAGATAGATGATGCACGAGTACAAAGCAGTGGAACAAAAGGAGATGAAGAGAGGAGGAAAGATGACAGGAACGAGAAGGAAAAGCAACAACAACAAGAGGAGAGGAAAATGAGAGGAGAGAGGAGGACTGAGGAGAGAGGGTGATGGGAGGAGGGCTGTAGTGAGCAGAACAAAGCTGGTTGATGATGTAAAATCCCCCTCAGGTTAAAACAAGATGATAATTAAAAATGTACTGCAGGGTCACTGTGTGTGTGTGTGTGTGTGTGTGTGTGTGTGTGCGTGTATGACCTTCTAGGTGTTTCTTGCTGTGCAGTGGTTGGTCTGACATGGTAATTGCTGTAGTTGTGTGTTGATGTGGGGGGAGGTGTGTGTTTGTGGGTAGGGGTGGGGGCAGATTGGGAGAGAGGGGTGAGATTTTGGTTCCCATTAAAAGTGTTCCTGCTGCAATCAGTGTACATAGGCCTTAGGGCCTATTTGTTACACCATCAATCTGGAGGTAATGGACACACACACACACACACACACACACACACACACACACACACACACACACACACACACACACACACTCACAAACCAGCCAACCGATTCCTCACCAGAATACATATTAGAACAGTTTGTGGAACTGTTCAAGTGCAAGTGAAGAGTCTGAGAGATGTTTTTAAAATGTTAGTGTTTTTTCTTTACCTGATCTTTGCTGGAATTATTGGAAAGCTTTTTCAAGGATTTGTCTGTTAATGAACCAACGGGGGAGAAAAATATTACAGTGCTTGCATTGTAAGATGAAACAAATGGCACTAGTTGCAATATGGCCTGCTAAATTCCCATCAACAGTTGATTTTGGGCTGTAAAAGAAATAAAGCAGCCATGGAGACGGTGATGGGGTGCAGTGATGGGGTCAGTGTAGGTGCAGTGAGGGGGTTAGTGCAGGTGCGTTGATGAGGTTGGTGTCGGTGCAGTGATGGGGTTGGTGCAGGTGCGGTGATGGGGTTGGTGTAGGTGCAGTGAGAGGGTTGGTGTCGGTGCAGTGACGGGGTTGGTGTAGGTGCAGTGGTGGGGTTGGTGTAGGTGTGGTGATGGGGTTGGTGTAGGCGCCGTGATGGGGTTGGTGTCGGGGTTGGTGTCGGTGCAGTGATGGGGTTGGTGCAGGTGCAGTGATGGGGTTGGTGTAGGCGCCGTGATGGAGTTGGTGTAGGTGTGGTGATGGGGTTGGTGTAGGTGCAGTGATGGGGTTGGTGCAGGTGCGGTGATGGGGTTGGTGTAGGCGCCGTGATGGGGTTGGTGTAGGTGCAGTGATAGGGTTGGTGTAGGTGCAGTGATGGGGTTGGTGTCGGGGTTGGTGTCGGTGCAGTGATGGGGTTGGTGCAGGTGCGGTGATGGGGTTGGTGTAGGCGCCGTGATGGGGTTGGTGTAGGTGTGGTGATGGGGTTGGTGTAGGCACCGTGATGGGGTTGGTGTAGGTGCAGTGATGGGGTTGGTGCAGGTGCGGTGATGGGGTTGGTGTAGGCGCCGTGATGGGGTTGGTGCGGGTGCGGTGATGAGGTTGGTGTAGGCGCCGTGTTGGCTGGTGCTGTTTCACACAGTCAGTCTAATGGTAAAAATACTGGACTGAACTCTAGCCTGGCTCTATTGTAAAGCCAGCTCATGTGCAGTCTGCCCTTTATCTTGCAGCCAGCCAGCTCACGCCTTGTACAGACCTACAATCAAACCCTTTTGGTTAAATCACGGTGGTGAAAGGGGCTAAAAAAAATCTGAGCTGTTTTAAGTCTAATATGTCTGGAAAAACCACGGCGGATCTTTCTGACAGACTGAGACCACAATTCTGGACTCCAGGAGGCAACTTGCCGCACAACAGCAGTGTTGGGGGCTGTGTGGCAGTACGGAGGCTGACCGCTGGCATATCCTCTGGAAATGCACAAAGACAAGGTTATATTGGCAGAATGTAAGCGTAGGTATCAACAATATTTTGGGATATGAAATCCCAAACACCTGCCCCGTGATGTATCTTGGTGACACTGATGATGTTGTGATGAGAGAAGATCTCGACTCGACTCAAGTTTTACTTGCAGCGAGTAAGAGAGCCGTTACCACAAACTGGCTTAATGTTAACTCTCCACCGGGCCGTCCCGGGTCGTCCTCTCTGTGTGAGGTTTGCATGTTCTCCCCGTGTTTGCGGTGGGTTTTCTCCGGGTGCTCCGGTTTCCCCCACCATCAAAAAAGACACGCATGTTAGGGTTATATAATAAAGTATGGGTAACACTTTAGTATGGGGAACATATTCTAAGTAAAAAAACTTAATTACTAGTGAATTAGTAATGATCAAGATGTCCCTTTAGTATGGGGAACATATTCTAAGTAACAAAAACTTAATTTAGAGTAATTTAACACTATGAACACTTGTAGTTTTGTGTGTTGTTATGTAAGAACAGACCATATTCATTAAGTGTTAGTAAGGGAGAATAACTCTTCTTGTGGTACTACCACCTTATAAAGGCCATACTAAGCAAAGCATATTGAGATGGTACTACTAATAAGCAATACTTCTGAGGTTATAGAGGGAAAACTCATAGTTAATGGCTTACTGGTTGTATAATAAGGCCATGCAGAATAAGGCATTAATGAGTACGTAATAATGACCAATTAAGAGCCAATATGTTGCTAATTTGCATGCTAATAAGCACCTAATTAATGGTGACTACGTTCCCCATACTAAAGTGTTACCAAAGTATGCTATATATATATATATATATATATATATATAAAAATATATATATATTAACACTCCGGATCTGTGGATGGAAACTGCCCGAGACATTTTTGTTATGGAAATGTGGGCACACATTTTGAGAGTCAAAGAGAATATAGTATTTAAAAAGAACTGGGAAAAATGGAACAATTATATGAGAAACGACACTGACTAAACGAATGCCTAATTAAGATATCTGTGTGAATATTGCAATATTTTCAACTATTTCTAATTTTTTTTGTTGTATTTTTTAAACATTTTTTTCTGTTTGTACATCTTACCGTATTTTTTTTTGTTTTTTTTTGTGTTGATGTTGTTGTACTGGTCTGTTTACATCTTCTTGAAAACTTAATAAAAACTTAAAAGTGAAAAAAAGAAGCAATTCTGGAAACCATGTCCTGGTTTAACCAGCTAAGGCCAGCTATTTTATTAGCAGGTTACTCAGGTAGTCTTGTTAATTGGGAAAAAAAGAAGAAAATAAATAAATAAATAAAAACACCTGACACACTTATCTGCCTGTCAGACTAGTCTAAATTAGGACAAGTGTAACTTTGATGACACAGGTTTACGTTTGCTTTCTTTCCTGTCTAGGAAATGTGTACAACTGAGTGAAATAGTGTTACTGTCTTTCAAAAGGATTTATAAATATAATGAATTCACCACGGTTCATGAAGGCAGTGCTGATACTGTCCCATTTCCAACCCTGCCCCTTTGAGGCTCTGCCAATCCTCACAGGGAGGCGGGGCTTCCGGTCGGGACGAATCACATGTGTGAGAGCCCTCTGTCCAGTACCTTTTGACACATCCCCATCCCCCATGCACGGGCACGCATCACTCTCTCTCTTCTCTCACGTCTTCTCTCTCTCCGAATGATGTCTTCTCCTTTCTCTTCTGTGTGTGTGTGTGTGTGTGTGAATGGTATGATGTGAGTCTCCCCTGTGTGCACGTGCAGCCTGTCCTCCTCCCAGGTCTCCATGGTGACGGTGGTCGCCATCTGGACACTGCTTGGCATCCCCCCTCGTCACATTTTCTTTTTATATATGTTCTAAATCCACATCCTGTCCGTTAATACCGCAAACAGAATCGGAGATGCGGGACAACCTTGGCGGAGTCCGACACCCACCGAGAACTTGTTCGACTTTGTGCCGAGAATGCGGGCACAGCTCTCGCTTCGTTTTGTTCCCCCGTTATGTCCTTCTCTCACTCAGATGTGTGACTAACGTGTTGTTTTTTGGGGGGCCACATGGTGATGCTGGTCGTGCGGCTCGGGTCCTGGGCTGTTCCCGTGGCGTCTGGACACTGCTCGGCGTCCTCCTTGTATAGAGCAGTGTTTCTCAACCGGGGGTCCGCGGACCCCTAGTGGTCCGTGGTGTAATTGCAATGGGTCCGTGGAAAAAAATATCTTTAAAAAAAAGATCCTATGACATTTATAGAAATAGGATTATTTTACTCAAATGTGACTGAGACCTTTATCTGCCTAAACTATAAAGGGTAACAGGACTTTTTTCTCTAATTACATCTGTTTCACAAGTGTAATTTATTGTATTTTAATAAGAGATCTCGCTCCCGTTCGCATTGTTAAAAGTTACTGCATAACAATTCTGTTGTTACATATATCTGAAAGTTACTGAATACATATTCTGTTTTGTTACACATATCTGAAAGTTACTGAATACATATTCTGTTTTGTTACATATATCTGAAAGTTACTGAATACATATTCTGTTTTGTTACATATATCTGAAAGTTACTGCATAAGAATTCTGTTTTGTTACATATATCTAAGTTACAACTGAAAGCTCTTATTTTTGCCCCAAAGAGTGAATAAATGCTATAATGCAATTTAAAATGCAGTTTCTACTGTTTCTATCAAATTGCAACCCCCCTCCCCCAAGATCAGGTGGAGGGGTCCTCAGGGTAGATCAAAAATACGCAGGGGGTCCAGGACCCCAAAAAGGTTGAGAACCACTGATATAGAACCTTATACTTGTTGCTGTGAAGCCCACCGAGGCAGATTTGTAGTTTGTGCTGACGGGCTGTACAAATACAACTGCCTTGACTCTCGGTGACTTCCATTGAAGGCGGGCGTCTGGGCGAGACCCAAAACGACATTCTTAAATCGCCTGCCATCCAATCAACGTTCACCTTTGCTCCGGCTGACTTGATTCTTCCACACGACCCCATTCCCAGCCGACTTCAACAGGTTTCTCTGGGCTGCGCTATCGAGGGCAGGATGAGGCTGCCCATCCGATAACACACCGCGCGAGTGCAGGAGTGCGGCGAGGTAGCGCAAATGGTTTACGCTTTTTATTTGCTAGAGTACTGAATTGAAAGATGTAAATATCCAAAAAAAAAATTTTTTTTCAAAAAAATGCCGGCACCTTTTTTTCCAAATCGGATTTTTGGGGAAGCTGCGGTTCCTCGTCGTCTTAACGCAGTCACGTCCGTTTAGGTTGCCAATCCACACACCCGCTGGCCTAGACGTAGCGAGTTCCTTGTGACGGAAATACTCCAAAATAATTAAAGACTACGAGAAATTAGATGTGGCCGCTTCGATGGCTCATATCTTGTGGGGGGGGGGGGGATAAAAAGAGAGTTGCATCGAGTCCTATACGGGCTCTGAGGGGCGTCTGACAGGCCCTCCTCAGAACTTCATCTGTACGAGCACGTTCTCCATGATTAACCAAGGAGCAGAGATACAAATAAATGAAGTGAAGAACAGAAACATGCACCTAGAGGGAGGTTATCATGAGGAAAGAAAGAAAGAAAGCAGAGCCATCGAGGTCTTTGGCCTTACCAGGCGTGACCTCCACCACGGTGTCCTGTCTCTCGGGTGGGTAGAGGACCTTGGGGGGCTGAGCCGTCTGAAGAGCTGCCACAGAGGGGAAGAGAACGACCAGAGTGAGAGAAAGAGAGGGGGGGGGGGAGAGAAAGACAAGAGGTTGAGTAACAGGCATGTTGGAGGATGTCAAACAAATACACCTTGCTTCCAGAAGAAACATTATGGTTGATCGTTTCACCTTTCAGACAGCCTGTGGCAAAGTCCTCCCTGATAATACACCGTTTCCCTTTGGGGTCACGGTGGGGATACTGTCCTTCTCATGTGGGACAGGTTTCACGAGCAAAACGACTTCTGAGAACAGGAGTTTTTGGTGCACACCGCTGCCCCTCTACGCCTCACAGACAAAGTTAGCTTATCAATATTTTAGCTGGAGCACACAGTGAGCACCCTCTCTACGGCGTACAGGAGCTGACTCCTGTCTCCGGCGAGGAGGGGGGGGGAGATACGCCGTTTTCAGCCCAAAAGGAATCAAGGAGATCACTCTGCCTTAATGGATCAGCACTTGTGCCAAATGGATAAAAGCACCTGAAGAGGTACGCAATCAGAACAACAGAGAGGGATGGAGAGAGAGGGAGAGACACGAATAGAGGGGGCGCGAGAGAAAGGCTGCTTGGTGGAAAGCGATCCGATGGAAAGCGAGGAGGATGAAGAGGGAGAGAGAGAGAGAGAGGTGTTCAGTGATGAGGCACAGTGTGATGGTCAGAGGGGAGCTCCTACCAGATGGAGTGGATTAAGGAGGCTACAAAGGCTTTCTCTCTCCCCCCACATCGTCACCCCTCGTTTCTCTTCTGCACCCCCTCTCGCTTTTTGTCCCTTTCTGCCCATCACCCCGCCAGAATTCCTCTTATATTCGGTCCATCTCTCTCTCTCTCTCTCAGTCTGTCTATATCCCGGCTCCTCTCGCTCTCTTTCTGACAAGAGTGATAGTTTCATTTGCATTCTGCAGCTTCCACCGTGCCCTTCCAAGATTAATGAGACGACTCTTCATCCGGGCTCCTTCCTTTCCCCTCTCTCCTCTCCACTTCTGCACCCCCCCACTCCCCATCCCCCCTTTTCTCATCTACTTTCTTCCCCCGATTTTTCTTTTTTGTGTCATCATTTTCCTTGTCATTTACATTACAACGTAGGCATTGATCTCATGCTCTCATCCAGAGCAACGTGGGCTACGCCGGAGCCCTGTTCGGCCAAATACAATGGGACTCGAACTGGGAACGGATTTCCTGAGAACTCAGTTGTAATTTTCTTTTGCTCCCCTTTACATTCTCTATCAGTGCGAGGGTGCTTTAGGTGAATGTGTGTTTTATCCAAATCAACGCAAATTAGCGTGACACAATTTGATCCCATCAACCATAAAAAAAACTTGGAGGACATTATACAACATCTTAAAATCCTAGTGTCCTTACTAAGACCGAAAGTGTGGATCACATCACTGCAGTCCTGAGGTCATTGCACTGGCTTCCTGTCCATCAGAGAACTGATTTTAAAACTCTGCTCTTGGTTTATAAAGCACTGAATGGTTTAGATATTGATTTATGGTTCACGGTTTGGATTCTAACTTGTCAGCACTGTATCTCAGGTCCGAGAGATGAGAGAGAATTTGATTGCACACATATTCAGCACTAAGCTGACTCAAGTCAATGAAGCCAATTAAATGTTCCTCTGGCCGGCTTGGTCGGGCGTCCCTAGAGACACAACTTTTTTCAATATATACATTTATTTCTAGTTTTTCCCCTTAACCCACCCGATTAACCCAATGGCATATGGCCGGAACTCTTGTCGAGTAACTCCCCTGGCTCACGTTTCCACAGGAAGGAGATAGTCGTGACACCAGCTTCCTTCAGCCTCGTGTCGGCTGCTCTCGCTATTTTACACGCTGAAGCCTCGCATGGATTGCGTCACCTTCAAGCCGCGAAGGAGGCGTAGGGAGAATGCCCTCGGTTGCTTGGCTGCAGCCGCCTGGATGGGCCAGAGGGGTCGCTGGAGAACGACGAGTCCCCTAACACTACACCGATCTACACCCACTATCCCTCGGGTAAGGGTGGCCTAATGAATGCCTTACCCCGTGGACGCTCTGGCCGTGACCGGTTACAGCGAGTCTGGGATACGACCCTCCCAGCCACGTGACGAGCGGATTGCAAGAACGGCGGTTTATTCCGCTTGGCCATCAGAGCGGCCCCTAGAGACACAATTGACCGTGGCTGCGGGTGGGAAACCGGACGTGGGTATGTGTCCTGGTCGCTGCACTAGCCACTCCTCCGGTCAGTCAGGGCGCCTGTTCAGGGGGGAGGGGGAACTGGGGGGAATAGCGTGATCCTCCCACGCGCTACGTCCCCCTGGTGAAACTCCTCACTTTCAGGTGAAAAGAAGTGGCTGGCGACTTCACATGTATCGGAGGAGGCATGCAATAGTCTGTAGCCCCCCCCCCCCCCCCGGATCAGCAGGGGGGATGGAGCAGCAACCGGGACGGCTCGGAAGAGCGGGATAATTGGCCGGATACAATTGGGGAGAAAAGGGGGGGGGGAGTTCCTCTGAGATGGTGTTGCGGACAAATATTATTGGGAAGTTCTCAGTGTTACAGCGATCTCTGGTGCCATTTCTTTTAATGCAAAGTTCAGGAGAGTCAGCTTCCTCATATTTGGCCCCGACATCTTTGAAAACCATTTTGGGAAGGTTTCAGTTATTTCGCTTTGAATGATATCTGATGGGGCGGCACGGGGGCGCAGTGGTTAGCACGGTCGCCTCACAGCAAGAAGGTCCTGGGTTCGAGCCCTGGGGTAGTCCAACCTTGGGGGTTGTCCTTTGTGTGGAGTTTGCATGTTCTCCCCGTGTCTGCGTGGGGTCCTCCAGGGGCTCCGGTTTCCTCCCACAGTCCAAAGACATGTAGGTCAGGTGAATTGGCCATACTAAATTGTCTCTAGGTGTCAATGTGTGTGTGGGCCCTGTGATGGCCTGGCGGCCTGTCCAGGGTGTCTCCCCGCCTGCCGCCCAGTGACTGCTGGGATAGGTTCCAGCAACCCCATGACCCTGAGAGCAGGACAAGCGGTTTGGGTAATGGATGGATGGTTTAGGGCCAAAACACATGTCTGATCTTCTGCTGCACTATGAACCACCCAGATCTCTCTGTTGTGACTTATTTGGTCACATGATTGAGTTGAATAGTAGTTCAATAATTAGTTCATGAAAACAAGTGAATTATATTGTTTATTTGATTGATTGATTATTCTATTGAATACATGATTAGAGATATGATTGAATACTATATGTGATACATGATTACAGAAATATTATTTGTGATGTTAAAAAGAATAGATCGAATGTTCAGATTGCACAGTTCATATTAGAAAAGCCTACTGTATTTTGTAATGTAAAACTCAAACTCCCAGCAGGCTTAGCGACAAGGAAACAGGAAGTTGGTCGGTTGACAGTCGAGACTCGTGCGAGAGCAGTGCACTCAGAGATTAGCAAGAAAAACGTTACCATTAGCTTTGTCGAATGTATGTCTGCAACCATTTTCATATAAAGAAGCTTCGTTTTGTAATCCGGTTTTTGTGGTCTTTGCTGTTCGAGAAGGGAATATAATTCCTACACTCTCAGCTAATCGGGGACGGGCCTGGTTTCTGTCCCCAAAGTCCAAGCTAAACATGGAGAAGCATCTTTCAGTTTTTATACACCACATATCCGGAACAAACTCCCAGAAAACTGCAGGTCTGCTGCAACTCTCAGCTCTTTTAAAATCAAGGCTGAAGACTTTCCTGTTTGCCGCTGCCAACAATTAAATAAAACTTATCATCTTACACTGCACGGTAACATTTACTCTATCGTTTTATTTGTTTTTAAATGTCTTATTATTGCCTTATGCTGCTCTTACACGTTGCATTGCCTTGTTTCTGAATGTGCTATACAAATAAACTTGCCTTGCCTTATTTTTCCAACGAGAGAGGGGGGGGGGTTGTATGTGCCAGTGAGAGGAGCATGTGTGTGTGTGTGTGTGTGTGTGTGTGTGTGTGTGTGTGTGTGTGTGTATGTGTTAGACTGGATAACTAATCTGGATATCAAAACTGTGTTCAAAAGAAATGATGACTTGGCTGTTTGTCTATATACAAACCCCAATGTTAGCTAACACACTCGCACTCATAGCTGCGACGGTACCGACAAAAAATGCGGGTTCAGCAGTTACACAACCCACAAGCCGACACACAAACACACACACACACACACACACACACACACACACACACACACACACACACACACACACACAAACAAGTCTCTTGTGCATGGATGCACACATAAATGCAAACCTACACACTCACACACAGTATCAACATAAATACATATATATAAATATATACACATATATAGCCAAACACACACTAGGAAGCATCCAAAGTACTTTGAACTTTTCATGATGTAAGCTTGTAATTACATATTACTGCTCCGAAGTCAAAATGTATGTGTGTGTGTGTGTGTGTGTGTGTGTGTGTGTGTGTGTGTGTGTGTGTGTGTGTGTATGTATGTGTGAGAGAGCAGAAAGTCCTAAGTTGACGATGATGGAGTAACATGTAAGTATGTGGCCCACTTTCAAAAGTTGCTTCACTTTTCAAACAGCCAGTCAGAAGAGATAGGGCCGAAACATGCTGAGATGAAAGTCACACCCGCAACACACCCGCACACAAACAGTTGATATCACACAATATGATAAATTTATTTAATTGGCCTGTAGCTGATGTTCTTATCAGAGACCGGCAGGGATGCGAGGCAGTTAGACACCATCACTATGACGTCCCCAAATCTACTTTCTTCACAGTTAAAAGCAGAATAACTGAGATTTGGCACAAGTTTTGTACTTTTTCAATGACGGAGAGAGAAATGTCGCCGTTAGAGTGAGGCGTAATCAAACCACTTGTATTGATCTGATGGCAACTGGGTGGGGACTGTGTGTGTACATCACCTGCACAACTGCATGTGCACGTGCCTGCACAACTGCACATGCACAACTGCACGTGCACCTTCAAAACGGCACCTGCACAACTGCACGGGCACCTGCACAACTGCACGTGCACCTTCAAAACGGCACATGCACAACTGCACATGCACAACTGCACGCGCCCCTTCAAAACGGCACCTGCACAAATGCATGGGCACCTGCACAACTGCACGTGCACCTTCAAAACGGCGCATGCACAACTGCAAATTTACATGTACCTGCACCACTGCACATGCAGACATACCAGAAATATGAACAATGATTAACTGAAAACGACAGAGTGAAATATTAAATGACTATCACTCCTTTGGAGGAGTGCTCCTCCATGTGTGTAATGGATGTCAAATTTGTAGAAAAACGTGTTTTTGAACAGCGTGTTTAGAGTGGATCAGAGTATCAGAAACCCTGCTAGGCTGTAGCTTTCCCATCCACCACATGACACCGCCATATGTCAGTTGCCAGATGGATTAAAACGGTTTCACTGCCGTTCCAGAGACGCAGGAATGACCTGGAACAACTGTAGGTGCTTTTCATGTGCAATCCCTGTCACAGATAGACAGAGATAAGGCTGAGCATTTGTGAGTTTTCCCTTCAAAACAGTTCAAACAGCTCATTTGTTCAAACCATTCATTTTTCAAAGAATTGAAGTAATCTTCTCTGAATAGTTGTCATTTCAAACTGGACTACAACACTCTGCTGTGGTTTCCCAGACAGGGATTAAGCCTGGTCTTAGACCAAAATGCCATTTTAAACTGGACTGAGTCATGAACTGAAGTAGTCTTAGATTTAGCCCATAGATTCAAAGGATCTGATTTCCAGGTCAAAGTTTAGTGTTACTCCAGGGGTAAATGAGGATTTAAACGAAACCTCAAAGGAGACAGGTTTAACTTTAGTTTACTGTTGTTTTTCAGAGGAGGGACGTGGATTCTTCCTACTTCATCAACGAATATCAATGAGCACTACTAGCCAGAGATGTACCCATTGAAAGGAGTGTCCAGTTACATGATTTTGATTTGTTTTTGAGTGTTTCTCATGCTCAGTGAAGATTCTGGACCAGTGATGTTACTGGGATGCCTATCTGGTTACCGGGTCCTCCCAGAACACCTGCCATCTTGCAGCTGTTTCCCCCCCCCCCCAAAACATCACTACTTCTCTTACTCCTCATGTCAAAACAAATGTAATAGCTGCCAGAGGGTGAACGTGGCTCTCTGCGACAAGAGGCAGTGCTTATGAGAGAGAAGCAGTAAATGGTAAATGGACTGTGTTTTATATAGTGCTTTTCTAGTCTAGTATACCCTTTCTGTCACATATGCATATCATAGGGATTTGAGTGATTTATGGCACTAAGCCCCGCCTCCTAACCAATCAGAAGCAAACATTGGCCCTAAGCCCCACCCTGACCAATCAGAAGCAAGCCCAGCCCCCTGACCAATCAAATGCAAAGTTAAGCTCCCTGATTTATTCATGATACCGCTAAGTCCCACCCTCTGACCAATCAAATGTAAGGTACACTCTTAAGCCCCGCCCGGCGACTCCCCCACGTGATAGAACACGCACAAGCACGAGGACGCACATGCGCCAGCAGCAAATTAGCATTGAAAATGCCACAAACACACCCACAGCCACAAACACACACACTTCATGTTCATTACAATACAAAGGAGCAATAAACTAAGTAAATACTAATAACTCATCGTTATTTTTAGGGTTTAGGATTACAAGGCGAGACAATGTATCCATGGTCAACACGGATATGTGCGGCTTGATCAATTAAACTATTCAAACCATATTCAGTCAGTTAGCTGTTTCTCTTAATGATCAGCTGATATTGTAAAGCTCGGCGTACAGACAGACAATTTAATCTGAAAGTGCTAGGCGCGTCACTCTTTGTGACAAAGGTTGATGTAGCTACCACAGTCCATTTGGGTCACTCGGATGCTGTAATGCTCTTATGTTTGATTGGTCAGGGGGTGGGACTTAGGGGGGTCATGAATCAGTCACGGGGGTTAGCTTGCATTTGATTGGTCAGGGGCAGGATCTAGGACCGGCGCTTGCTTCTGAGTGGCCAGGGGGCACGGCTTGGGGGCAGGGCTTAAGGGGCATAAATCACTCAAATCCCTTTGGTATTCCAATATGACAGGGTATACTACGTTCTCTTATGTGACATGAAGTCTTTCTTCTGCAAAACAAACTTCCGCTTTTATCCACAGCGGCTTACAAAGTCAACAACAATCCAAAAACTAGCAGCTTTAATCTTATTCATCACCATATTTGCACTCCCTGCTCATGTGTTTACAACTACATTCACCCTTCAACCTCATCTCATCATCTCATCATCAGCCGCTTCTCCAGGGTCAGGTCGCGGTGGCAGCAAGCTAAATAGGGCACTCAAGACATCCCTCTCACCAGCAACACCCTACAGCTCCTCCTGGGGGATCCCAAGACATTCCCAGGGCCAGAATGGACGCGTAGTCCCTCCAGTGAGTTCTGGGTCTACCCCGGGGTCTCCTCCCAGTCGGACGTGCCCGGAAAACCTCCAAAGGAAGGCGCCCAGGAGGCATCCTAATCAGATGCCCGAACCGAATAGTGGATTGCGCCCTCCGGGTTGGGGATGAGTCGTTGCCTCAAGTGAAGGAGTTCAGGTATCTAGGGGTCTTGCTCAAGAGTGAGGGTAGGATGGAGCGGGAGATTGACAGGCGGATCGGTACAGCATCAGCAGTAATGCAGACGTTGCACCGGACCGTTGTGGTGAAGAGGGAGCTGAGCCGGAAGGCAAAGCTCTCAATTTACCCTCCAAACTCCTGATTCAAAAATCCATATGAAACTATAATGATATTAAGTACCAAAAAACCCATTTTTTCCTTTGATAGGCATATTAAAGAAATCAGCAAGAGTGCATTTTTTCACTTGCATAACAGCTAGAATTTGATCCTTCCTGTCCATGGCTGACGCAGAGACTCTAATACATGCATTTGTTTCATCCAGACTTGATTACTGTAATGTTCTGTTTTCAGGCCTGCCACATGCTAGTACTAAAACTCTTCAGATGGTTCACAATGCTGTTGCTAGAATCCTAACCAGATCTAGGGAACTTGACCATGTTACACCAATTCTTGCCTCCCTTCATTTTCTTCCTATCTGTATTAGATCAGACTTCAGGCTGCTTCTGCTGACTTATAAAATCCTAAATGGGCTTACCCCATCTTACCTGTCTGACCTCCTTAAACCGTACATGCCATCTCGAGCTCTTGGCTCTCTCAAAATACAGGGCTCCTGTGTGTACCCAAAGTTAAAAAGAAGTCAGCTGGTGGCAGGGCCTTCTCCTATCGGGCCCCGTTCTTGTGGAATAACCTGCCTGCTGCCATCAGACAATCAGTCTGTTGAGTCCTTTAAATCCAAACTTAAAATTAATCTTCTTGCCTTAACCCTACAATTAGTTGAGTACTTCACAAGCTGTACTGCATGGTGGGTCGGTTTCTGTCTCAATGACTTTACCAACCACTGTTGTGCCGACGAGATTATCGAGTATAGATTATTGACTATTGCAAACTGTTCTCTTCGCTCACATGTCTTTTCTCTCTCTCTGAATGATGTGTTCTCCTTTCTCTTCTTCTGTGTGTGAATGGTGTGATGTGAGCCTCCCTTATCTGCACGGGGGCCGTGCCTATAGTCCCCGGGTCCTATATTCCCCGGGTCCTATGTTCCCCGATCGGGGAACATAGGACCCTTTCGAAAAAAAGGGTCCCATATTCCCCGTTTTCCCCTAAAAAGGTCCTATAATCCCCGTTGCAATAGACACTGGGGAACATAGGACCCTCTTTTGGAAAAAGGGTCCTATATTCCCCGCTGTTACCAGGGGAACATAGGACCTTTTTCCAAATAAAGGGTCCTATATTCCCCGCTATTGCCAACCGAGGAACAAACCGGGGAACTTAGAACCCTTTTTGCAAATTATTTCCTTAACGGGTCCAAAATAATAAAAACCTGGGTCATGGCTGAGTTGTAGGCTACGACAATCTATTCCTCCGCTGATTAAATTAGGCCGTATTACCATTGTTGGCTGTTGTATATCGCAGGCCACCTTGAGTGCGTATCCAAATTCGGCCTATAGAGGAGGCTGTAATTTGCTTTATTGTTATTTCTTACCAATATTTACTGCAGTAGGCCTAGTTAGTTGGCTCTCCAGCTCAGCATGGACAGTCGGCAATCAACGCAAGTTTGTCTTGCAGTAGGCCCGCCTACCAGTATAACCTAGCCATTTCCACCTTCGCTCAAAATTCAGTTTGCACAGCACTGGACACTTCAGCCACTTTCTTGTTACTTTGCAGTTCGTTTTCCATATTAAATCACTTGGCAGACTTTCTTTCAAAAATACTTTAATGATGAACTTTTTAGGCAGAGAACTTAGACCAGGACTTGAAATTTAGGACCAGCACAAAGTATCCATCAACGGGGGCCGCCTACCTTACACAATAGGCTAATTGCCTAATAATAATAATATGTGCTTCTCAAAAAACTAAAGGCTTGTGGAGGTGCTAAACCAAAAACATGAATCAAAGACGAACATCAAAGGATGTAAGGTAACACTCACCAAATGGTAAAAAAATAACAGAGGCAGTCCTCTATTTCACCATTTTATTGTCTGGCATCAGTCATTAAGGTTTCTGAAGAAGACCACCCGGCCAAGTTAATGACTGATGCCAAACAATGAAATGGTAAAATAGAGAATTGTGTCTTTTTTTTCATTTGATGAGTGCTACCTTACATCCTTTGATGTTCTTCTTTAATAATAATAATAATAATAATAATAGTAATAGTAATAATATCAATAATAATAATAAGAAATAATACATAATAATAATAATAACAGCCTAATAATAATAATGATAATAATAATAATAGCCTAATTATAAAAGAGACCTAATAACAAATAACAATTACAGGCATAATACTATCAATAGTAATGCTGATAATAGGCTATTAATAACAAAATGCTTCTAGTAAAAGCTTGGCTGAAAAAGGGTTGGTCTATGGCAGAAGCCCCCCAGAAAAGGCATGGTCTAAAACAAAAATCTCCAAGGCCTAACTAGGCTAACGTTAAGGCTTTTTTCTTCTTCAAAAAATCAAAATGAGTAGTCCTAGTCCATTAGGCTACTCAACAAAGAGGGGCTAAAACCCTGGATTTGACATTGCCGACGCTGCAGGACCCTTTGCGCATTATAGATCCTTCTGATTGGGACTGTTGGCTCCCTCGCAACTTCTGCAACCACCCCCTGTCGGAATTCTGCACGGTGCACCATTTCTCCGTCAGGGGGATGCACGTGTTCCCCAACATCGTGCACAATAATGTTAGCATCCACGTCCTCCACTTCAAATCTATTTGTGATCAGTGGCACTCTACAGTTCCACCTCCAGCACCTCCATCTAATGGTGTCTTGATTGGTGCGGTGCTTCTGATATCTGAAGTTCTCATGTTCCAACACTCTGCCCCCTCGATCACCATCCATAACTATCGCCATTGTTTGTCTTCTTGTAGGCTAGTAAGCACATGACAGTGAGTCCACGAGTTATCACCGATAACAACCGATTGTTGCAAATTGTTGCAAGTTGGCGGGCGGTTTAGACATTGGTGAATTTTGATCATGTGGTTTAGAACGCCAGGAAACTTGCGTGCAGATGACCACACATCCACGACAAGTCTTAAATATTTCCAAACTCGAAATCATGTGTGCATTTGGCTATTTATAAATTATTTTTCGAGCAATATGTGTTTTGTGATTCAGCTTTAGCGTTGTTGATTAGCCTTTCATTCATATTTTGTCAAAAAGGCGTATTCATTAGCCTAGGCCTATGTCCCGTTATTTCTGTAGCATACAGCATCTTAGAATCTTAAGAGACCAGGCAGATATTGTTATTATTTTATTGTTATTACCATGCTATATTAGCCTACTTTATAATTATAAATATTTCAATTATCCAATTTTTAGCATTTCTAATATAAGGCTATATTGTTATTATTATTATTATTATTATTATTATTATCATCATCATCATTATTATTATTATTATTATTAGGCTATTATTATGATCATTACAATTATGATGCTTAAAGGGCCTTACTGAGCATATGGTTTCTATCTAATATCTGTCAGATGCTCTTCCCAATAAGCTGGTGTGGTTATAATGGGAACGACGGCTTTCTAGGGAACATAGAAGAAGTGGGTCGGAATTGGCCTATTGTCGGTATCAGCCAGCTTTTGCAGGAGTCTATCCCTGGTACAATGCGCTAGACCTCTGGGAGATGGACTGCTGAGGACGGAACACAACACCTATCCTCAGCTCCCAGCACTTCTCGCACAATGTGCTACTCATACGCTGAGTTGGCGGCACCCGGGATCGAACTCACGACCTTGCGATCCATAGGCGAGAGCTCTACCGACTGAGCTATGCCCGGGTACAGTTGCTCAAGGAACATAGGCTTACTATATTACATTCAGACACAGACGAGCCAGCTCACCTACTCGGCGAGGCGCATTTTCCTCGGTAAGTGACACATTTCGCGCATAAATATCAGAGAACTACCGGGGTGGGTTATGCGCCCAAATGTAAGCTATAGCCTAATAAATTGAAATTGGTGTAGTGTCGAAAGTTTCCACATACTTTAGCCAACCTGGACTTTGTGATTTCGTTTTTGTGATCTAAAAATAGAAATCGTATGATTCATTGTCTTCTTAATAATCTGCCCTAAATAATGCATTATTGAAAATGCACTTTTTGCGCCAAACAGCGTCAAACCTGCTGACCGGGGAACATAGGACCTTTCTTTATAAAGAAAGGTCCCATGTTTCCCTGCACATACAAAACGGGGAACATAGGACCCTTTTGAGGAAAAGTGGGGAATATAGGGCCCTCTGTAGGGCCTATCTTCCCCGGGTGCCCTAGGGGAACATAGGACCCTTTTTATAAAGAAAGGTCCTATGTTCCCTGCACATACAAAACGGGGAACATAGGACCCTTTTTATAAAGAAAGGTCCCATGTTTCCCTGCACATACAAAACGGGGAACATAGGACCCTTTTGGGGAAAAGTGGGGAATATAGGGCCCTCTGTATACAAAAAGGTCCGCTATTCCCCGGTCTCATACAAAGCGGGGAACATAGGACCCGGGGACTATAGGACCCGGGGACTATAGGGAGGACCCCATCTGCACGTGCAGTCTGTCCTCCTCCCAGGTCTCCATGGTGATGGTGGTCGCCACCTGGACACTGCTTGACATCCCTCTCATCACATTTTCTTTTTATATATCTTCTAAATTCAGCCAATTTTGTTATCCTGCCTCAACGTTATAGCCTTCTCTCACTCAGACATGTGACTAGGGTGGGTTTTTTTTATGTCTACATGGTGATGGTGGTCGCATGGCTGTTCCAGTGGCATCTGGACACTGCTTGGCGTCCTCCTCATCAGATTCTTCATATAGTTTATAAGTCCATTATAATTCTGTTATCCTCTTTCAGTGTTGTATTGTGTAATTTGTGTAAACACAACATCCATTGCACGCTGTCCGTCTTGGGGGAGAGATCCCTCCTCTGTTGCTCTCCCTGAGGTTTCTTCCTATGTTTTCTCCCTATTAAAGGTTTTTTATTTTAGGGCGTTGTTCCTTATCTGATGCGAGGGTCTAATGACGGGATGTTGTGTTGCTGTAAAGCCCCCTGAGGCAAATTTGTAATTTGTGATATTGGGCTATGCAAATACAGTTGACTTGACTTGACTTTCATTAGCTTCGTATCCCACTTAGAACAGCGTAATTATACATTTTAGTTTCATACTTCTAAACTTATTTTCACTCAACTCAATTGTATAAGTTCTATGTAAGTGACTATATTTTGTTTGCAAGTGGTAAAACTCTGGTGTGTTGCTGACGGTATTGTTCAGGAAACCCTCTGCCTTGCTATCCAACCTTTTAACATCCACGTTTGGTGCTTATGTCTTTCCCGACAACACCGTCGAAGTCAAAGATTCTCAAGCTAGTCCAACATCTGAACAATTACAAAATGTGTGGTCACCTAAAAATGTGCTCACTTTGCCTGGCCGAAAGCTAACTAAATATATGTCTACCTATCTAGTTGTGCAATAGCAGTCATCCATCCAGCCATCCATCCATTATCCAAGCCGCTTATCCCAATCAGGATCGCGGGATGCTGGAGCCTATCCCAGCAGCCATTGGGCAGCAGGTGGGGAGACACCCTGGACAGGCCGCCAGGCCATCACAGGGCCCACACATGGTCCTTCCCATGTGCCAATTCCATGTAATAAGGAAACAAACACTTGGGCAGGCAAGGACATCCGTCCTCACAGACGGATACAGTCAGTTCATGATATTGATTTTGGGCCTTAATAACTGTGATATCTAATGATTTTACAACTAAAGACGTCTTCCAGGTGTGCACACAAACCACATCTTCAACCCGAAGCGCACACTGAAACTGTCCAGTTACCATACAACGTTTGTATGTTGATTTGATCCTTTAGAGCTGTTTTGATAGGAATCTGTTCTCTTTACTTGAAACAGAAACACAATTCTCCCATCTTAGCATCAAGAAGTGTTTGCCTTTAGAGACCAAAACCACAATTTTAAACTGAGCAACTGATTTTTAGGGCCAGATACCAGTAGACCCTGGTGTACAGTGTCAAGCTTTTCTGCCCCCCGACGCCGTGGAAAACAACGTCTTCTGCCGTTAAGCAGTTCTAACGAGATTCTGTGTCCTGTAAACCAGTGTTTCTCAACCGGGGGTCCGCGGACCCCTAGTGGTCCGTGGTGTAATTGCAAGGGGTCCGTGAAAATAAAATATCTTTAAAAAAAAGATCCTATGATATTTATAGAAATAGGATTATTTTACTCAAATGTGACTGAGACCTTTATCTACCTAAACTATAAAGGGTAACAGGACTTTTTTCTCTAATTACATCTGTTTCACAAGTGTAATTTATTGTATTTTAATAAGAGATCTCGCTCCCGTTTGCATTGTTAAAAGTTACTGCATAAAAATTCTGTTGTTACATATATCTGAAAGTTACTGAATACATATTCTGTTTTGTTACATATATCTGAAAGTTACTGCATAAGAACTCTGTTTTGTTAACTATATCTAAGTTACAACTGAAAGCTCTTATTTTTGCCCCAAAGAGTGAATAAATGCTATAATGCAATTTAAAATGCAGTTTCTACCGTTTCTATCAAATTGCAACCCCTCTCCCCCTAGATCAGGTGGAGGGGTCCTCAGGGTAGATCAAAAATACGCAGGGGGTCCAGGACCCCAAAAAGGTTGAGAACCACTGCTGTAAACCAATTAGATTCGACCTTCTCGTTTTTTAGGTCTCAAGAAAAATCTGTCGGGGCAGATGAGCGAGAGAGATATTTAGTTGTTTGTACTAGAATGTCATGCCCTATTCACAGTAAATATTGTTTATTCGTATCAGAATTCACTAATGTGAAGTTTCTTTTCATGATCTGGTGATGGGACCGAGGCGGTACAGCGGGTTAGGGTCGGCTTGCTGCACGGTGAGCCTGTGAAAAATGAAGTGACAATTTTACATTACTGCCGCGCACACACAACTACATACTTGATGTTTGAATCTTAGTTTATTTTACGACATCGTTGGGTACAGGCATCACCACTTTGCTCTTAGATATTCAAGGTTCGGCGTTTTCGGTTTTTATCAATTTTCACTAAAAAACACCCAGATTTTTAAACTGATTTTCACCCGGATTTTATGTTTCCACTGAGCCAAAAGTAGTTCCTGTTCATGAGAGGTTATGTAACAGTGTCCTCTTGTGGCGAAATTCGGCATGCTGGATGGCTTTGAAAAATAAAAACCAAAAACGCTGAGCCTTGTAGATATTCTACCCAATATTTGGGGCATAACAGGGAAGACGATTTTTAATGTGAGCAATTGCAGCTTATGTAGACTCGCTAGCCCTTGGCTAACGGGTCGGACCCTTTAGTCGACTGGTTAGCACAGTTGCCGACCCGGCTTCGCTTCCCAGCTGCGGCAGATTCCCAGCTGCCCCCTGAATTCGCTACATTGGTGTCAGAAGTGGGATGGTGAGACCGTAAGGCCAGAGGCGGGAGGGAGCTGATAAGCTGAAGCGTGGGGAAGTGCTTTCCAAAGGAGGGGGTAGTGTAACGATTACAAATGACTAGACTCGCGAGCCGGTCGGACCCTTTAGTTGGCTGGTTAGTGCAGTCGCCCGGGATGCGGGCGACCCGGATTCGAGTCCCGGCTGCAGCGGCGGTCCCCGGCAGCCCCCTGAATTCACTACAGTATATTAGAAATAATTACATTGGGAAAAAAAGTTCGGACCTGACACCAAGAGCCAGAAATGAAATGGTCAATAAATAAATATGCAAATCAATTCACTATCCTGTCTGTGTCTCTGTTGTCTCTCGAGCCATCAACCAACCTGTACTGTCTGGCTGTCTACACATGATTTTATTTATCTATTCAGCTTTGATTTACCCAGGCAAGTCACTTAACATCAAACTCATTTACACATAAGGCCTGACAGGCAGAAATTAGCCTCTTATGGAGGAATGAGAGAGAGAGAGAGAGAGCAAGAGAGAGATTGTGTGCGCTTCAGTGTGTGAATGCATGCATGTGTGTACTTGTGCGTGTGTGCTTGTGTGTGTGTGTGTGTGTGCATGTGTGCGCATGTTTTGCATGTGTGTGAGTGCGTGTGCGTGCTTGCATGTGTGCGCATGTTTTGCATGTGTGTGAGTGCGTGTGCGCGCTTGCATGTGTGTGCTTGCATGTGTGTGAGTGTGCTTGCATATGTGTGTATGAGTGTGTGCTTGCATGTGTGTGTGCTTGAGTGTGTGTGTGCATGTGTGTGTGTGTGTGCGAGAGAGAGAGAGAGAGAGAGAGAGAGAGAGAGAGAGAGAGAGAGAGAGAGAGAGAGAGAGAGAGAGAGAGAGAGAGAGAGAGAGAGAGTTAAGACAGGAGCTGGGCAAGCAGGAGACAAACATCACCGTGTAACTAGGATTGTGAAGAATAAAAGTGGCTTCAAGTGCCTGAAATAAAGTCGGTGACAGACGTGCACGATGATCAGCTGGTGGTAATATGTGCAATCAAGTCATTATGACCTGCTCTCACTGTGCATCTCTCCATCTTTTTTTAAAAAAATATACATATATACACTTCTTATACATGTTTCAATTTGTTTTTATTTACATGGCTCATTTTCGAATTCTCTTTCTTCATATTTCATATTTCCCTTTCTTTGCCTGGCCCCGCTCCCACTGAATCTTTCATTCTCTCCATCCACCGCCCTTCTCTCTCTCTCTTCATTATCCCCTCCTCCTCCTCCTCCTCCTCCTATCTGTGGCTCTGTTTCTCTCTTTTGCTCGCTCTCTCACTCTATTTATCTCGCTTTCTTCCTCCCTCCCCTCATCAACTTTGCTTTTGCACGCCTTTAAAGAGAGGGGGGATCTTGAAAGAGGCTGGGTTGGGTGGGGTGGGGTGGGGGGTGTTAGGATATTTTGCAATTTTACGCCTATTTAAGATCTTACAAATAATTTTCCACCCATCGTAGCTAGTTAGTGAACAATTGCTAAAGCTGCAGTATTTACACCGTGTGTGTGTGTGTGTGTGTGTGTGTGTGTGTGTGGGAGGGGTGCTGAATGTTTTTGTGTGATATGGGGTCTCTCTCTCTGGTCCTATGTCCTATATAGTACATGATTATAGTGCGGGATAGAGAGCTAATGACTGTATTCTGCCCTTACTAGCACGTAGACATGACTGCTAGCCCGGCAGATAGCTCAACAGGTTCCTTAATAAACATCCAGGAGACAGCAGGTAAGTCTAGGATGTTTACCGTCAATAAAAATCATCATCATCATCATCATCATCAGTTCCGTAACCTATGGAGGTCGTAGGAGCACAGCTGATGCCTCAACAGGTTGAGTCATCATTGTGTAGGGGGAGTACCTGGTGGTCCCTATCTCCTCTCCAGCTATGGATGGCCGTTGGTTCACAGAGGAACTCATCCGCCCTTTGCTTTGACAGGTGTTGTTTTCCCCCAGCAGGACTCCCCACAGCAACGTATGATCGTGAAACGGTTCGTGCGATATCGTACGAAAAGTTATGCACACTTCTTCGTGGACAATCCTACGACTGTCCCACGACACGAGCGATTCACAGCGCCTGCGCAATCCTCCGCAGTGCAGGGGGAAGCTGTTGTTCTGCGGGGGGGGGGGGCGCCTGCACCCCACCTGCAGTGCAGAACCCTAACCCCAACGCTAGGGTTCGGTCACGTGATCACAGCCTGGCCCACGCTTACGTGGGTTACATACGAATTTTCGTGCATTACTTTTCGTACGTTTTACTACGACCAGGGAATGAGAACAGCCTGCCTCACAACAACCCAAGGGTTGGGGGGGGGGGGGTGACGGTTTAGTCGTCGACGACCCGACGGTTGCGGCGTAACGTCGTACCCAGGACTGAAATAAAAACTTAATTTCACGATTATAACGCGTCTCCCTCTTGCTCTCGCGCCAACAAACGCCAAGTCGCCATTAATTAGCTATACGTTAACTAGCGATTAGCATGAATGCTAATTTCGCGTTAGAAAACACATAGACAGACAAGCTAGTGCCATTAGCATCGCCATGGTTTTAACTTGTTTTTTTTTTTACATGAACTAACAACTGCTACAAATAACGACCACAGGCGACTGTCCCGAAAAAAGGTGAGCGCTCAAATCGGGTAACACTTTCTACTTACAGACATTATCTGGGGTCCAGGCGGCGATACGCGAGTAGAGGGGAGAGAACAACAACGGCGCTTTGTTTCTCGCGTCGCGCCATTTGTCCGTCTTCGTTACTTGTCACCCCCTCAACCGTGGACAGCACGAAGGTTCCTACTATAAACTACTAATAGGACGCGTTAGCCCCCTAGCTAACGGGTCTGACCCTTTAGCCGAGCGGTTAGTGATGTCGCCTTGTGGTGCAGTACACCCCGTATCAAATCCCGCACCGGGAAAGAAAATAATCGGTTACATTCGCAATAACGCGCGCAGGAACAGCCGCGGCGGAAACGCTTTGGGCCGCGTTACGCCTCCTGCAGCGAGATCCGTTTGCTCTTCCACCGTGACGGATTCACGCTGGCGAAACGCTTGTTGTATTCTAACCAATTATTGCGTTGATATTGTAGCGAATTCGGAGGACAACGCAACCGCAGGAACTGCCGCGGCCGGGACGCGAACGCGTATCGCCCGCACCGCAGGAGGCATCGCTAACCGCTCGACTAAAGGGTCAGACCCGCCAGCCAGCGGCCAGCGTGTCTACTTATCCATGCACGTTACAATAACAACGTGAAAGAAGTATCCTTCAAGAGCTTACATCGAATTTACCCTGCTAACGAAGTCTTGGAAAGAGTTTGAAGTAAATATGGGAGATACTTGTGTTTTTTGTTATTCAGACAGAGAAGCCATATTTAATTTGCTACTTCACTGTGCCCATTCAAAGTACAGATCAAACTATGGCAAGCTGCAGAGGACACACAGCGTCCCAGTCAACACCGCCGACTATCTTAAAGGGCCAGCACGTTTGTCTTTGCATTGTGTGTGTGTGTGTGTGTGTGTACTGATTATGGAATTAATGTAATGCAAGTCAACAGACACGTCGTCTCAGCAACACAGAGGTGTGACTGTGTGGGTTAGAGACTCGGCGTGTGTTTGTGCATATGAATGGCTGGCAGCAGGTCTCTGCAGGCCTCCTCCTGTGTTTGTCTGTGTGCAGAGGCATGTTTTGCATGTGCATTAGCCTAACAGAATCAGCTGCACTGCTGTGTTGTGTCTGAGGTGTGTGATGGGTAAGTGAGGAAGGTCTCCCACTGGATCGCAGATAGGACACGGAAAAGCCCACGCAACCATTTGAGAAGAGACTTCCCCAAAAACAAAAAAAAAGTTAAGAAAATGTGAAGTATGAATCAGTTTTGTTTGGAGAAATGTATGTCAGAGGACATAACCTCAGATCATATAGTAGATTCTGATGCCTGTGTGGCTTCATGGCCATGTCTGGAACTAATCCAGCACCCTTCTGAAGCACCCGCAGCTCTACAGACACAGCCTGAGGGTCAACTGAAATTAAGCTGTGCATGTATAAGTGTGTGTGTGTGTGTGTGTGTGTGTGTGTGTGTGTGTGTGTGTGTGTGTTGATGAGCACTAATATGACCCTGGTTTTACTTTTGAGGCACAGGACACACACACACACACACACACACACACACACACACACACACACACACACACACACACACACACACACATTTTCCCCCCTTTCTCTCACTGGCTCATGTAAACAAACACACACACACACACACACACACGCACACACACACACACATTTTTCCCCCTTTCTCTCACTGGCTCATGTAACAAATACACACACACATTTCATCTCATTCTCTCACTGGCTCATGTAAACAAACAAACACAAACACACACATTTCCTCTCTTTCTCTCACCACCTCATGTAAATACACACACACACACACACACACACACACACACATTTCATCTCATTCTCTCACTGGCTCATGTAAACAAACAAACACAAACACACACACACACACACATTTCCTCTCTTTCTCTCACTGGCTCATGCAAATACACACACACACACACACACACACACACACACACACACACACACACACACACACACACACACACACACACACACACATTTAATCTCATTCTCTCACTGGCTCATGTAAACAAACAAACACAAACACACACACACATTTCCTCTCTCTCACTGGCTCATGTAAATACACACACACACACACACACACACACACACACACACACACACACACACACACACACACACACACACACATTTCCTCTATTTCTCTCACTGGCTCATGTAAACACACACACACACACACACACACACACACACACACACACACACACACACACACATTTCCTCTCTTTCTCTCACTGGCTCATGTAAACACACACACACACACACACAATCACACACACACCCACATACACACACACACACAGAGCTATCGTTGATCATGATCACAGCAACCATCTGCCACACTGGAGGGACACTGATGGAGGAACCATGCGCTATACCTCCCTTGACTACTCACGTGGCGTTTAATGACTAAATGAATAAATTAACAATGAAGGTCTTCAAAGAGGGGGGAGGAGGAAGGGGGCAGGGAGAGGAGGAAGATCCCTTGATGTGTTTCGATGTGACAAGTACCCGGCGAGGAGCAAGCTAAGGCCCCATACAGGCCCGCACTACTTTTAAAATGTTTTGAGAGTCTGTTTTGCGGGGCCAAACTGTCAGACCCACGCCGTCAGCCGCTCTGGAGAGAGACTTTGCACCGCCAAGGGGCTGACTCTCCAAATAAAGACGCAGTTACGGGGCTTCACCTGCAGGCTGGTACACGGACAGATTCTTTTAATTTTACTTTTTTTAAATGCTAACCTCGAAAACACCAAAGCACAAGGGCAGAAAACTTAAGACTAACTCCAACTTTCCGCTCCCGGTGTGGGAAGATGGCGGCGTGAAGTCACCTTTTGCGGCGGCCTCACCCGGTACCGTCCACGCAGTGTCTTTGTCCACGTCTAAGTTTTGTCTTCGTTCGATGGCTGGGAGAGCTGGTGCTGGATCAGCTGGGACAGCTTGGTCTGTGTGTCCTGTGGGCCCAGGGACCACGGCCCTGCCTGGAGCTGCGCCCGAAGAGGAAGCACCGAGGGCAGTCTGACAGGACGCGGGGGCGGGGCAGGCTAAGCTAACTGCTAGCCCATGCAGACCGGCAGTTCCGATAACACCGAGGGCGGTCTGACAGGACACGGGGGCGGGGCAGGCTAAGCTAACTGCTAGCCCATGCAGACCAGCAGTTCCAATAACACCGAGGGCGGTCTGACAGGACGCGGGGGCGGGGCAGGCTAAGCTAACTGCTAGCCCATGCAGACCGGCAGTTCTGATAACACCGAGGGCGGTCTGACAGGACGCAGGGGCGGGGCAGGCTAAGCTAACTGCTAGCCCATGCAGACCGGCAGTTCCGGTAACACTGAGGGCGGTCTGACGGCAGCCTCGCCTGGCGTTGACTGTTGTGTTTTTAGTGTCGTCGTGTTGGGAGGTGTGTCGAGGGTGTCTGGCAGGGAGGGCTGGCGTTGGTTGGCTGGGGGAGCCTGGTCTGCTGCATCTGTTGGGCCCAAGGACCACGGCCCCTGCCTGGAGCTGCACCGGAGGAGGAAGCACCGAGGGCAGTCTGACAGGAGGCGGAAGCAGGGCAGGCTAAGTTAACTAAGTACCTACCACACACATCTACATAAACTCCATATAATCCAAAACTGGTTCGTTAGAATAACTACAAGTTCAAACCCCAGGGATCCGTCCTCACCTCTGTTCTCTAAAACCTAAAATACTATCTTTGATATTAGCATCCTGCTAACACGTATCTGCATTTACAAGGTGAAATGTCAAGGCTACATCCTACCAGACCACTCCCAACAACATTTTTGCAAAAATTCCCATTTTCATTCTTATTCAATGAGACAAGCGACCCATTTGCATGTTTTCCCGTGGTCCCACCACCAGAGGGCAGTGTTCTATGAAATTAGAGACAGAGGCGTTTCATTGCGGAACGCCCATTTACATCCAGTAGGCAGCTCACCCTCCCTGAACTGAAATAAAGACGTGTTTTGCTCTGAGATGACAGCGCGTGTCTCTCACGTTCATGTCCTCATTTGAACACGTGACTTGTCAAAGCCCGTGAAACATGTCAGCAGATAGAAAATGATGTCACTGACATTAGCCACAACCAGATATACGAGGGGCACACAAAGCAAAGCCAGTGGCCCTACCTGTGGGGGGGGGTGTGTGTGGGGGGGGTGTGCGTTTAGGGACTCTAATTAGGTGGTTTGATTCTGTAAAGCAACTCTTAGCTAACTGCAGGTGGTCCCACCAATGGCACACTCACCCCCCCCCCACACACACACACACACACATACACATTCCAGTTTAGGGGCTGGTGGCAACTCAATCACCCAGGGAGATTTAGCTAATTATCTTTCTCATATCTGCAGGCTATCAGATAACTCCCTCTCTCTCTCTCTCTCTCTCCTCTTGTTCCTGACGTTCTTCCTCCCCCCCACTCTGTTTCTTGGTTTTTATACAGTCAAGAAGTTGTTGCCCGTAATTCACCGCCACTTACCAAAGCCCACTAAAAGCAAGTGGATAATCTGGAAAGAGATTAAACCCACCAAACAACAATCAACCTGTACATTTAACAGACTGCTTAATGAGGAGATGAGGGCACGTCAGGGTTTTGGCGGGGAGCAGTGAGATGTCTGGGTAGGTGTAGCTGAGACAAGGATGAGCAAATTATCCTGTTACTCCAAATCCACGCCAACAGCCAAGTGGCTCATCTGTCTTAGGAAACAAAACTACAATAAGCGACACGCAGGCCAACGCCGCCCCCCCTCCATTACTCATGCAAATTAAACAAAATCACAGATCTTTGCCACTTTCACTGGAGACTAAGGCTGAGTGAAAACTATGGATCATGACGTATTCTGAAATAAGCCAGCTGATACAATACGTGTGGCGAGGTTACATGAATATACTTTGTAGATAACATGTGTCACCAAACGGTGATAACGCGTGTGAATCGGTGGTGTGGCTCAACACAGAAGCAGTGTGAGTAGGTGAGGATCAGGTGAAGAAGACGAAGAAGAAGAAGGAGGAGGAGGAGACGGATAAGACAAAGGAGAAGAAGAAGACGGAGGGGAGAAGACGAAGAAGAAGAAGAAGAAGAAGAAGAACACCACTTCAGTTTGTCATTGTATTGTTACAACGCATTGTGTGTGATGGGTGGTGTGGTGCAATAGAGAAGCAGTGTTAGTAGGTGAGGATCGGGTGAAGGAGAAGAAGGAGGGGGAGGAAGAGGAGAAGCAGAAGGAGAAGAAGGAGGAGGAAGAGGAGAAGCAGAAGGAGAAGAAGGAGGAGGAGGGGGAGAAGCAGAAGCAGAAGAAGGAGGAGGAGAAGATGAAGGAGGAGAAAAGGGAGGAGGAGAAGCAGTAGAGGAAGAACAAGAAGAACAAGGAGGAAGAGGAGAAGCAGAAGAAGAAGAAGAAGAAGAAGAAGAAGAAGAAGAAGAAGAAGAAGAAAAACACCACTTCAGTTTCATTGTATTGTTACAACGCATTGTGTGTGATGGGTGGTGTGGTGCAATAGAGAAGCAGTGTTAGTAGGTGAGGCTCGGGTGAAGAAGATGAAGAAGAAGGAGGAGGAGGAGGAGACGGAGAAGACAAAGGAGAAGAAGAAGAGGGAGGGGAGGAGAAGAGGGAGAAGAAGAACACCGCTTCAGTTTGTCATTGTATTGTTACAACGCATTGTGTGTGATGGGTGGTGTGGTGCAATAGAGAAGCAGTGTTAGTAGGTGAGGATCGGGTGAAGGAGAAGAAGGGGGGGGAAGAGGAGAAGCAGAAGGAGAAGAAGGAGGAGGAGGGGGAGAAGCAGAAGGAGAAGAAGGAGGAGGAGGAGAAGAAGGTGAAGGATGAGAAAAGGGAGGAGGAGAAGCAGAAGGGGAAGAACAAGAAGAACAAGGAGGAAGAGGAGAAGCAGAAGAAGAAGAAGAAGAAGAAGAAGAAGAAGAAGAAGAAGAAGAAGAAGAAGAAGAAAACCACTTCAGTTTGTCATTGTATTGTTACAACGCATTGTGTGTGATGGGTGGTGTGGTGCAATAGAGAAGCAGTGTTAGTAGGTGAGGATCGGGTGAAGGAGAAGAAGGAGGGGGAGGAAGAGGAGAAGCAGAAGGAGAAGAAGGAGGAGGAGGGGGAGAAGCAGAGGGAGAAGAAGGAGGAGGAGGAGAAGATGAAGGAGGAGAAAGGGGAGGAGGAGAAGCAGTAGGGGAAGAACAAGAAGAACAAGGAGGAAGAGGTGAAGCAGAAGAAGAAGACGAAGAAGAAGAAGAAGAACACCACTTCAGTTTGTCATTGTATTGTTACAACGCATTGTGTGTGATGGGTGGGGTGGCTCAATACAGAAGCAGTGTGAGTAGGTGAGGATCAGGTGAAGAAGACGAAGAAGAAGAAGGAGGAGGAGACGGAGACGGAGAAGACAAAGGAGAAGAAGAAGAGGGAGGGGAGAAGACGAAGAAGAAGAAGAACACCACTTCAGTTTGTCATTGTATTGTTACAACGCATTGTGTGTGATGGCCGGTGTGGTGCAATAGAGAAGCAGCGTTAGTAGGTGAGGATCGGGTGTAGGAGAAGAAGGAGGGAGAGGAAGAGGAGAAGCAGACGGAGAAGAAGGAGGAGGAGGGGGAGAAGCAGAAGGAGAAGAAGGAGGAGGAGGAGAAGAAGGTGAAGGAGGAGAAAAGGGAGGAGGAGAAGCAGAAGGGGAAGAACAAGAAGAACAAGGAGGATGAGGAGAAGATGAAGGAGGAGAAAAGGGAGGAGGAGAAGCAGTAGGGGAAGAACAAGAAGAACAAGGAGGAAGAGGAGAAGCAGAAGAAGAAGACAAAAAAGAAGAAGAACACCACTTCAGTTTGTCATTGTATTGTTATAACGCATTGTGTGTGATGGGTTGTGTGGTGCAATAGAGAAGCAGTGTTAGTAGGTGAGGATCGGGTGAAGGAGAAGAAGGAGGAGGAGGAAGAGGAGAAGCAGAAGGAGAAGAAGAAGGAGGAGGGGGAGAAGCAGAAGAAGGAGGAGGAGGAGAAGAAGAAGATGAAGGAGGATAAAAGGGAGGAGGAGAAGCAGTAGGGGAAGAACAAGAAGAACAAGGAGGAAGAGGAGAAGCAGAAGAAGAAGACGAAGAAGAAGAACACCACTTCAGTTTGTCATTGTATTGTTACAACGCGTTGTGTGTGATGGGTGGTGTGGTGCAATAGAGAAGCAGTGTTAGTAGGTGAGGATTGGGTGAAGGAGAAGAAGGAGGAGGAGGAGGGGGAGAAGCAGAAGAAGGAGGAGGAGGAGAAGATGAAGGAGGAAAAAAGGGAGGAGGAGAAGCAGTAGGGGAAGAACAAGGAGGAAGAGGAGGAGAAGAAGAAGGCCACTTTAGTTTGTTAATTTAGTTTGCTAGTTGTTTTAGTTTGTTGTTAGTTTGTTAAGTTTAGTTTGTCTGTTGTTAGTTTGTCATTGTATTGTTACAATGACTTGTGTGTGAATGGGTGGTGTGGTGCAGCAGAAGTGGTAACAGGAGACGGTGTAAAGACAGTGAGACAGCCTCTCAGCTGATCTCACAGCCTGCTCCAAACGAACTAACTGCTGGATAGCAGTTGGCTCCGTATAAAGGTGTCAGCTGACCAGCTGCAGCTCTGGATACCTGCCTCCACCAGCGCCCTGGTTAAACACCTCTGACCAGCTGCAGCTCTGGATACCTGCCTCCACCAGCGCCCTGGTTAAACACTTCTGACCAGATGCAGCTCTGGATACCTACCTCCATCAGTGCCCTGGTGAAACACCTCTGACCAGCAGCAGATGTAGATACCTGCCTCCATCAGCGCCCTGGTGAAACACCTCTGACCAGCAGCAGATGTAGATACCTGCCTCCACCAGCGCCCTGGTTAAACACCTCTGACCAGCTGCAGCTCTGGATAATTGCCTCCACCAGCGCCCTGGTTAAACACCTCTGACCAGCTGCAGATGTAGATACCTGCCTCCATCAGCGCCCTGGTTAAACACCTCTGACCAGCTGCAGCTCTGGATACCTGCGTCCACCAGCGCCCTGGTGAAACACCTCTGACCAGCAACAGATGTAGATACCTGCCTCCATCAGCGCCCTGGTTAAACACCTCTGACCAGCTGCAGCTCTGGATACCTGCCTCCACCAGCGCCCTGGTGAAACACCTCTGACCAGCAACAGATGTAGATACCTGCCTCCATCAGCGCCCTGGTTAAACACCTCTGACCAGCTGCAGATGTAGATACCTGCCTCCACCAGCGCCCTGGTTAAACACCTCTGACCAGCTGCAGCTCTGGATACCTACCTCCACCAGCGCCCTGGTTAAACACCTCTGACCAGCTGCAGATGTAGATACCTGCCTCCATCAGCGCCCTGGTTAAACACCTCTGACCAGCTGCAGATGTAGATACCTGCCTCCATCAGCGCCCTGGTTAAACACCTCTGACCAGCAGCAGATGTAGATACCTGCCTCCACCAGCGCCCTGGTTAAATACTTCTGACCAGCTGCAGCTCTGGATACCTGCCTCCACCAGCGCCCTGGTGAAACACCTCTGACCAGCAGCAGATGTAGATACCTGCCTCCATCAGCGCCCTGGTTAACGAACTCTGACCAGCAGCAGATGTAGATACCTGCCTCCACCAGCGCCCTGGTTAAACACCTCTGACCAGCTGCAGCTCTGGATAC